>NC_133324.1:36523273-36833481 GCF_042186555.1 Aquarana catesbeiana
TGTGCTTGTGGGTTTGTATCTGCTCTTCAGTGCGTGCAGTCAGTTCGTATCAGAGTTTTCTGTGCGATCTTGCCCGCTCGTTGCTGTTTTTCAGGTCGCTCTTCACAGGCCTTGCTGTTCTTCAGTGCGTTTTGTTACTTTGTTCTGAGCAGCCGACCGTTTTCTAGCCATGTTTCGTATGCGTACTCCTCGTAGAGTTCGTGCTGTGCGGGGGCTTGGTGTTGAGGTCCTTGACACAAGTCCAGTCCATGAACAGGGTGGGGAGGAGTTCATGGACCAAGAATTGGTTGCTTCAGCGTGACCAGTTCTGTCATATGCCTTTGCTCCGTGAGATCCGTGAGAATAATCCTGATGATTTCAGGAACTTTCTCAGGATGACGGACCCCGTATTTCACCGTTTGTTGGCTTCGCTGACCCCCTATATTAGCAGGCAGGATACCTGCATGAGGCAAGCCATCACTCCGGAGCAGAAGTTGGTTGCTACCTTGCGGTATTTGGCCACAGGGAGAAGCCTGCAGGACCTCAAGTTCTCGACAGGCATCTCCCCCCAGGCTCTGGGGATCATTATCCCAGAGACCTGTTCTGCCATCATTCAGGTCCTGCAGAAGGAGTATATGAAGGTAAGATTTTTATCCTTTTACATCACATTTTATTGTATTGAATGTTTGATAATATATTGTATTTCTTCCCTCATTTCCTAATTACCATGATTGTAATATGCTGTGAATGTCCCCTTTGTTCTCATGCATGCTGGATTTTTAGGTAATTATTATTTTATGTCCTTCATACATATGTGCCCTTCAATAACCTCCCCAGCATGGTGTCTCCTGCCCTATATTCACCTCATGTAGTCACTTAACAATGTATTTTATCAGCTCCATAGTAGTGCTTTACCCCAAACACCCCCTAAAATGTTTGGAAATGTTATTTTTGATTTAAATTCAGGCAGAGTGCCAGAGGCTTTTTTTTTGTGGTGTCCCCAAATTTTTGGTAACCCTCCCTCCCCCCAACTGCTAAGTCAGCTGATCACAATTCTCTATCCTCAATCATCTATCTGCTGACTTTGCCAACCCCATACACACTATACCCATCTCTTTACTGGTCAGATTTATGGATGAATTCCCCAAAGCATGTAGTGCAAGGGCCTGCCTGTATACTTTCCAATAGTACTGTTTAAAGTTTTTGGATCCTATTATTATCTTGATAGGTAATAGCAGAATGTTCAAATGTCTTCAAATGTGTACAGTGTGTATTTATATCTTTGTATTATAACACTTCTTACCTGTCCAGTGGTCTGCCAATAGTGTACCTAAGGAGGGGCTGTTCCAAGTAATACCCTGTATTTAGGCATTCATCTCTCAATGAAGTGAAGAGGGTTACCTGTCCAAGAGTTCCCCCCCTATAATGTTAGAAATGGCCCATGAGAGGGGGGGAGGGGGAATATGATAGGTGTACCTTATACTTTGTTGTTGTTAAATTCCCCTTAGTAAATGCTATCTGGAGGTTGCCCCATAATGTTTGTGTCTAATCTGCTTGCCATGTTTCTGTGAAAAAATAGTAATGTTTATTGTTTTTTCCTCAACAGTTTCCTTCAACGCCACAGGAATGGCAGACTGTGGCCTCCCACTTTGCCCAGCGGTGGGACTTTCCTAACTGCGGAGGGGCAATTGATGGGAAACACGTCCACATCGTCCCACCACCCAACTCGGGGTCGTACTATTATAATTACAAGGGGTTTAATAGTATAGTGATGTTGGCGGTGGTGTCGGCTAATTACGAGTTCTTGTATGTGGACGTGGGGAAGAATGGCCGGATGTCCGATGGTGGAGTGATCGCCCAGACGGAGTTCTACAGGCGTCTCCAGAATGGCAGCTTGGACTTGCCACCTCCAGAGGACAATGTTGAAGGTCTCCCATTTGTGTTAGTTGCTGATGAAGCATTTGCGCTGGGGGACCACCTGATGCGGTCATTCCCGATGAGGACCCTCACCCCGGAACAGAGGGTTTTTAATTACCGGCTGGCCAGAGCCCGAAGAGTGGTGGAGAACACATTTGGAATCCTGGCCAGCCGGTTCCGATTATTTCTGACACCCATCCATATGGCAGAGTATAAACTGAACCATATAATACTTGCCTGCTGTGTTCTCCATAATTTTTTAAGAAAACATTCAGCCAACTATGCTGGCTCAGTTGGGCCTGAGGCCGGAATCCCTAATCCATCAACACTGATGGCGCTTGAAAGTGGCCGTCCTGGCTTGCCCTCCCTGAATGCCCGTGATGTCCGGTTACGCTACCTGGAGTTCTTTGCGGGTAGGGGGGCTATCAATATGCCAGACAATCTGTGACACCTTTTTCAAATAAAAAACAACCAAAAGAAATTCTTTGTGGACATTTACTGCTTGTGTTTGTTTTAGCTGACCCTGACAGAAATGTGTTGAGTGCAGAAAATGTCGTGATTGGGTAACCTTATAAAAAACAGTGTTGGCTGGTACTTCCTAAATGCAAAAACACATTTCACTACAAGTGCACTTGCAACTGCACTGAACCTGCACTTGTAGTGCAAAGTGTATTTGCCCTTAGGAAATAACCCCCATTTTTGCATAAAACAGCAATTACATCACCCCAAAAGTGTTGTAGTGTTGAGACAATAATCCACACATTCTTGAGTAAGGCACTTTTTTATACCTGCACAATCACATGTGCATTTCCCAAAGGTTTTTAAAACAAACTAACATGTTTGTTGTATAACAATGTTTGCAGTAGCATTATCAAAAATCGAAATATCCATTTCAGATAAAACAGGCCTGTGTAAAACCAACAAGAAAGCCAAAAAACTTGAACTTACAAAGTTCACATTAGGTAAAACCTGAAGGCTATATCAGACATCAGTATTTAGGAACTGGGTTTGATATAGCGTTCAGATGGGGGGAAATCACCCCTGGAAAAGCCAAATTTGGAAGATGCACACCAATTTACGAATGTCAACATGTGCTATCTGCCATCAGGGGGATCAAGGGACGTGTTTTGGGGGAGCAAGCCCTTTCTCAACGCTACTTTATAATTGAGGAAGGGGTTGCACCCCCAAAATGCTTCCATTGATCTCCCGTGATGGCAGATAGCACATGTTGGCACACTGTGTGCATCCTCCAAATTTGGCTTTTCTAAACATAGAAAAAATTTTGGTACGATAAAACAGGTGATTTTGTGGGGTTTAAATTCGCCCCAAAACATCAATGATGTTATTATTTTTTTTAATAACATCACTGATTTGTTGCTGGATGTTTTGCAATTGGAGATTACACACCATGATCTCCCCGATCAGTATCTGGGCACTTTCAGATGTAAAGCGTTCTGGATCACGATCACCTAAAAAGAGATAAAGAACAAAAAAAAAGTTCTCAAAAATCTGCCACCATCCATCTCTTTTACCTGAGCCTGTGGTCGCAGACACTCACCTGTTGTGGTGCCAATCTCCACCACATCTTCTTCTTCCTCCTGCTCAGCTTCTTGGGTTGGTATTTCCCCTTCTTCCAGGGGGGGGGGGTCTCTGGTCTCCTGGGATGAGGGGTGTCCGTGTCTTTTCTCCCCTATGTAAAACAAAAATGGTATAATTAGCACACAGATATTTGATGGCAGAACTAGAAATAGGAAACATTGCTTGGAAGTGGGGTACAATTGTCTATTTTAGCAGAGTTCCAAGATGTATTTTTTTATTGGCCTTTGTCAAGCTGCAATACTTTACCTGTTTAGTACAAGCTTCACAGATGTAGCCCCCCCTATAGTATACATTGGAGCACCTGTGTGGCCCCCCCTAATAAAAATTGTGTTCTTGTGTCCCACACTACTGCTCCAGTGTCCAGATGTGAAAACAGCTGCTGAGTGTCCTCTCCTTACACACAATCTAGTTTGCATTTCATTCTAGTAACAAACCCATCTACACAAACAAATATTTGGCATCCAAGTAGGCCCCCAAAAATGTGTGAAAATGCATATGGCCTAAACAATGGTGTTCTAGAGGCCGAAAGAAAAATGTTTGATACAAACGAATAATGGGCCCATGAACATTAAAGTTGACCTTTTTAAACGTTACAATTAATAAAAGCATATGGAGCAGAAGAAACGTAATAAAGACAGAAAGAATAGGAACACAGCACAACTACTTACTTTTTTGCAGCACTCTCCGGATCTTTCGGTACTGCTCTGGCTCTCTCAACTTCAGGTCAGACCACCGCTTCCTGAGCTGATCTTTAGATCTTCGTACCCCGAAATTCCTCTCAAGACTCCTGACCACTTTCGCCATGATCTTGGCCTTTCGGATGTTCGGGTTGGGGTAAGGCCCATATTTTTCGTCATAGTCGGACCTCCTCATGATGTCGACCATCTCCAACATCTCCCCAAACGACATATTTGTGGCCTTAAAATGTCTCCTTCTGGATCGGGACGTGCCTGGATCCGGGCTTTCCTCCTCCTCGTTGCTAGAATTAGCACGCACCTGTTGTAACTCCGCCATGTGCTCTTCACCCACTGCGCCGAACGAAAAGGGGCGGGGAATACACTAGAAAGAACGTCAGGGGCGGGCGGAGTTACACGCATGCGCAGTGTGTATAAAGTGTAACACGCGTGCGTATTACGTACGATCTGTGAGCGGAAGAAGGAGCATTGGACGCGCCGATCGTAAGAACGAAGGTAAGAGACAAACTTGTGCCTATACTGCTTCTAGATTGAGGCCTATATTGTAACAAGATTAGGAGAGTTTTGTCTGATATTAGGCTTTGTCTTGTGTTGTGTCTTGCAGTGAACATGGATATCTTAATGAAAGACAATTACTTCATGTCAGTATTCATAGAGATGCTAAGTGAGCTGCCCTGTCTGTGGGAGATTACCCACCCCCATTTCAAGAACCAAGCAAAGAGGAAGGCAGCACTGGAGCAATTGTGTGAAATTGTGAAGCAGGTGACCCCCACAGCAGACATCACCTATTTAAAGATATTAATTGGTGGCCTGAGGAGCACATATCTAAGGGAGCGCAAGAAGGTCCTGGATTCACAGAGATCCGGAGCAGCAGATGACATCTATGTCCCCAGGATGTTGTACTACAACAGGCTGCACTTTCTGGCAGGCCAGACTGAACCCAGGCCATCCCTCTCCAGTCTTCCTTCCACGCTTCCTTCCCCCCCGGCTGAGGCTTCTGACGCCCAACCTGGGCCTTCCAGGCCACATGTGGAGGAGCCCAGATTGAGCCAGGTATAGCATTCCTCTAAATATTTCTGCTTGTCCAATCAATGATGTTAACTAGATGTTAGTACTAATTTAGGATTGTGATTGATGATGCAAAAACTAAAACCATGTCTCTTTTTCATACACAGGGAAGTCTCAGCCAGGAGGTGGCTGGGCTGAGCCGGCTGGCTGATATCAAGGTCCCTCCACCCCCCCTGGAAAGAGAAAGTGGCAGTAGGAGGAGTACCCTAGAGGAGGCTGCTATAGCATTCTTTTGGAGGGCTACAGAGGTCCTGGGAGCACCCCACACCATGCAGGAGAACATTGCTACCTTCATAGCCTATAAAATGCAGAGGATGGAGGAGGGCCAAAAAGCCATGTGTGAGGCCCTCATATCGGAGGCTCTGGAGAAAGGTATGAGGGGCCAAATTACACCTCACACACATCTTTGGGATGGTCCTCCTCCTCCTCCTGCAGGTCCTCCTCCTCCTCCCTCTCCTCCAGGTCCCCCCAGTCCTCCTCCTCCTCCAGGTTCTACTCCTCCTCCTGCCACATCTCCAACTGCACAGCCACAGCCGGGAAGGAAGCGTGGAAGGAAGACCAGACAGTGATTGCCCTGGGTTCAGTCTGGTCGGCCAAAAGATGCAGCCTCTTGTGGTACCACAGCCTGGGGACACAGATGTCATCTGCTGCTTTCCAGATCTCTGCGAATCCCGGACCAGACTGCACTCCCTTACATATGGACTCCTCAGGCCACCAATTTTGATGTTGAAGAATTGATGTCTGCCGTGGGGGTCCCAGGCTTCGATAATTTCTCCTGTTGATCCAGTGTTGCCTCCTCTTTGTTTGGTTCTGATTAGGGATGAGCTTCGAGTTCGAGTCGAACTCATGTTCGACTCGAACATTGGCTGTTCGCAAGTTCGCCGAACAGCGAACAATTTGGGGTGTTCGCGGCAAATTCGAATGCCGCGGAACACCCTTTAAAAGTCTATGGGAGAAATAAAAAGTGCAATTTTAAAGGCTAATATGCAAGTTATTGTCATAAAAAGTGTTTGGGGACCTGGGTCCTGCCCCAGGGGACATGGATCAATGCAAAAAAAAGTTTTAAAAACGGCCGTTTTTTCAGGAGCAGTGATTTTAATAATGCTTAAAGTCAATCAATAAAAGTGTAATATCCCTTTAAATTTCGTACCTGGGGGGTGTCTATAGTATGCCTGTAAAGGGGCGCATGTTTCCTGTGTTTAGAACAATCTGACAGCAAAATGACATTTCGAAGGAAAAAACTCATTTAAAACTACCCGCGGCTATTGCATTGCCGACAATACACATAGAAGTTCATTGATAAAAACGGCATGGGAATTCCCCAAAGGGGAACCCCGAACCAAAATTAAAAAAAAAAAAATGACGTGGGAGTCCCCCTAAATTCCATACCAGGCCCTTCAGGTCTGATATGGATATTAAGGGGAACCCCGGCCAAAATTAAAAAAAAAAAATGACGTGGGGTTCCCCCTAAATTCCATACCAGACCCTTCAGGTCTGGTATGGATTTTAAGGGGAACCCCGCGCCAAAAAAAAAAAAAAAAAAACGGCGTGGGGTCCCCCCAAAAATCCATACCAGACCCTTATCCGAGCACGCAACCTGGCAGGCCGCAGGAAAAGAGGGGGGGACGAGAGTGCGGCCCCCCCTCCCTCCTGAACCGTACCAGGCCACATGCCCTCAACATTGGGAGGGTGCTTTGGGGTAGCCCCCCAAAACACCTTGTCCCCATGTTGATGAGGACAAGGGCCTCATCCCCACAACCCTGGCCGGTGGTTGTGGGGGTCTGCGGGCGGGGGGCTTATCGGAATCTGGAAGCCCCCTTTAACAAGGTGACCCCCAGATCCCGGCCCCCCCCGTGTGAAATGGTAAGGGGGTACTTATACCCCTACCATTTCACGAAAAAAGTGTCAAAAATGTTAAAAATGACAAGAGACAGTTTTTGACAATTCCTTTATTTAAATGCTTCTTCTTTCTTCTATCTTCCTTCATCTTCTGGTTCTTCTGGCTCTTCTGGTTCTTCCTCTGGCGTTCTCGTCCAGCATCTCCTCCGCGGCGTCTTCTATCTTCTTCTCCTCTTGCCGCTCCGCACCCATGGCATGGGGGGGAGGCTCCCGCTCTTCTCTTCTTCTTTTCTTCTCTTCTTCTCTTCTTCATTTTCTTCTCCGGGCCGCTCCGCAATCCATGCTGGCATGGAGGGAGGCTCCCGCTGTGTGACAGCGCTCCTCGTCTGACAGTTCTTAAATAACGGGGGGCTGGGCCACCCGGTGACCCCGCCCCCCTCTGACGCACGGGACATGACGGGACTTCCCTGTGGCATTCCCCGTGACGTCACAGGGAAGTCCCGTCAAGTCACCGTGCGTCAGAGTGGGGCGGGGTCACCGGGTGGCCCCGCCCCCTCCGTTATTTAAGAACTGTCAAACGAGGAGCGCCGTCACACAGCGGGAGCCTCCCTCCATGCCAGCATGGATTGCGGAGCGGCCCGGAGAAGAAAATGAAGAAGAGAAGAAGAGAAGAAAAGAAGAAGAGAAGAGCGGGAGCCTCCCCCCCATGCCATGGGTGCGGAGCGGCCCGAGGAGAAGAAGATAGAAGACGCCGCGGAGGAGATGCTGGACGAGAACGCCGGAGGAAGAACCAGAAGAGCCAGAAGAACCAGAAGAACCAGAAGATGAAGGAAGATAGAAGAAAGAAGAAGCATTTAAATAAAGGAATTGTCAAAAACTGTCTCTTGTCATTTTTAACATTTTTGACACTTTTTTCGTGAAATGGTAGGGGTACTTATGTACCCCCTTACCATTTCACACAGGGGGGGGGCCGGGATCTGGGGGTCACCTTGTTAAAGGGGGCTTCCAGATTCCGATAAGCCCCCCGCCCGCAGACCCCCACAACCACCGGCCAGGGTTGTGGGGATGAGGCCCTTGTCCTCATCAACATGGGGACAAGGTGTTTTGGGGGGCTACCCCAAAGCACCCTCCCAATGTTGAGGGCATGTGGCCTGGTACGGTTCAGGAGGGAGGGGGGGCCGCACTCTCGTCCCCCCTCTTTTCCTGCGGCCTGCCAGGTTGCGTGCTCGGATAAGGGTCTGGTATGGATTTTTGGGGGGACCCCACGTTTTTTTTTTTTTTTGGCACGGGGTTCCCCTTAAAATCCATACCAGACCTGAAGGGTCTGGTATGGAATTTAGGGGGAACCCCACGTCATTTTTTTTTTAAATTTTGGCCGGGGTTCCCCTTAATATCCATACCAGACCTGAAGGGCCTGGTATGGAATTTAGGAGGACTCCCACGTCATTTTTTTTTTTTAATTTTGGTTTGGGGTTCCCCTTTGGGGAATTCCCATGCCGTTTTTATCAATGAACTTCTATGTGTATTGTCGGCAATGCAATAGCCGCGGGTAGTTTTAAATAAGTTTTTTCCTTCAAAATGTCATTTTGCTGTCAGACTGTTCTAAACACAGGAAACATGCGCCCCTTTACAGGCATACTATAGACACCCCCCAGGTACGAAATTTAAAGGGATATTACACTTTTATTGTTTGACTTTAAGCATTATTAAAATCACTGCTCCTGAAAAAACGGCCGTTTTTAAAACTTTTTTTTGCATTGATCCATGTCCCCTGGGGCAGGACCCAGGTCCCCAAACACTTTTTATGACAATAACTTGCATATAAGCCTTTAAAATTAGCACTTTTGTTTATTCATGTTCGTGTCCCATAGACTTTAACGGTGTTCGCGTGTTCGAACGAACTTTTTTCCTGTTCGCATGTTCTGGTGCGAACCGAACAGGGGGGTGTTCGGCTCATCCCTAGTTCTGATCCCTTAATAAAGGATTTTTGTTTTGAATTATACTCTGCTATGTGTTTTACTTCAAAAAGGACAGTTTGTTTGTGAGGATTCAGGTACATTTCAAATATACAATGTGAAATGAACAAGGGACACCAACACCAAACAATCTCCTTGAGATTAAATAATAAAAGATATCAATGGTGTTGGGGTAACTTGACACACAAAACACACCCAAAAATATTCTGGAGTAAAAATAAAAATAACATTGAACAAAGATCAGCCTTGGAAAAAATCCAAACATTAAAGAAAAAAAAAGGCTTAAAATCCAAAATAAAAAAAAATTAAAAAATATAAAACTGTCAGATGTGACAACTAATAACAATATATTGAGGGAATCCCACTAAAAAAACACAAATAAAAGTTTGTGAGAAGTGTGTGTGAATATGAGCAGCAAAACTACTTAATTCTTCTCACATTATAAAGAAGAAGAGAGTGCGCTGTATTAAACCATTTTTAACATTGCAGCGTGACGAAAGTGCTGTATCCATTGTGAACGCTAAGTTTACCAGAACGAGCTGTCCCGTCTCGGAATTTCTTCTGAGCATGCGTGGCACTTTGTGCGTCAGAACAGGCCACACACGGTCGGAATTGACGCGATCGGATTTTGTTGTTGGAAAATTTTATCTCCTGCTGTCCAACTTTGTGTGTCGGAAAATCCGATGGAAAATGTCCGATGGAGCCCACACACGGTCGGAATTTCCGACAACACGCTCCGATCGGACATTGTCCATCGGAAAATCCGACCGTGTGTACGGGGCATAATAATTAAGGGCAGGGCTCTGATGTGCAAGAGGAAACTCCTGATGTTTAAGAGGGGTTCTGATGTATAAGGGAGCTGCTCTGATTGTGTAAGGGGAGTCCTGATGTATAAGAGGGGGTTCTCATGTGTAAGAGAGCACTCCTGCTGTGAAGGGGCTCCAATGTGTATGGAGGCATTCCAAAAATGAAGAAGAAACTCTCGAATTGTAAGGGAAGTATGATGTTCCCCGATGTGTAAGGGGTACCCATGATGTTAAGGGAGACTTGATGTGTAAGGAGGCACCACTGATGGTAAGGGGGTTCTGATATGCAAGGGGGCTTTGACGTTAAAGAAGGGACTCTGTGTATAAGGGGGGACTCTGATGTATAAGGGGGACTCTAATGTGTAAAGGGGGTCTGTTATGGTAACACGATCTGATGTGTAGGGGTTACTCAGATGTATAAAGGGGCTCTGATCTGTAAAGGGGAACCCTTATGTGTAGGGAGCTTTGATGCAAAAGGAAGTCACTAATATATAAAGGAAGATTCTGATGTGTAAGGGGCACCTGTAGTGTGAAGGGGGACTTTGATTTGTATGGAGGACTGTGGTGTTTAAAGCAGAACTTCGGGCAAAAACTTTTTTCCATGTTCTCGTTGCTGATCTCCTACCTTCACCAACTATGTCAGCCATATTCTTCTGAGCTCTGTAGTAGGCTGCTGAACCTGCTGAAAAAACCTTTATTGCCTGGTGATTTCCTGTTTGTAAGACCCCTGGCTGCTAGTCCTCCCGTAACCTCAGCCAACGGTCTGACATGCCCCTTGTAGTCCTCTGATAGCAAGCAGGGACTTGTACTTCCACCTGGCTCACTGTAGTGGGCGGAGGGGGTTTCACAGCCCCCGGTCTGTGCCACCCATAGAGGTGGTGTCCTCCTCCTCTGCTCCCTCACCCTCCTCCCTGCCAGCACCGCCGCCGTCCTCCCCGCTGCCATCCCGCCATCTGTCTCCAGAGCGGGGATAGTTACAGATCATCAGGATGACAGAGCATATCTCGGCTTGACAGATCTATATGTGAGAACACCACTTGTGGTACAGCCCCGCCCCCCTGCACATTGGAACAGTGCACTGTCTATCACAATTCCAGTGCAGGGAGGTGGGGCTGTACCACGAGCGGTGTTCTCACATACAGATCTGTCAGCCCGAGATGTGCTCTGTCATCCTGATGATCTATAACTATCCCTGCTCTGCATTAATGGGCACTGATAAGGCACTGATGTCACCGCACTGATGGGCACTGATAAGGCACTGGTGACACCGCACTGATGGACACTGATAATCTGCACTGGTGGTCCCTGATATGCGGCACTGGTGGTCCCTGACATGCAGCACTGGTAGTCCCTCACATTTGGCACTGGTGGTCCCTGACATTTGGCTCTGGTGGTCTCTGACATTCAGCACTAGTGGTCCCTGACATGCAGCACTGGTGGTCCCTGACATTCGGCACTGGTGGTCCCTGACATTCGGCACTGGTGGTCCCTGACATATGGCACTGGTGGTCCCTGACATGCAGCACTAGTGGTCCCTGACGTTCGGCACTAGTGGTCCCTGACATTCGGCACTGGTGGTCCCTGACATTCGGCACTGGTGGTCCCTGACATTCGGCACTGGTGGTCCCTGACATTTGGCACTGGTGGTCCCTGACATTTGTCTCTGGTGGTCCCTGACATTTGGCTCTGGTGGTCCCTGACATTCAGCAATGGTGGACACTGACACTTTGCACTGGTTTGCATTTATATTAAAATGCTTTGTATTTATAAGGATGTAACCTATCATTCCATGTGTTATGTATGTCTTACTGGCTGCAGAATGAGGGGTGTGATTTATGTTGAAGTGGGCGAGTTCACATTTACATGTACAAGCCTGGTGTACCTCCCACATTCACTCCAATCCCAAAGATTCATGGGAAATGTAGTCTGATTACAGTTAGAGAGAGAGAAGAGGATGTGATGCAATCGCTGTTCTGAGAGATCCTCCCTGCCAGAAAAGATGATGCATTTTTTGAATCACAGAGCTGACTTCCTAAAAATTAAATTTGTCATATCTCTTAAACGGTAAAAAATTTTCACAAATCTAATAACTGTTTAGTGTTTTGTGTGGGGGTGTACTAATGGGGGATTTTTTTGAAAATCCTGGAGTTCTACTTTAAGAAGAAACTTAGTTGTTCAAGGGAAGTGTGATATGTAAGGGGAGACTCTGATGTTTAAGGGTTAGCTCTGATGTGTAAGAGGGAACCCCTAAGGTGAAGGGGGGCTGGGACATGTAAGGGGGCACCCATGATTTGAAAGAAGGATCTGGTGTGCAAGAGAAGATTCTGATTTGTAAGCTTTAATTTGTAAGGGGGCTCTAATGTGTGAAGGGGCTCCCCTGATGTGTAAGGGTGGGTCTTGATATGTGAGGGGAGATTCTGAAGTGTAAATCTAGTGTCACATCTATGTGGGCTGCGCTTGATACATTTTTCCGGTGTGTTTTGCACTGTGTTTTGCATTTTTTAACCCACGTTTTTTTCATGTAGTTTTAATGCGTTTTGCGTTATTTTTTCTCTTTAAACACACTGTATATAGCTGGTTGCTAAGGAGCAGGCCAGGAAGACGGCTGCCACATCCTTAACATCTGATGAGTCATCAGCTGTCAGTTGTGTTCCCCGCTAAAAGCTGAATGTAAAAAAAAGAATTTCCGGACAAAAAAAATCAGGAAAAAAACAGCATGGGGTCCCCCCCAAATCCATACCACCCTTATCCGAGCAAGCAAGCCCAGCAGGTCAGGAAAGGGAGGGGACGAGCAAGTTCCCTCCTCCTGAACAATACCAGGCCACATGTACTCAACATGGGAGGGGTGCTTTGGGGCGGGGGGGCTTAGTATCAGTTTCAGTGTATTCTAGTTTGGATAGAAAAAAGAAGAAGCAAAATGTGCACTATTGTTTGTGGGCTGCACTACGGGTACAAACAACAAATAACATACATATTTGGTATCGCTGCAATCGTCAGGAGCAGTTACATTTATTTTGAATTGTTCTTTGATGGTAGGTTATGGTAGTAACAAGAAATACACAGCTAAATATAAAAAAAAACATTTTTTTTTTGTTTCAATGTTTTTATTAAGGTTTTCATGAAAAAGAAAGTGTACAAACATTCAGATAGGATATATTATATTGCACACATGTGATGGTAAGAACATGGGTACAATTTTGAACACATTGTAATCATTAACCACTTTCTGACTGGCGCACACCTATATACGTCAGCAAAGTGGCTCTCCTGCGCAAAGTGGCGTACCTGTACATCCCTCCATAATAACAGGATAGCCACGAGAGCGTGCCCACGGGTTCTACCTAAAGGCATGACAGGGATCTTCTGTTCCTAGAGATAGGGAATAGTGATCTCTGTCATATTTCAGTAAGCCCATCCCCCTACAGTTAAAACACACTTAACCCCTTGATCGCCCCCTAATGTTAACTTCTTCCCTGCCAGTGATATTTTCACAATGATCAGTGCATTTTTATAGCACTGATCAAAGTAATAATATCACTGGTCCCCAAAAAGAGTAATTTGGAGTCAGATTTGTCTTCCGCAATGTTATAGTCCTGATAAAAAAATTGCAGATCGCCGCATTACCAGTAAAAGTTTCTAAATCTATCCCATAGCTTATAGCTTGATAATTTTTGTGCAAACCAATCAATATACGCCTATTTTGATTTTTTTTACCAAAAATATGTAGAAGAATATATATTGGCCTAAACTGATGAATACTTTTTTATATATATATTTTTTGGAATATTAATATAGCAGAAAGTATAAAAAAATGTTTTTTTTTTTTTTAAATTGTTGCAGAGGTGATCAAATACAACCAAAAGAAAGTTCTATTTGTGGGAGAAAAAAGGCGTCAATTTTATTTGGGTACAACGTCGCACGACCGCACAATTGTCAGTTACAGTTTTTCTCCATTATTTTGGCTCATTTCTTGAAACAGAAATTACATTTTCAAAACTTTAAGATCATTTGGCAAATCAGTTTTACAGTTCAGCACAACACTATAACTCTGGTGCAAAAGCTCATATCTCTCCCAAAACTGTTCACTCATGCTTCAAAACCATATTCCTTTCCTATATAAAGAGTCAGTGCCCCCAAAATGGCAAAGATTCTTCTCAATTGCTTTGGCTCATTTCTTGAAACAGACCAGACGTTCTCAACTCTCTTGGTGCTTTTGCCAAAATAACCTGGATGGTTCGACACAACACCATGGTTCACCTTCAAAAGCTCATATCTTTCCCAAAACAGTTCACACATGTGTAAAAAATAAATTTCTTTCTCATTCATATAGTCAGTGCCCCAAAATGCTTCGTCCCTTTGGCATTGTGTAAGCACTGCAAGTCAAAATGTTTAGATGTTTTGTCTCTATGGCAGAGGACCATTGAAATATCCCTCATGTCCACCTTTCAGTCTTAGCCCAGTCCTTCATTGACAATGGTTACTGTACAGTTTTTGTCTAGCTAACTGAATACAATTGTGTATAAAGCTGAAAAAAAAAGAAAAGATTTTAGGGTAAGAGTCGCCTCCAAGGTTTGACATCACACATTGCACTCATACTGCCAAGGAAAAATTACTTTACAGTATTGTAACCATTATCATTCAAACACAAAGTAACTTCCATACATCAGAGTAAAAAGAAAATGTTTACAGCATAATATATGGAAATATAAACACACAAACAAAAAACAAGGAAAATTACATTTAGCCTACAATGCTGTAAATAAAGCTGGAGTTTCACAACTACTGTAACATCTCTTCACTGGCCACCGTCCTCATCCTCCTGCCCATCCACACGCTGCTGTCCGTCTGGCCACAGATTCTCGTTAACATTGCAGTGTATATCCCTTGCGATGCAATGAGGGAAGAAACGGCGTGCATGTCGCCACCATCCCCTACACTGATCTCCTGTAATATCCTCACAGGCAGCATCCATTGCATGGAGCACGGACCTCTGATCTTGAGCCCGATGCTCATACACTCTCCCCCTCCAAGCGGAGAAAAACTCCTCAATAGGATTAAGGAAAGGAGAGTAAGGTGGTAGGAACACCATATCCATCCTTGGATGAGCAGTGAACCAGGCCCTGATAAGTGGGCCACGGTGGAAATTCACATTGTCCCATACAATTATATATTGTGGTAGGTGAGGGCCTATGAGACCTTTCTCATTTTCAGGGATCAAATCCAAATGAAGGTGGTCCAAGAAGATGAGGAGCTTCTGTGTATTGTATGGGCCAAGACTGGGGATGTGACTGGCCACACCATTCTCAGAAATGGCAGCACACATAGTTATATTGCCCCCTCGCTGGCCTGGGACAGCCACGTCTTCGGCCCTTGGCCAGGTTGAAGCCAGCCTCATCCACATACACAAGTATGTGAGAGGTCTTGTTTCCTTCCAATGCCATTATTCTCTACAATAGAAAAAAAAAAAGAAAAACATTAAATCAGTTATACAGAAGAGTCATACACTACAGTTACAGACAGTTACATAGGAATGTTCTATGATCTACACAAGTTCAATATACTACTGGCCAGTATTCCAGTGGTTCCAAACCTGGGGTACATGTACCCTATGCAGAGGTACTACAGGGGGTATTTGACAGAAAGGGGAGGGGAAAAATTATCAACGAGTAGACTTACTGAAATGTTACAGTAAAACCCACAGTATTAGATAGATTTACATGGGGAGCACTACTGTAATTGCAGCTCTTTGACCCTTTTTCTTACTGTATTGTATGTTATATTCTTCAAAATAAAGATTATAATGATAATTGCATCATACAGTAAGCTGCCGTTTTTAGGCAAAATGTTTATAAATGAGACACGTAAATCAAATACTTTCATACCTGGATTACCTGGATTCAGAAATCAGGTAAAGTGGGTACTGAAACCAATACATTTTGGGAACCACTGCTTACGGTAATTGTAAAAAGGTTATCTTGATGGACAACCAGTGACTGACTTACATGTACATACTGGTACCGCAGCTCTTTCACTCTGTCACAATTCCTCTCAAATGGTACCCTGTAAATTTGCTTCATTGTCATCTGATGCTTCTTCAATATGCAGGCTATTGTGGAGATGCTTATAGAGTTGACATTTTGGAATATGGCATTGTCTTGTAGGATTGCAGTGTGAATTTGTCTCAATGTGATGGCATTATTTGCAAACACCATGTTACAGATCTCTTGTTCTTGTTGTTCATTGAGAAGTTTTACTCAGCCACCCATGCCAGGTTGTCATCCAATCCTAGACATAGAATTCAAAAGACAACACTCCATTCGTAATTTATCCCTTTCATGACTAAGCCTATTTTTGAAATGTGGTGTTTACAAGTTAAAATCCATACTTTTTGCTAGAAAATTACTTAGAACCCCCAAACATTATATATATTTTTTTAGTAGAGAATCTAGAGAATAAAATGGCGATTGTTGCAATATTTTATATCACATGGTATTTGTGCAGCGGTGTTTTAAACGCAAATTTTTGGAAAAGGGACATTTCCATGAATTTTAAAAAATCCAAACAGTAAAGTTACCCCAATTTTTTTGTATAATGTGAAAGATGATGTTACGCCGAGTAAATAGATACCAAACATGTCACACTTTATAATTGCACGCACTCGTGGAATAGCGACAAACTATGGTAGCTATGAATTTCCATAGGCAACGCTTTAAATTTTTTTTACGGTTACCAGGTTAGAGTTACAGAGGAGGTCTAGGGCTAGAATTATTGCTCTCGCTCTGACAATCGCGGCAATACCTCACATGTGTGATGTGAACACCGTTTACATATGCGGGCGCGACTTCCGTATGCGTTTTCTTCGCTGCGCGAGCTCACGGGGATGGGGGCGCTTTAAAATTTTTTTTTTTTTTTTTTTATTTATTTTATTTATTTTTATACTAATAAATGGTGTTTAAAAAAAAAAGTTTTTTTTTACTTTTATTGCTGTCACAAGGAATGTAAACATCCTTTGTGACAGTCATAGGTGGTGACAGGTACTCTTTATGGAGGGTCGGGGGGTCTAAAAGACCCCCCATCCCTCCTTCACACTTAAAAGTATTCAGATCGTCGAAAATGGCGATTCTGAATACTATGTATTTTTTAAAATTCGGCGCCATTGGCAGCCGAGTAAACGGGAAGTGACGTCATGACGTTGCTTCCGCGTTTACATTGAGAAGGCTGGAACGAAGCTGCCCACAGCTTCGTTCCAGCCCGCCCCCAGCTGTCGAAGGTACCCGATTGGACACCGGGCCTCCCGTTTGCACGGGAGGCCCGGTAAGAGCGGCAGGAGGCGGCGGGAGGGGGGATGTCCCCTCCCGCTCCTCCAGTATAACAGCCGAGCGGCTTTTAGCCTCATTGGTTGTTATATACAGGTAGCCGATCGCCCGCTCTAAACAACGGTACCGGGATGATGCCTGCAGCTGCGGGCATCATCCTGGTATAACCCCTGAAAGCCGAGTATGCAGACATGCGTACGGTCGGCGGGAAGGGGTTAAACCTTATGTATTCTGTACAGAATGAGTTACCAATGTAATCATATTTTTTTTTACTTACAGTAACTTTACCACAATTCTAATGCATCACTGCACAGTGACCGGAATACCACTGTAAACTGTATCATCAATATTGTAGAAAATAAACTATTCAATACTTTTCCATAGTTTATTTTCTACAATATTTTTCTTGTCATTGTTAGTATCATACGTAACATCCCACTGAGGTAAGATACTGTAATACTGTAGACCTATCACACACACACACAAACACACACATACACACACTAAATGAATATGTAAATGAGTAAATAAACATATTTGTTGTTCTATGCACAGTGTCCTGTCCTATACATTATATAATTCCATCATTGACTGACTACATACCTGGTTTTCCTGCGAAAGGTTTGGATGATGGAGGAGACTGTAGAGCGAGGCACATTAGGCTGCACTTGGCGACCTGCCTCCACCATTGTGAGGCCATGGTTGATGACATGGTCTATAATTGTGGCCCGAATTTCATCAGGGACAGCATGGTGTCTTTGTGCTCCTTGGCCTCTTCCCCTTATTCCACCACCATGCACCCTTACTCCTCCTCCTCTTCTTCTTCCTCTTCCTCGAGCAGGCAGTTGCCCTTGTTCATTTACTTGGCCAGGTGCCTCCATGTTCAGAAATTGTACTGGTCCTGCATGGTCAAGCTCTATATATACACGTTTGGCAGTATTCACAATCATGGACAGCACCTGTCAGGTAACTAAACATACTGTTTGGTCATCTAAGACCAACTCCAACTCCTTCTTCATTAGTCAAGTTCTAGTTGCACGTGACTGTCAATTGCTGTAATTACTTTATCAAATTTTCCAAGAGATTCATATATGGTATTCATGGTATTATGTTCCTGAATAATTTTGACAATTGAACAGACTATTGTGCATGTGATGACTTAAACAATGAAATGACGCTGAGACGTTTTGGAGAGGACAACCATTAGACTGAGAATTGACAATCAGTTTAGATCAACAAGATCTATGCACTTGGAAATTGTGCTAAATGTAGGCTACTTGTACTTAATCATTTGAAAGATATACTGAGACATTGAGACATGTACTGAGACATTTGCAATTTGATGAAATGAATGAGAAATTCAATTCTGTTGTGAACAATTGCCAAGTGGTTTGGAGATTTGTCCATGTTGTTTTGAGAATGTCATTTCTGTTTCAAGAAATGAGCCAAAACAATGGAGAAAAACTGTAAAGCGACGCAGTGCCATATTGCAAAAAATGCTCTGGTCATTAAGGGGGGTAAATCCTTCTGGGGCTGAAGTCGTTAAAGAACAATTAGAGTTGGACCACAAAAACAATGGATATTTGGAGCTTTATGGCAATCTGCTGGAGATGCCAGACATGCCTCCAGTCCACCTGAACACTCCCATTGGACACAAACTGTGAATGGGTGGGGGCACATCCATTCTGCTTCCACTCTTCCATCCCTTCCGTGCCCTCATTGATACATTCATCAGAGAATAAGAAGTACTTTTGTACTGTAAGGACAATGAATTATAAACTATAAGAACCATTGAGGTTCGTGAGATGTGAAGCATCTCAATTAGAACATATTTAGCTGAATAACCACTAAAATTTAGTAATTATAACTATCAGATGTATCTTATTCATTTTTCATTCACTCGAGTAAGACTAAGGACCATAGAGGAGGAACCTAGTGCCTCTGATGGTGGAAGATAGGTATGGTAGAAAAAAGAGAAACAAAAAAGGGGGGATTGGTGAAGTTTTTTTGGATGGGTATATGTGTGGTTATATCTGGAGTTGTAAAAAATCTCCTCAGGAGATGGCTGCTTATAGGGAGTGTGCAAGGGTATCTATGGAGAAGCCGATCCTGAGAGGAATGGAGAGTATGGGGAAGAGCGGAAGGGGATGTGACTTGCTCTGCCTCCTCCCATTGAGATATATATATATATATATATATATATATATATATATATATATATATATATATATATATATATATATATATATATATACACTATCTCACAAAAGTGAGTACACCCCTCACATTTTATTAAATAGTAAATATTTTATTACATCTTTTCATGTGACAACACTGAAGAAATGACACTTTGCTACAATGTAAAGTAGTGAGTGTACAACTTGTATAACAGTGTAAATTTGCTGTCCCCTCAAAATAATTCAACACACAGCCATTAATGTCTAAACTGCTGGCAACAAAAGTGAGTACACCCTTAAGTGAAAATGTCCAAACCGGGCCCAAAGTGTCAATATTTTGTGTGGCCACCATTATTTTCCAGCACTGCCTTAACCCTCTTGGGCATGGAGTTCACCAGAGCTTCGCAGATTGCCACTGGAGTCCCTGGAGTCCTCTTCCACTCCTCCATGTCAACATCACAGAGCTGGTGGATGTTAGAGACCTTGCGCTCCTCCACCTTCCATTTGAGGATGCCCCACAGATGCTCAGTAGGGTTTAGGTCTGGAGATATGCTTGGCTAGTCCATCACCTTTACCCACAGCTTCTTTAGCAAGGCAGTGGTCATAGTGGAGGTGTGTTTGGGGTCCTTATCATGTTGGAATACTGCCCTGCGGCCCAGTCTCCAAAGGGAAGGGATCCTGCTCTGCTTCAGTATGTCACAGTACATATTGGCATTCATGGTTCCATCAATGAACTGTAGCTCCCCATTGCCGGCCGCACTCATGCAGTCCAAGACCATGACACTCCCACCACCATGCTTGACTGTAGGCAAGAAACAATTGTCTTTGTACTCCACACCTGGTTGCCGCCACACACGCTTGACAACATCTGAACCAAATACATTAATCTTGGTCTCATCAGATCACAGGACATGGTTCAAGTAATCCATGTTCTTTGTCTGCTTGTCTTCAGCAAACTGTTTGCAGGCTTTCTTGTGCATCATCTTTAGAAGAGGCTTCCTTCTGGGATGATAGCCATGCAGACCAATTTGATGCAGTGTGCGACGTATGGTCTGAGCACTGACTGGCTGACCCCCCACCCCTTCAACCTCTGCAGCAATGCTGGTAGCACTTATGTGTCTATTTCCCAAAGACAACCTCTGGATATGACGCTGAGCACGTGCACTCAACTTCTTTGGTCGACCATAGCGAGGCCTGTTCTAAGTGGAACCTGTGCTGTTAAACAGCTGTATAGTCTTGGCCACTGTGCTGCCACTCAGTTTCAGGGTCTTGACAATCTTCTTATAGCCTAGGCCATCTTTATGTAGAGCAACAATTCTTTTTTTCAGCTCCTCAGAAAGTTATTTGCCATGAGGTGCCATGTTGAACTTCCAGTGACCAGTATGAGAGAGTGAGAGTGATAACACCAAATTTAACACTCTTTCTCCCCATTCACACCTGAGACCTTGTAACACTAACAAGTCACATGACACTGGGGAGGGAAAATGGCTAATTGGGCCCAATTTGGACATTTTCACTTAGGGGTGTACTCACTTTTGATGCCAGTGGTTGTAATGGCTGTGTGTTGAGTTATTTTGAGGGGACAGCAAATTTACACTTTAATACAAGCTGTACGCTCACTACTTTACATTGTAGCAAAGTGTCATTTCTTTAGTGTTGTCACATGAAAAGATGTAATAAAATATTTACAAAAATGTGAGGGGTGTACTCACTTTTGTGAGGTACTGTATATATATATCTATATATATATAGATATATATCTATATATCTATATATATATATCTATCTATATATATATATGTATATATATATATATATAGATAGATATATATATATATATAGATATATAGATATCTATATATAGATATTCATATATATCTATCTATAAATATATATATCTATATATCTGTAGATATTTTTTTTTATTATTATTTTGGGCCAGTTTTCCTTTGATAATACAAAAAAATCAGGAGATATCCATAAACATTTACCACCAAAAAAAAGCTTAATTTGTCCTGAAAAAAAAAAAAAAACAAGGTATAATCCACCTGGATGCACAAAGTAGTTGTGATGATATGTATGGTTTTTATAACACATGTCAAAGATAATGACTTGTATTATTTTGCGTTGATATTCTGGTCTAATCTAGACATGTGCATGACGAAAAAATTTGTTTTGTTTTGTATTGTTTTGATTCATTAATTCACCAGTTTTATTTATTTGAAACAATCAAATCGATACATTTTCAAATCAGTCGAAACAAAAATGTTATATTGTTTCCGATTTGAATGCAGCAAAGTGACCAAACAAAAGAAAAATCTCTTCATCAAATGATTACAATTACTTTTTAAAGTGGATGTAAACCTGTTTTTTTTTTTTTTTTTTTTAATTAAGGCTTGCACCTTGTACAGTATAGGATTCCATGTCATCTGTGCCCAGTCTTGCCACGAAGAGTTAATCAAGCTCTGAGCAATCCTCTTATCTTTTTTCAGTAAGATAAAAACTGACACACAGAGAAATAGGAGTCAGTTCTTCCCCCTTGCTGTGAGTGACAGGTGATTTACATATCTCATGCAGGAGCCTGAGAGAGGAATTATGTGTACTTCAGATCCCCTCCTCCTTTCTTCTCCAGCTCTCCCAGGATTGGCTGCTCCACACCTCAGCATGATTGGGCATGCTGAAGTCATGTGGTGACTTTCCTGGGTT
Organism: Aquarana catesbeiana; assembly: GCF_042186555.1. Taxonomy (NCBI): domain Eukaryota; kingdom Metazoa; phylum Chordata; class Amphibia; order Anura; family Ranidae; genus Aquarana; species Aquarana catesbeiana. Next base: position 36,545,352 of record NC_133324.1, read on the forward strand.
TTGACTGGATGTTAGTGATCATAGCAGAAGTTCAGTGTAGGAAATACACAGGAGAAAATGCATGTTGACAAGGGGAGTGTAGAGGTGGGCGGGGAGTCTTCTGACATCATGACTCTACTCACCAAGCTCCAGACAACAGACCCACCCACAGAATATGCAGTTTTTCAGGTCTCAGAACAGACAGAGGGGAGACATTTGACAGGTAAGGATACATGCAGGAGGCATGTATATCCTTATAGATAACCCCTATGGCAGTAGTTTGGAAAGGATGAGAGTGGGTTTACATCCACTTTAAATCACCTTTGGCTTAACAAAAATAGCATTATTTCCAAATGGTACTCTAATAGCACACACAGTCTTTGATTTCAGCAATATGGTAGAAGTTAGAATTCGACTGGAGTTCAATGTAAAATCGGATTTGAATTTTAGTCCGAATTTCCGAAATTCGGATGAATTTCGTTACGTTATTCGAAGCATTCAGTAAAATTTGTTTATATTGTAATTCGGGGATTCGGACATATCCGAATCTCTGAATAACAAAAAATGTGTCCGAATATTTCTATTATTATTATTATACAGGGTTTATATAGTGCCAACAGTTTGCACAGCACTTTACAACATGAGGGCAAAAAGTACAGTTACAATACAAATCAATACAGGAGGGATCAGAGGGCCCTGCTCATTAGAGCTTACAATCTAGTAGGGAGGGTCAAGTTGAACAAAAGGTAATAGCTGTGGGGGTGATCAGATGGAGATAAGTGAAATTAAAGTTGTTAGGTGTAGTTAGGATAGGCTTCTCTGAAGAGGAGGGTTTTTTAGGGATCATCTAAAAGCAAACAGAGTAGGGGATAATCGGACAGATTGGGGTAAGGAGTTCCATAGGATTGGAGAAGCTCTGGAAAAGTCCTGGAGGCAAACAAACTGCACATGTCTAGTCTAATCATCTGTGGGTGTCAGATGTTTGGGCAGGGGTCCAATTCTAGTGCTTGCCATAGGTGTTTCCTGCCTGTTTGGTTGCCATTTGTATATTCCATTCTACACATTTTTCAATATTTGAATACTAACATGCCATTTATCTACTACCTTACATTCTATCCAGATCTGTTATCGATCCACTGACCCTCGCCTGAGTAATGGAAAAATGTATCCAACTTTCTTCCGTATGACACCAGATGATCGGGTCCGTTTTACAGCTATTATACAACTTTTGCAGCATTTTGGGTGGAACTGGGTTGGAATAATAACATCAGATGATGGCAGCAGTGATGATGAGTCCAGAGAACTGAGTAAGATGATGAGCCAACATGGGATCTGCATAGATTACATCACTCAACTCACTGGTAATGAAGCAGATGTTTTTCAGGCAATTAGGATTATTAATGAATCATTGGCTAAAGTTACCATAATGTGTGGAACCTACACAACAAATTTTTTTTATTTTATTTCTCGTATACCCTCTGTTATCAAAACTATCACATTTATTTTCCCACCAACATGGAATAAACTATCCAGTTTCGATATGGATATCTATGGATTAATCAACTGCAGCTTCATTTTTATTTGGCTACAAAAAATAGAACTAAAAATCAATCCTTTTAAGTATGGTGTCAACTTCTCCTGCTCCTTAAATGACCCCATAATGGAAGATATTGGGCTTTTTAACTTTCACTGCCTTTCCAAAAATATAATCAAAAATAACCTTTTACAAACATACCAACGATTTTCCGCAGAACTTTGTACAGATGTAAAAGATGTTTCATTCTTATTTTACACTTATACAGCTTTCAGCTCCTATGCATACAGGGCTGTATATGTTCTGGCCAATGTTCTACATGGAATGTACATAAAGAAAAATAAATCTGAACCAAATAGATTCCAGCACAGGGTAAGTTGGATAATAAGTATTTATATTACTATGATCCTATCCTATATTATATCGACATGTGCACTGCTGAAAAATTTGTTAATTTTTGTTTCATTCGTTTTTTAGTTATTTTTTTTAGTTTTTCGGGTCATTCGTTATGATCGAAATTCGTTATTTCTAAATAAAAAATTCGGAACTTGGGAAAAAATGGAATTTGTTATGTTTCATTAGTTTAGATGCGGTATTTTTTATTTTAATAATTCGTAAATATCCGAAATTCAAAAATTTGAAAATCCGAACATAAGAATGAAAATCCAAAAATTAGAAAGAACAAAAATCAGAAAATAAGAACGAATATCCAAAAATTCAAAAGTCCAAAAATTCTAAAATCAGAAAAAATAACTAACTAATAATAAGTACAGTATCTCACAAAAGTGAGTACCCCCCTCCAGTGCTGTGTTTTGGCCTAGGCCAACAAGGCCCAGGCCTAGGGCGGCACTGTGCGGGGGGGCAGCAAAAAGCCACCCCCCCTCCCCGAAAACAGCAGCGGCGCCCTCTTCCCGACTCCCGCACAGCAGGGCCACCATCTGGGGAGTACAGCGAGTACTGATTAGCAGTGCCGTGGCGTCCCGGGTGCGGAGGGGGCTAGAAAGTAGTTTAAGAGCCGTCAAGCCGCCCCTCCGTAAATCTGTGATTCTGTCTCTGATTGGCCCTCTGCTGTGGCCAATCATGGGGAGGAAAACAGCGGTCAGGAAGCTGGGCAGCGGCATGGTGAAACCAATTAGAGCCGCTCTCTCTCTCTTCTCCCTTCGGCTGACAGAAAGGGGAGGGGGGGCGAGCGGGGGAGTTCTCTGGTAAATGGAGCAGCGCTGTGACAGGGAGAGGAAAGATGCGGGCTGTCTGTGTATCTCCCCCGCTCGCCCCCCCTCCTCTTTCTGTCAGCTGAAGAGAGAAGAGAGAGAGAGCGGCTCTAATTGGTTTCCCTGCGCCGCTGCCCAGCTTCCTGACCGCTGTTTCTCACCCCATACTTGGCCACAGCAGAGGGCCAATCAGAAGACTCTGGGGGGCATCATGGGAAAAGTAGTCCCTTAAGAGTGGCGCACCTGTGTGTCCACAGACATGCTACAGCCCCCAGCATGCATGCACTCTGCTGGGGAGGAGAAAAAGAGAGTACTGTGCTGGGGGAAGCCAGAGAGGGAGCCACGCTGTACCCCTGTACCACCAGAGCCACACTGTACCCGCACCACCAGAGAGCCACGCTGTACCCGCACCACCAGAGAGCCACGCTGTACCCCTGTACCACCAGAGCCACACTGTACCCGCACCACCAGACAGCCACGCTGTACCCGCACCACCAGAGAGCCACGCTGTACCTGCACCACCAGAGCCACGCTGTACCCGCACCACCAGAGAGCCACGCTGTACCCGCACCACCAGAGCCACGCTGTACCCACACCACCAGAGAGCCACGCTGTACCCACACCACCAGAGAGCCACGCTGTACCTGCACCACCAGAGAGCCACGCTGTACCCCCACCACCAGAGAGCCACGCTGTACCCGCACCACCAAAGAGCCACGCTGTACCTGCACCACCAGAGAGCCACGCTGTACCCGCACCACCAAAGAGCCACGCTGTACCCACACCACCAGAGAGCCACGCTGTACCCGCACCACCAAAGAGCCACGCTGTACCCGCACCACCAGAGAGCCACGCTGTACCCGCACCACCAGAGAGCCACGCTGTACCCACACCACCAGAGAGAGAGCCACACTGTAACTGCACCACCAGAGGGGGATAAAGATAAAGCCACTGCCAGGGTACAGACATGCTACACTACTGACCAGAGTCAGCCTGGGCAACCCAGAGTGAGTGAACGTCCAGCCGGAGGGATCACTGTTGCGGTTTCACCGGGTCTGGTAAGAGAGCCTTTTGGCCATTATCCATTACTGTTCCCAGGGACTGAGCCATTAGGAAGTGCCTAACCTGATATCCTCTAGGCCTTATTGACCGCCACAATGAGCTCCAACGCTGGGCCTCCAGTCAAAAAATTAAGGGGGGATGACACAATTTTTACAGCTCCTCCTCCTTGTTCTTGTGTACACAGCCAGGAGGAGAAGGAGCCACAGAGGAGGGACACGACTTCAGTGCATGAGCCGCGCTGCTGCTCTGAGGTCTGTGTATAGTTTACAGTGGAGGGGGACACAGTAACCGGGAAGGGGGGCAGATAACAGATTCCCACATGGAAGAGGGGAGGGGGGTAAGGGGATATGTGCTGGGTGCTTTGGGAGGGGAGAGGATATGTGCTAGTGGGGGGGGGTCTGATCCTCCCCTCCCAAAGCAACTAGCCTATATCCCCTTACCCCCCAAATGAAAAGATGCAGCATGCCCCTCTGTCCTCTTCCCGCGGCGTCCCTCTGTCCTCCTCCAATGAAGATGACAGGGCGGATCTTAAAAAGAAAGGGGTGTGGCCTTGACAGGAAGGGGTGGGTCATATTTGAATTAGGGGGTGCGCAAGCTTAGTCAGGCCTAGGGCAGCACAAAACCTAAATACACCACTGCCCCCCTCACATTCTTGTAAATATTTTATTCTATCTTTTCATGTGACACTGAAGAAATTACACTTTGCTACAATGTAAAGTAGTGAGTGCACAGCTTGTATAACAGTGTAAATTTGCTGTCCCCTCAAAATAACTCAACACACAGCCATTAAAGTGGGGTTCCACCCAAAAAAACAAAAATACCTGAAAAAAAAACAAAAAAAAAACATTTGGATATTTTTTTTTTCACTTACCTCTAAATGCCTGTTGCTAGGTGGTCCCTCGTAGTCTGCCTGTTCCTTTGCCTGAGCTGGTGACATTACTTCCCCCTCGGCACAGGAAGGGCTCGGCTCTGCTCCCTCCCTCCTGTCAATCATCTGGGACCCATTTCAGGTCCCAGGTGATTGAGCGGCCAATCACGGCATGCGGCGCCGCTCACGCATGCGCAGTGGGTGCCAGGCTGTGAAGCCACAGGCCGGCGCCCACAGTTGCAATGCCGGCGCCGATGAGCAGGGGGGGGGACAAGCGGGGCTTCGATCCCCCACATCGCTGGACCCAGGGACAGGTAAGTGTCCAATTAAAAGTCAGCAGCTGCAGTATTTGTAGCTGCTGACTTTAATTTTTTTTTTTTTTTTAATGGAGCCCCTGGGTGGAACTCATCTTTAATGTCTAAACCGCTGGCAACAAAAGTGAGTACACCCCTAAGTGAAAATGTCCAAATTGGGCACAAAGTGTCAATATTTTGTGTGGCCACCATTATTTTCCAGCGCTGCCTTAACCCTACTGGGCATGGAGTTCACCAGAGCTTTACAGCTTGCCGCTGGAGTCCTCTTCCACTCCTCCATGACGACATCACGGAGCTGGTGGATGTTAGATGTTTACGTTGTAGCAAAGTGTCATTTCTTCAGTGTTGTCACATGGAAAGATACCGTAGAATATTTACAAAAATGTGAGGGGTGTACTTTTGTGAGATACTGTATATATATATCTGATCATCCCACTGACCAAATATAAGAAAAAGTCCAGAGAGTCGCTGCATTTAAAATTTCTTTATTGAACCAAAGTTCAAACAAACATTACATGATGTATAAGTTCATGTTTCCGGCTCACAAGCTTACGCCCTTCTTCTGATCAAACACACACCTAAAGTCAAAGTTACTCACATGGCTTAAATACCATAATTTTACACATTTGGAATCAATTATGTGATTAGTAGGGATGAGCCGAACACCCCCCGGTTCGGTTCGCATAAGAGCCTGCAAACGGACCGAAAGTTTGCACGAACTTTAGAACCCTGTTAAAGTCTATGGAACTCGAACATTCAAAATCAAAAGTGCTAATTATAAAGACTAATATGCAAGTTATTGTCCTAAAAGGGGTTTGGGGACCTGGGTCCTGTCCCAGGGGACATGTATCAATGCAAAAAAAAGTTTTAAAACAACAGTTTTTTGGGAGCAGTGATTTTAATGATACTTAAAGTGAAAAAAAAAAGTTAAATATTCCTTTAAATATCGTACCTGGGGGGTGTCTATAGTATGCCTGTAAATTGGCGCGTGTTTCCCGCGCTTAAAACAGTCCCTGCACAAAATGACATTTGTAAAGGAATAAAAGTAATTTAAAACTGCTTGTGGCTTTTATGTAATGTCGGGTCCAGGCAATATGGATGAAAATCAGTAAGACAAATGGCATGGGTACCCCCCCAAGTCCATTACTAGGCCCTTTGAGTCTTGTATGAATATTAAGGGGAACCCTGCACCCAAATTATAAAAAGGAAAGGCGTGGGGTCCCCAGGCCCTATATACTCTGAACAGCAGTATACAGGCGGTGCAAACAAGACAGGGACTGTAGGTTTGTTGTTAAGTAGAATCTGTTTGTAATTTTGAACTGGTACATTTTTAAAGTGTAGCTCCAGCCAAAAAATCTATTTTTAAGCTTTTTGGAAAACATAGGGAAAGGTTATCACCCCTGTAACATTTGTTTTGCTATCTGTGCACCTCTACAGAAGATTTCACCTCACTTTCTATCCCAATGACAAATGTTTTTTGAAAATTTGGGTTTTTTAGTGAAACAAGGATTGGTGATAAAGCATCAGTGGAGAGGAGACACGTTTTTCCCATATTAACTCTTACAGGAGAGAATTTCCCTTCCTAGGGGTAGATTTCATATCACTTTCTGTTGTCTCCTTCCGTTTGCAAGTAGAAGTCATTTGTAAGTTGGATGTTTGAAAGTAGGGGCCTGCCGTATATACTTTGCAGAAATTTGGGCCTTAGGTGTTGGTGTTGCCACAACACTGTAAGCCCTCACAGTTACTCTTGGTGGGCGCAGGAACGGGCCCTGCTGTGAAATATTAGATCAAGAATTGTAATTACATGCCATTGTTGAACAGTGGTAGAAAAATAGGGCCTTTGGTGGTGGTGGTAGTGCTGGTGCCACAACACTGTAAGTCTTCACAGTTACTCTTGGTGGGCGCTGGAAAGGGCCCTGCTGTGAAATATTATATCAAGAATTGTAATTACATGCACCTGTTGAACAGGGTCAAAAAAATTGGGCCTTTGGTGGTGGTGGTGGTGTTGCCACAACACTGTAAGCCCTCACAGTTACTCTTGGTGGGCGCAGGAATGGGCCCTGCTGTGAAATATTAGATCAAGAATTGTAATTACATGTCCCTGTTGAACAGGGGCAGAAAAATTGTGCCCTAGGCACTGGTGCCACAACACTGCAACCCCTTGCAGATGCTATAGTTGGAGCACAGGAATGAGCCCTGCTGCAAAGTATTGCATCAAAAATTGTAATTATAAGTCCCTGTTAAATAGGGGCTGAAAAATTTGGTTCTTGCACACTGGTGCTGGTGCCACAACACTGCAACCCCTCACAGATACTCTAGTTGGAGTGCAGGAATGAGCCCTGCTGCAAAGTCTTGCATCAAAAATTGAAATTACATGCCCCTGTTAAACAGGGGCAGAAAAATTGGGCCTTAGCCACTGCTGCCAAAACACTGCAACCCCTCACAGATTCTATAGTTGAAACGAAGGAATGAGACCTGCTGCAAAGTATTGCATCAAAAATTGTAATTACACGCCCCTGTTAAACAGGGGCAGAAAAATTGGGCCTTAGCCACTGGTGGCGGTGCCCAGAACCAAAAATGTTCTTACAAGCTATCAGCATGAACATTGAGGAGGAAGAGGATTGTCACTCAGCATAACAGGATAGTCACTCAGCATCAGCATAGGCAGTCGTAAAGGATCTCAAATTTAAAAAAAAATTCTTCGGTTAAATCAGCATCAGGTGCTTGGTAGCTGGTGATCCAAGACTGATTCTTTTTTTATGAAGGTCAGCTGATCGACCGATTCAGTGGACAGGTGCACCCTGTGATCGGTTACAAAGCCTTCAGCAGCACTGAATGTGCGTTCCAAAAGAACGCTGGATGCAGGACAGAACAGTAGCTCAATTACATACTGTGCAAGCTCTGGACAGTGATCCACCCTCAAGACCCAGTAACCCAGAGGATTTTCAGTGGGAAAGGTGTCCAAGTCTGATCTTGCCCCTAGGTATTCCTGCACCATGTGAATCAGACGCTGGCAATGGTTGCTGGTACTGATCATACCTTGGGGCTGCAGACTAAAAAATTGTCTGAATGCATCAGTCAGACGGCCACCTTCTCCACCACTCCTTCTGTGACTGACCGAAGCCTCAGCAACACGTTGTCCAGGAGGACCAGGAAATTGTAACCTCCCAAGCTCTGGAAACGCGTTGCACAAACCTTTCTGCAAGGCCTCCCGAAGATGTTTCATCCTGTGCTCCCTCTGCGACAGCAAGATAAGGTGTGCAATCTTACCCTTGTAACGTGGATCAAGGAAGATTGCCAGCCAGTAATGATCCCTCCCCTTGATACCACAAATACGAGGATCCTTCCGCAGGCTTTGCAGGATCAGGGAGGCCATGCAGCATAGGCTTGCTGAGGCATTCAGTCCAGAGTCCTCTGGGTCACTAAGGACGACATGATCCGCAGCCACCTCCTCCCCAAGTCCATGGGTTTCTTCAGACTGTAAATGATCCCTTGAAGACTGCTACTGATGCTGAGTGCCAGGCTCCACCCCCATGCTGACACAATTCTCCTCCTCCTCATCCTCTTCCTGTGTGATCGGCGGGCACACAGGAACACTGTCTGGATAAAGGGGGCCTTGAGAGCTAAGGAAGTCCTCCTCTTCCTCCCTCTGTTCTGCCTCAAGTGCCCTGTCCATTATTCCACGCAGCGTGTGCTCCAACAGGTGGACAAGATGGACAGTGTCACTGATGCATGCACTGTCACTGCTCACCATCCTTGTGGCCTCCTCAAATGGTGACAGGACAGTGCATGCATCCCTGATCATAGCCCACTGGTGTGGGGAAAAAAAACAAGCTCCCCTGACCCTGTCCTGGTGCCAGAGTCGCATAGGTACTCATTGATGGCCCTTGCTGCATGTGAAGCCACTACAGCATGGCCAACGTTGAGTTCCACCTGGGATGTGAGCCAAACAGGGAAGATGGGTAACTTGTCCCTGTTGGAGGGTGGAGAGGAGGTTGGTGCCATTGTAGCAAACCACCATTCCTGGCTTAAGCTGGCGTGGCGTCAACCACCTCTGAACCTGCCCCTGCAGAGCTGACAGAATTTCTGCCCCACTGTGGCTCTTGTCCCCCAAGCACACCAGCTCAAGCACCGCATGGCATCTTTTTGCCTGCGTGCTTGCGTAGCCCCTTGAATGCCTACGGAGCACTGCTGGTTCCGAGGACAAATCAGCAAAGGAAGAGGCCATGGAAGAAGAAGAAGAGGAGGGGGTGGAGGAGAGAGGTGTGGCAGAATCACCACTAGTAGAATTTTGGAGGCATGGTGGAGAAACAACCTCCAACACTACTGCACCCTGTCCTGCATCCTTCCCAGCTGCCAGAAGAGTCACCCAGTGCGCAGTAAAAGATAGGTAACATCCCTGTCCATGCCTGCTTGACCATGAGTCAGCGGTAATATGCACCTTACCGCTGACCACCCTGTCCAGCGAGGCCAAGACATTGCCTTTCACATGCCAGTAGAGAGACGGAATCGCTTTTCGTGAGAAAAAGTGGCGTTTGGGAACCTGCCACTGTGGAACCACACATTCCACAAACTCACGGAAAGGGACAGAGTCTACCAACTGAAAAGGCAGCAGTTGAAGTTCTAGCAACCGCTGGGCATGTGGATGGCTGGGAGCGAGCTTCTTTTGGTGGTGCAGCAGCTGGGACAGGGAAATTTGCCTGGTACAATCTGATGTCGGTGTACCGATAGCAATTGCCTGCAAGTACTTGGCTGTGACATACCTAATTCTACACCTTCATTCCTCTCAGTGCAGGTTTCAGAGAGGACTGAAGGTATAGTGGGGTTGGAGATCCCAGCTGATGAGGAGCAAGGAGAGGTCTGCTTTGTTCTTTGTTGTGGGTCTTTTAGGTACGCTGTTCATTTGCCAATGAACTGCATGGCAGGTTGAAATATGTCTGGTCAAGCATGTGGTGCCCAAGCGGTTGATGTTTTGGCCAAGCGAGATACGCTTGAGACATATGTTGCAAAAAGCAGCGGTGCGATCTGATGCACTCGTCTCAAAAAAGGCCCACACCAAAGAACTTTTGGAATAACGCACAGAGACAGCAGCGCCCTGCACATGCGGAACTCTGCGGTGTGATGCAGTTGGTCTGCTGCCCTTAAGCTGGCCCCTGGAGGGCATCCTGCCTCGTTGGAGATGTGCAATCTCCTCCTCCTCTCTCCTATCAGGCACCCACGTGGAGTCAGTGACTTTCTCATCATCCTCTCCCTCCTCATTATTGGAGCAAAGCTGATAGTATGCTGCAGCTGGGGGAACATGACTGCCAGATTGCTGTCCTTCTTGGGCACCCCCTCTCTCTGGGCTCACATTACTGCCTTCCTCTAGCTGGGTACCATCATCGGAGCCTTCAAAACGCTGGGCATCCTCCTGGAGCATGTACCCAACATTGTGGTCAAACAGTTTGGGGGACTCCTCAGGAGGACATGGGGGGGCTAGGGAAGGAGTGACTTATGCCATTGAGCCGAGGGAAGAGGCCGCGTTGGCAGCTGCTTTGCCAGACAAAGTACCCTGAGCCTGGGTGAGAGAGGATGAGGATGATGGTCATCCACTCTACCAAGTCTTCGGCATGTTGCAGCTCAAAGCGGCCAGCTGCCGAAAAAAAGGACAAGCGTGTCCCACGACCACGTGCTGATGAGGATGTACCGTGTCCATGACCAGCACTGTTGCCTCTAGACACAGAGCCTGCTTGCCCTCTTTTATTCGCTTGTGACTGTCTGCCTCTCCTTGTTGGCCTTCCAGACATACTAATGACCTGCAGTGAGATGTAGCTGCATAAAGCTGGGGTGTATATAATAAAGTGATTATACTGCAGCTAGCAGAATCAACTGCCTGCCTGTAGTATTATTAGTATGAGAACACCAGCAATTGTCTTCAGCTAGCTTTAGGTGCACACTGTGCAGAGGACACAGTACACTAACTGTAAATACTGCAGCTGCCTGCCTGTGGTACTAATAGGATCAGAAAAACACCAGCAATTGTCTTCAGGTAGCTTTAGGGGCACACTGTGCAGAGGACACAGTACACTAACTGTAAATACTGCTGCTGCCTGCCTGTGGTATTCATTTGATCAGAACACCAGAATTTGTCTTCAGGTAGCTTTAGGTGCACAATGTGCATAGGACACATTACACTAACTGTATATACTGCAGCTGCCTGCCTGTCGTATTAATAGGATCAGAACACCAGCAATTGTCTACAAGTAGCTTTAGGTGCACACTGTGCAGAGGACACAGTACACTAACTGTAAATACTGCAGCTGCCTGCCTGTGGTGTTAATAGGATCATCAGAACACCAGCAATTGTCTTCAGGTAGCTTTAGGTACACACTGTGCAGAGGACACAGTACACTAACTGTAAATACTGCAGCTGCCTGCCTGAGGTATTAATAGGATCAGAACACCAGCAATTGTCTTCAGGTAGCTTTAGGTGCACACTGTGCAGAGGACACAGTACACTAACTGTAAATACTGCAACTGCCTGCCTGTGGAATTAATAGGATGAAAAACACCAGCAATTGTCTTCAGGTAGCTTTAGGTGCACACTGTGCAGAGGACAAAGTACACTAACTGTAAATACTGCAGCTGCCTGCCTGTGGTACTAATAGGATCAGAAGAGCAGCAATTGTCTTCAGGTAGCTTTAGGTGCACACTGTGCAGAGGACACAGTACACTAACTGTAAATACTGCAGCTTCCTGCCTGTGGTACTAATAGGATCAGAAGAACACAGCAATTGTCTTCACATAGCTTTAGGTGCACACTGTGCAGAGGACACAGTACACTAATTGTAAATACTGCAGCTGCCTGCCTGTGGTATTAGAGTTGAAAATGTTTTTATTAGCAATAAAAAACAGAAATGAAAGACAATCTTTCCACAAAAATGTTTTACAAAGCAATGATATCCAGCGTGCCAAATGGCTATCGCCTACAGCAAGGCTGGTAACTATGAAGCATAAGGAGTCATATTATCAAGGTATATCAAACAAAACAAAAAAAGAAAAAGAAAAAGAAGGATGGAGAAGAGAAAAGAAAGGAGAGTATGGATAGAGAAAAGTAAGAGAAAGGTGGGGAGGGGAAGGGGAACTGCTAGCCGGGACCGAGGGGGAGGGACTCCAATTTATCAAGCACTGTCTTTAATCAGGGATCAGGTGAAAATCAAGTAATCGGGGGAGCTGACTTTGGGGAGGTAGGAAACCAGCGTGTCTGAGGAGGAAAAGCGCCGCCAGACCGACCATAGCACGGTAAATTTATCATAGGTATCATTATCCAGCGCCAGCATCTCCTCCATATGTATAATATCGTTCATGGTGGAGATCCAAAGAGCTATCGGGGGGATAGTAGTTGTCTTCCACAAGAGAGGTATGAGTTGGCGAGCAGCAGACAGAAAGAAGCGTAATAAACAGCGTTTTTGGGAAGCTATAGTTCCTGGTAGGATAGAGAGAAGAGCTATTTCAGGAGTCAATTGCAAGGGATCGTCATAGATTTTCTCATATACCTGAAATACCTGTTTCCAGAAGGGTCGGATCCGATCACACTCCCACCAGACATGAAGGTACATGCCTGTGGCTGCATTGCATCGTCAGCAGGTGGATGGAGTGGAGGGGAATATTTTCTGTAAAGTAGCGGGGTCCCTGTACCATCTCGACATAATTTTAAAATTCTTCTCTTGTGAATAACAAGAGATTGAGGACTTGTGTGCAAAATGGAATGCAGTTTGCCAATCCGCTCTGGAGATAGTCTTTCCCAAGTCTGCCGACCACATCCTGGTGTAGGTAGGTAAGTCAATTTGTGTGAGGGCTTGAATCAGACTGTAAATATGTGAAAGTAAATGTCTAGGCTATTCTTGAAGAGAGCCCAGGTGTTCAAATTCTGTCAGAGGGCAGTGGGTCTGAGAAGAACTGAATAAGTGTTTTGTGAAGGTTGTTAGATGTAGGGAGGTAAGCCAGTCCTGGGTTCCGGTCGGGATGTTTGGAGTGCCACTGTTTGCATGAATGAAGGTATGAGCTTGTGGCCAGCAGGTGCGGAGGAAAGAAACCACAGCATGGGCCCCTATACCTTATGAGAAGGATGGATTATCGAAAAGAGAAGATAAGGGGGACGGATCCGAGGACAAAAGCTCACATAATCCTCTCCTGTACCAGAGCACAAGGGCTGCTATAGTTAGTGGCGAAGAGCTGGATAAGTCAGGTAGTTTGCCCTTGTAGCCCCAGAGGAGGGCCCTTAAGTCTACTGGAGACATATCCTGTTCAACCATCACAGAGGCTTTTTGAAATGGTCGCGGGAACCATTCCAGAATACGAGCCATCAATGTAGCTTTATGGTATAGCTCACAATCTGGTAAACCCGTACCGCCTTGCAATTTAGGCCATGTGAATAATTTATATTTAATTCTAGATAAACCTTTGTTCCATATAAAGTGGATGGAAAGGGAACGGAGTGCAGAGAAAAAAGATTTGGGGACAGTGACTGGTATGGTCTGGAATAGATATAGTAGTTTGGGTAAAGTATCCATCTTGAGGGTATTAATGCGTCCAAACCAGGGTATAATTTTGTTCCCCCAGGAAGCTAAGTCTTTACGTAGATGGGAAAGGAGGAAAATATAATTTAACGTAAAAAGATTGGAAAGGTTTGCCGGTATTATTACTCCCAGATAGGTGATGCCCTTGGTCTGCCAGTGAAATGAATAGTTGGAGCGAAGTGAGGACATGGTAGATGCAGGGAGAGAAATGTTAAGGGCCTCGGTCTTAGAAATATTAAGCTTAAAATTGCTTAGCCGTCCAAAGCGTTGGAATTTCTAAAAAAAGGGAAGGAAGAGTTATATGTGGTTGTTGGGCATAAATGAGTAAGTCATCTGCATATAATGATAGCTTATGATGTGCGGATGGCATGCAAATGCCTTGTATTGAATCATTTTGACGGATAGCACATGCCAAATGTTCCATTACAATAACAAAAAGAAGGGGAGAGAGGGGGCAGCCTTGGCGAGTCCCGTTGGTGATGTCGAACGCTTTTTTCCACTTCAGTGACTTCTTTAGGGAGGGTTATTTCAACTTCGCAGTTCAAATTTTTATCCCTTCCCATTTTCACATCATTGTGGGATTATCCATTCTTTTATACATTTATTTAGAAAAATAAGATAAAAATAATATTTATTACAAGTTTTATGCACTACAAAAAACCTCCTTTCCCCAATCAAACTTTTCACCCCCCCCCTTCTGGTTTGTTTCAGTCTATTCCCCATCCTCCTACCTCAGGGCCCTGTGCCTTCTAACATCATCCCCCAGTATTTGTCCGAGGTCTTGAATTTATTCCATACACCCCAGATGTTATTGAATTTTTTGATTTGGTCTTTGTCTCTACTCCTAGGAAATTCTATTTTGCTATAATAATCCACTTGTTTGAACCAATCTCTTATATCTGATCCTTCGCTGCCTAGCCACCTCTTTGGGATCAGTCCTTTTGCAGCATTCAACAACTTTGGGATTATTGTTTTTGTGTATTGTTTCCTTGGGGTTTTAGAGATGTGGAATAAACATGTCAGCACATTATAGTCTATCTTCTCTTCTGTTATCTCATTTATAAGATCGACTATTTCCAGCCAATATTTCTTTATTTTTGGACATTCCCACCAAATATCTGTCATCGTCGCTCTCCCTCCACAGTTTCTCCAACAACATGGCGAGCTATCCGGGTGGTATTTCTGAATTCTCACTGGGGTTAGGTACCACCTCGCCAGGAATTTATAATTCATCTCGATGGTGTTCATGTCCCAGGCGTGGTCGTACCCAGCCCCGATCATCATCTCGACCTGCTGTTCTTTGAATTTAATATCCAATTCTTTTTCCCATCTTTCTATATAGGAGGGTCTTCCTATTCCTTCAAGGTCTGTCAGTATTCCATAGATTTTTGAGATTTCATTTTTCAGTGGGGTTTGTGTGGCGCACAGTTTTTCCAACGGGTTTAGCTCTGCTCCATCTCTAATAGGTTGTGGCAACGAATTTACAAAGTGATGTAATTGAAATAGTTCCCATTCTCTCATCTTCCACCCATTTGTGACTTCTAATTCTAGTGCTGTTTTCATTTTCCCTTTTATAGTGATGTCTTTAACTTGTGGATTTTTTGTTTCAGTTTTGAAAAATATTTCTTCTCCGGGTATAAAAAAATTAGTTCCTGTGAGCGAGATCAAAGGTGAATTGTATAACCATTTTTCATTCCGATGCAGTGCATCCCATACTTTAAATACATTTTTAGTCAATTCGTGTGATTCTAAATCCAGTGTTCTAAATTTACTTGGTGTCCATATATTTTTGTGCAGTGTAGTTTTACTTAAAGTGTTTTCTATCTCACCCCACTTTTTTTCCCTATTTTCTTTTGTCCACTCTACCATACATGCTAGTATTACCACCTTATAGTACCTTGTTATATCTGGAGATGCTAGGCCACCGTGCTTTCTTTTGCTGGTCATTAATGTATAATTTATTCTTGGCTTTTTAGTATGCCATATATATTTTATCTGCATTTTTTTTATTATATTGAAAAAACTCTGAGGGATCGCAATAGGTAACATCTGGAAGTTGTACATTATTTTCGGTAATATCACCATTTTGTACATATTTATTCTGCCCATCCAAGATGTTGATTGTAGACTTATCTTTTTTATTTCTTCTTTTATCTTATTTATTAATGGGATGTAATTTGCCAGGTATATTCTCTCGTAATTTGATGTTATTTTGATTCCCAGATATGATAGTTCACCTTTTACCCACGTAAATGGGTATTCTCTTTGAAGAGCAAGAACTTTGTTTTTTCCCAATCCAACATTTAGTATTTCTGTTTTTATAGGGTTAATTTTGAAATTAGAGAGTTCTCCATAATCTTTTATTTCTTTAATTATATTCGCAAGAGTCATCTTAGGGTTCGTTACGTACATTAAAATATCATCGGCATATGCCGCAATTTTATATTCTTTATCCCCCACTCTCGCTCCCCCTATCCCCTGGTTGTTTCGCAGGGTCGCCAAAAAGGGTTCCAATGACAGGACGTATAGGAGTGGCGAGAGCGGGCAGCCTTGACGTGTTCCATTATACATCTCAAAAATTGGTGAGAGTCTCCCGTTGACCTTGACCGTTGCCGTGGGCCCATTATATAAATTTTTGATCCACTTCATGATTTTAGGACCCAATCCGAGATGCTGCATCGTATCCATCATAAATCCCCAGTCTACCCTGTTGAATGCTTTCTCTGCATCAATCGACAGGAGTAGTACTGGGGATCCACCGGTCTTCTTCTTTCGCAGCATCAATAATTTTTTAATACTGTTGTCTCTTCCTTCTCTGCCCGGAATAAATCCGGTCTGGTCCGGATCTATCCAAAGTGTCATGAATTTTTTTAATCTACTGGCTAATATTTTGCATAAATTTTTGTATCCGCATTTAATAAGGCTATGGGCCTGTAGCTAGAGCAATTGGTTTTATCTTTTCCTTCCTTGGGAATTATTGTTATATATGCTAGTAGTGTTTCTCTTCTTACCTCTTCATCTTCTCCAATTTTGTATAAATACTCGCAGAACCTTGGTAACAACTGTTCCTGGAATTTTTTATAATATTTAATCGTGAACCCATCTGGCCCGGGACTTTTTCCTGAAGGTGTATCTTTCATGGCCATCCTTATTTCATCTTGCGTTATCTTTTTTTCCAAGTCTCTCAGTTGTTCAGATGTAATTTGTGGTAAATTATCTCTTTTTAAATAAGTTTGAATCTTCTTCCTTCTTGCTTCTTTTTCGGATTGTGGTTCTTGCTTTTTTGAATAGAATGAACTATAGTATTGCGAGAAAGCTTGCGCAATGTCTGTTGTCGTGTGTTTTATTTCTCTCTTATCGTTTTTTATTTTCTCTATATAATTTAGAGTCTTCTTTTTCTTTAACATGTTAGCGAGATATTTACCCGGTTTGTTACCGTCCTTATATCTATTTTGCAATACTCTGTTATGTTCTTTTCTCTCTTCGTGTTCCATTAGTTCTTTTAGTTGGTCTCTTTTTATGGTCAAAGCCCTGTATGTTTCTTTTTCAGCTTGGTTTTTATGTCTTTGTTCCAGGTTATGAATTTCTTTTATCAATCGCATCATGTTTTAGTTTCTTTCCTTCTTTTTTCCTACCCCAGTCAATATTAGTTTGCCCCTAATAACTGATTTATGTGCTTCCCATATGGTTGCTCTTGACAGATCAGGGGTGTCATTCTCCGCAAAGTATTTTCCAATCTCTTCCGTTATAATTTTTACAGTTTTGCTGTCGTCTAATAGATCTTCATTAATTCTCCATGTATCTCGCCCCATGGGTTCCCCATGTATTTTCATCTTCAACCTTACAGGGGAGTGATCTGATATTGTTGTGACTCCTATTGTTGTTTCTATTACCTCCTCTAAGCTTCTGTGTTCCACCATGATGTAATCCAATCTGGAGTACGTTCCATGGACTGTAGAGTAATATGTATAGTCTTTTATGCTCGGATGTTGCACCCTCCATGCGTCCACTAATTTATATTCAAACAATTTCTTTTTGATCTTTCTTAATTGAGATGTTTCTCTTTCCTGTGCTTCTGACGAACTGTCTAATTTGTGGTCCATGGGGAAGTTGAAGTCTCCAGCCAATATCAGTTTACCCTGTTTAAACTCTGTCAGATCTTTCAACACTTCCTTTAGATAATTTTTGGTGTTTTTGTTGGGGCAATAGACATTGGCTAACGTAAATCTCATACCCAGTATTGTCCCTATGAGGAAGAGGAAGCGTCCTCTGGGTCAGTTTTCCTCTTCTCTGTTACAAAGCAGATGTTATTCCTGAATCCTATTGCGACTCCTTTTGTCTTCCTGATTGGAGAATCTCTGTAATACCACGTTGGGATATTTTTAGAATATAATTTGACATTTGAGTCCTGAGTGATGTGTATTTCCTGTAGAAAAATTATTCCGGCCTTGCTTCTTTCTAGTTCTTGTAGTATTATCCGTCTCTTTTTAGGTGAATTCAGACCTCAGACATTGTAGGTCAGGAAGTTGATGCTATTTGTTAACTCCATTTCTCTCTATTTCCCATGCGTCCCCCCGGGCACCCCCGCCCCCCGGCTGGCATTAAAACCTCCGGGTGGGGGGGCCCGCAAGGGGCGACACGCGGGAAAGCTACACATTTGTCTTTGTTCTCTTTTTTCTTTCCTTTCCCTGCTTCTATTTCTTTTCTTCTGTCTTCCTTTCTATTATGAGATAGACACAGGGGCCTGAGTGTCTTCCTTGTGAAACAAACCTTATTCCTCCCCTGCCCTCCTACCCACCTCCCCCCCACACCCTCCTTTCACTCCCCCAACCCTAAAACTTTTGACCTTTTGGTCATGAGCAGGGGCCCTGTTTCCTTTTTTTCCTTCTCTCCTTTCTTTCATCATCCTTCTTTCGATGTTTTTTCTCTCTGCTCCAGTAGTTGAGGTGGAGGTCTACTTGGCGCTTCTAAGCTGCTTCTCCCTTACCGTTGGGATAGCAGCTTCAGGGCATGCCTTGCATACGGGTTTCCCCCTCTCATCCCCTAGCTAAAACCTCTTCCCCCTTTCCCTGGCTTTAATATTCTTACTTTACCCTTTTCTTTCTCTTATGTTTTCATTATTATCTTTCTGCTTAATTTGCTTACTCACCAGCTTCATCTCTATTCTTCGTCTCCTCCCCCCACTGTACTATTTTATTTGCACCGACTGCCAATGTGCTTCATCTACTTTCAGACTATCCTATCTTCTGGTAATATCTTCAAGGTTTTCTGGTAGTGGGATTTCTAGAGCTTTGCAAAAATCAGGAATTTCGTCAGTAAATTTCAATTTGACAGTTCTTCCGTTTCTTTTTACCATCAGACATGCTGGGAAGCCCCAGTTATATTGGATTTCCTGTTCCTGCAGTATTTTTAGCAGGGGTTTTAATGTCCTTCTTCTTCTCAGGGTTTCCTGCGAGAGGTCTTGAAAAATTTGGATTTCCTTTCCTTTGAAGTTAATTGGCGATTTCCCCTTCAGGTTTCTCCATATATGATTTTTTACCTCCCAGCTTTCGAACCGGACAATTATGTCCCTTGGGGTGTCGGTCGACATTCCCTGCGGTCTCCTTATTCTATGTATCCTTTCGATTTTAATCTCGTTGGATTCTTCCTTTAAGATGATTGGGTTGAAGACCCGACCGATTACTTCCTGCAAATTTTCTGTCTGGGAGGGTTTCGGGAGTCCTCGGATTCTTAGATTCTTCCTCCGATCCCTGTTTTCTTGGTCTTCTGCTCTATAAGCCTGCTCCTTATGTTCTAATTTCAGGGTTTTAATTTCTCCTTTCAGTTCTTTAATCATTTTTGCGTGGAGATCTGTTTTTTTTTCTACCTCTTCCACTCTTGTGAGCATGTGACCCATGTCTTTGTGAATTACTGCCATTTCTGTTTTTAATGAGTTTTCTAAGGCCGCAAACATTCTTTCCATGTCTATTTTTGTTGGCAGTTGGACCGTGTTCTGTTGCTCGACTCCAGTGGGTGGATCTAATTCGAGTTACTGATCTTCTCTTATTTCTGATATGGTGCTGCTATCCATCAGTGTCTTAGTGTGCCCCTTTTTCTCCTTTTTTTCTGATTGTCGCCCTTTTATATTTTGTTGTTTTTCTGCTACTGAAGTTGCCCCTTCACCATCTCCTCCCTGGGTCACGTATCTATTCATCGGGCCGTGTGTAGGGCTTAAACTTGGGCGAGGGGATTTAACCACCACTCCACCTCCCCTTCCGGACTTACCCCTCATCTTGGGGGGAAGAAAAAAAAAAGAGACAGGGGGGGGGAGGGGGGATGGGTTGCGAGCTACAGTATCCTTGTCTGTTGCTCAAGACCCTGCGGTATCCACTCGGTCAGTAGTATCCCAATGCACTTGTCACAGATGAACTGATAAGCTAGATTAGACCGTGGGCTATTCAGAAGATTCCAAATGGTGTCTATGACTTTCTCTTTTTTATTCCTTCCTTTCTTCTCGCCTCCCCTTCCTCCCCTTCCTCCCCTTCCCTTTCTTTCCTTTCACTTTCCTTTCTGCCTGTGAACAATCTGTGTTTTACCTTTATTCATTATCTACAATCTGTGTTTTTTCTTATCCATGTATTTAGAAAAAAAAAAAAAAAAACTATTGACAACACAGTTTGTGACCGTTAGTTACAGTTCGTAGCAGTTAATAGCAACTAGTAGCAGTATATCTTGTTCCTGCCTGTCCAAGCCAGCAACTAAGTCCAACATTTGCATCTCCTATTTTATAGCATATACATGACAATATGACATAACAGACAAGCAGTATAACGGTACAAAAAAAAAAATTCCCCCTTCTCTCCTTCCCTTTTTTTTTTCCCCTCTGGTTTCTACTTATCTGAAAGGGGGAGATTCGACCAGTCCTTCAGTTTGCTGCGAGTGTATCCACGAGTGAGTCCTCTCCTCTCTGTGATCTCTAACCTGTGTTCAGAGCTTCAGTTTTTCAGTGCCAGTCCGGTCCGAGCTCCAGGGAACCCCCCCGCTACAGCCCGTGTACTCTCGTTGCAGGGAGCGCGGCTCCCGTCCCACCAGCAGCCTGTCCCGGCTAGGAAGGGGTGGGGGAGAGGGCTCTCGCTTTCTGACTGACTCTTCCTCCTCCCTCACCCCCCTCTATGACCCAGCACAAACACAGCGCAAAATAGATCTGAATCTCCAGGCGGAGGGGAGGGGGAGGGGGGAAGTTTCAGCTCGGCTTCAGCGTCCAACTCACTGTGCAGCAGCTCGGCTTCTTCCATCCAACATCCTCCGCGCGGAAGGGTATAAAAAGGCCGTGGATCACGGCCGGCTCGTCGCTGCGCCCGCAGCGGGGAATCTATCCGTCTGGCGAGGATCAGGTACGGGGGTGCCTCAGTATGTAATTTAGGCAAGGGTTACATGGGGATGGAGACCTGACGCTCCTAAGGCAGACTCCTGTTCGGCGCCATTACCAGGCTCCTCCCTCCAATTGATGATGTCGAACGCTTCTGACGAAGGGCCTCTCTGCCCGGAACAAAGCCAACCTGATCTCTATGTGTGATCCCGGGGAGTAAAGGGGAAAGACGGTTAGCAAGGATTTTGGCAAAAAGTTTAAGGTCTATATTTACTAAGGAAATGGGGCAGTAACTACTGCATTGGGAAGGATCTTTATTAGGTTTCAATAGAATGGATATGTTAGCTGACAAAAGTTCTTTGGAGAGGAGGGTAATATCATCCACAGTGTTAAAGACCTTAGTTAGAAATGGTACCAGCAATGGTGCAAAGGTTTTGTAAAACCTAGGGGTGTAGCCATCGGGACCCGGACATTTACCCGGTTTTAGCCCTTTGATGACGCCCAGGAATTCCGGCCATCCAAATCAGCGGATTCTTGGGGGTCAATGACAGGTAATGCAGTCTCTCTGATATATGTCTGCATTGGGTCCAGAGAGAGAGGCACAGGACTATGAGGGGTCGTATGCGGGAGATTATATAGTTGAGAATAAAAGTCTTTAAATGAGGTGGATATGCCCTTGCAGTCGAAGACTTTAGTCTGGTCTGGTTTAGTGATGAAGGGAATGGGGTGGCGGGGTGATCTAGGGTGGATGACCTGTGCTAGATGTTGGCCACATTTATTAGAAGTTTGGAGTAATAGGACTTGCGGGCCTGGTCTCTGGCTATTAGAGAGTGAGAATCTAGCAGTTGAAGGAGATCACGATGGGAGTTCGAGAGAGTAACAAAAGTAGCGGGATCTAGAGTTTGTTTGTGAAGGGATTCCAGGTCCGAAGTGGTGGTCAGGAGGCGTCGTATGTCATCAGATCTAATTTTTTTCAAACGAGAGGCATTTTGTATCAGGACTCCCCTGGCCACACACTTCAGAGCCTCCCACTGAATGAGTGGAGTGGTGGTATCCGCTATGTGATCAGATCGAAAATTTTTGATTGCTTTAGTAACTTCAGCGATACATACTGAATCTTGCAGAAGGTTGTCGTTGAGACGCCAAGAGAACCCTCTGCGTGATTGTGGAGGTCGGGCGAAGGATATGTATACCGGAGAGTGGTCAGACCAGAGGGCATGTCCCAGAGAAGTCTGTATTGGTGTATCTAAGAGGGATTGTGAAATGAGGAAATAATCTAGTCTGCTGTATGAATTGTGGGCTATAGAAAAATACGAGAAATCTCTGTCCGTTGGATGATGTATGCGCCACACGTCCACTAAGTGATGAGAGTGGAGAAGGGACTTGATGTGTGAGAGTGAGGTCGTGGGTATGGAAGACTTACCCGTGGATGTGTCGGCAGACGAGGACAGAGCCACATTGAAATCACCTCCAATGATAACACAGGGACCTCCAAAGGAGGCTAGTCTGGCAAGAGTGGAAGATAGGAAACGAGCCTGGTCCGTGTTGGGAGCATAGATGTTGGCCACTGTAAAAAGAAAATTATTACATTTTAATTTAAGAAACATAAAACGGCCATTATCATCAATACATGAGTCAAGGACTTCAGGGTGAAAAAACCTATGAAAAGCAATTGAGACCCTTTGGATTTAGCTAACGGGTTGGTACTATGGAACCAGGAAGTATAATTGCGATTTTGTATCGTGGGTGTTGAGTTAGAGCGGAAGTGGGTTTCCTGTAGAAGGAGGATGTTAGTTCTCTGTTTATGGAAGTGGTAGAGAATCTGGCTATGCTTCTCAGGGGTATTAAAGCCTCTACAAATATAGGAGGCTAGGTTAAGAGGTGGAGTATGAGCCATATTGGGGGGTGAGGATTAGAGATGAAAAGGGGAATGAAATAACTGGGTCCCTCGTGGGACAGCCCCGGCCAGCAGAAGGAGAGGGGAGGAGAAGGGGGGAGACAAAGGAGGGATGAGGATAGGTAGCACATAGGAGGAAACAGATGAGACAAGTGAGTAGTAGGAGAAAAGCACAAAAAGGAAAAGAAAAAGAGAGTTCCAGAAACCAAAACTAGCAATGTAGCAAGGCCACAAGTTTTGTAGAGATCAGGTGTAAGAGGCTGGGACCCTGACAGCATCATATATATCAATAAACTGAATACACTGAAAAATAATCAAAAATGTAAAGGTGGAAAAAACATAAAGGAATAATGTGGGGAGCATCTAGAAACCAGGGTACGGTGCCAAATATATGCACCGCAAATTCCTAAGGGGGGTTAGTGGTTAGCATGGGAGGGCTCCCGGAGCCCCAGGACCCACAGGGCCGCTAACACATGAATATCAAATAAGCTGTATTGGGAAAAGAAAAATTATAAACCATATAAGGAGAAAAACAATAAACTATAACATTGGGATAAAACATGAGGTAATAGTACAGTGGTAGCAGTTATGCCCGCCATGAGAACAATTATGAGATGTAATCCAGCGCACGTGTCTCTGGGAGGATAAAAAATAAATAAATAAAAATTTGAGTTCAAGAAACGAGAACCTCCAGAATTAAATAGATGGATGCGCTTAGAGACCGGTCCTAGAAGAAGTAAATAAAACCTTCAGATGATAATAACGGTTAAATGCAGCAACTAGTAGGAATGCATGCGAGGCAGAGAAGAATACCAAGAAAGTCTCGGAGGGATAAACCCAAAGGTTCCAAGTAGACGTAGGAGGTATTCCTGCTTTCAGAGTGAAAAAGATAAATGACCAGCCGGTCTAGCGGACATCAATCGTCAGGGTCTGTGCGAGATGAGGATCCAGGGCGTCGTTTGCGACTTTGTTTTTGCCACTGAGGTATGTATGGCAGGACTGGTGTAGTAGGAGTGAAGGGCCAATCCAGTATAGAAACATGAGGCAATTCCAGGGTGCTGAGAAACGCAGGAAGATCACCCAGCGTGCGGAAAATGGCGGTCTTACCATCATGGTGCACCCGCAATTGGAAAGGGAAGCGCCATTGATATTTCAGTTGACGTGATTGAAGTAGCTGTGTGAGGGGCTTCGAAGCTTTCCGCATAGTTACAGTTAAACGTGAAAGGTCAGGCAACAACATCACGGGGGTGGTATTGAAAAGAATAGAGTCCTGCGTGCTGGCGGCACACATGATGGATTCCTTAATGGTATAGAAATGCACTCTGCAGAGTGTATCACAAACAAATGAGGGATCAGAGTTCCTGGGGCCAGAGGTCCTGTGAACCCGGTCAAGTTCAAGGGGATTATCTTTGGGCAATTGTAAAAGCTGGTTAAAAATGGCCGCACCACCACTTTCAAATCCTTGGGTTCCACAGATTCAGGAATGCAGCGAATGCGGATATTATTACGCCTGTTTCTGTTTTTAATGTCATCTTGCTGGTATGCAAGATGTTGCAGCATGACTGTGTGAGAGTTGAGTATTTTCTCATGCGTCTGTACCGTAGCATGGAGGGTCTCAGTGGTGGCTTCTATATCTTCAAAACGAACACCAAAGTCCCTTTTATGCTCAGAGATCTCCTGCTTGTAAGTTTTCTCTATGCAGTGAACACACTGTTCAAAGTCAGCCTTTGTAGGAAGAGACCGCATGTAGCTGTGCAGGGATCTCATCTGTGTTTCCAGATCCCATCCATCCTCAGAGCCTAAGGATGCATTAGAGCGGCTTCTGGAGAGTCTGGGGGGAGAGTCCTGTGTCGCCGGGATAGGGTGGGATGCCTGAGAGCCGGCCATAGAGTCCAGGGCTGACTCAGAGCGGGCCGGGGACGGAGGCGCCGGTGCCATCTTGGATCCAGGCCAGCGCTGGGCCGCGGCCGAGGATCGTGTGAAAAAGTTGCCCAAATCCCCTCCAGGACAAGAACCTCCTGTTCCCTGCTGGGCCCTGTACTTAGCTTTCCCCATGTGGATCGTTTGCACAGCCGAAATCGGTGTAGAAATGCCCTGTGGAGCCAAGGGATCCGGGAGCTGGAGCTCTGCACGTCCTCTCACTCCATGCATCAGGCCACACCCCCCTGCCTGTGGTATTAATAGGATCAGAACACCAGCAATTGTCTTCAGGTAGCTTTAGGTGCACACTGTGCAGAGGACACAGTACGCTAACTGTAAATACTGCAGCTTCCTGCCTGTGGTATTAATAGTATCAGAACACCAGCAATTGTCTTCAGGTAGCTTTAGGTGCACACTGTGCAGAGGACACAGCACACTAACTGTAAATACTGCAGCTGCCTGCCTGTGGTATTAATAGGATGAGAACACCAGCAATTGTCTTCAGGTAGCTTTAGGTGCGCACTGTGCAGAGGACACAATACACTAACTGTACATACTGCAGCTGCCTGCCTGTGGTATTAATAGGATCAGAACACCAGCAATTGTCTTCAGGTAGCTTTAGGTGCACACTGTGCAGAGGACACAGTACACTAATTGTAAATTCTGCAGCTGCCTGCCCGTGGTACTAATAGGATTAGAAGAACCCCAGCAAGTTTCTTCAGGTAGCTTTAGGTGTACACTGTGCAGAGGACACAGTACACTAACTGTAAATACTGCAGCTGCCTGCCTGTGGTACTAATAGGATCAGAAGAACACCATCAATTGTCTTCACATAGCTTTAGGTGCACACTGTGCAGAGGACACAGTACACTAACTTTAAATACTGCAGCTGCCTGCCTGAGGTATTAATAGGATCAGAACACCAGCAATTGTCCTCAGGTAGCTTTAGGTGCACACTGTGGAGAGGACACAGTACACTAACTGTAAATACTGCAGCTTCCTGTCTGTAGTACTAATAGGATCAGAAGAACACCAGCAATTGTCTTCAGGTAGCTTTAGGTGCACACTGTGCAGAGGACACAGTACACTAACTGTAAATTCTGCAGCTGCCTGCCTGTGGTATTAATAGGATCAGAACACCAGCAATTGTCTTCAAGTAGCTTTAGGTGCACACTGTGCAGAGGACACAGTACACTAACTGTAAATACTGCAGCTGCCTGCCGGAGGTATTAATAGGATCAGAACACCAGCAATTGTCTTCAGGTAGCTTTACGTGCACACTGTGCAGAGGACAGCGTACACTAACTGTAAATACTGCAGCTGCCTGCCTGTGGTACTAATAGGATCAGAAGAACACCAGCAATTGTCTTCAGGTAGCTTTAGGTGCACACTGTGCAGAGGACACAGTACACTAACTATAAATACTGCAGCTGGCTGCCTGTGGTATTAATAGGATCAGAAGAACACCAGCCATTGTCTTCAGGTAGCTTTAGGTGCACACTGTGCAGAGGACACAGTACACTAACTGTAAATACTGCAGCTGCCTGCCTGAGGTACTAATAGGATCAGAAGAACACCAGCAATTTTCTTCAGGTAGTTTTAGGTGTACACTGTGCAGAGGACACAGTACACTAACTGTAAATACTGCAGATGCCTGCCTGTGGTACTAATAGGATCAGAAGAACACCATCAATTGTCTTCAAGTAGCTTTAGGTGCACACTGTGCAGAGGACACAGTACACTAACTGTAAATACTGCAGCTGCCTGCCTGTGGTATTAATAGGATCAGAACACCAGCAATTGTCTTCAGGTAGCTTTAGGTGCACACTGTGCAGAGGACACAGTACACTAACTGTAAATACTGTAAAAACACCTGCCTGCCTGTCAGTATATTAGGAAGAGAATAACTGGAACGGATCTTGCTAAACTGAATACAGTGTATATATATATATATATATATATATATATATATATATATATATATATATACACACAACACCTAGGATGCATATATATACACAATACACTGTAAGTGCAGCTAACTGACTCACCTTCCTACTCTATCTAACTTAAATCAAATGACACTGTCTCTCTGTCTATCTCTCTCTGCCGCCGCAACACACTACACGCAGGCAGCCTTATATAGTGTGGGGCGTGTACTAAACCCCCTGAGCCATAATTGGCCAAAGCCACCCTGGCTTTGGCCAATTACAGCTCTCTGTACAGACGGCGCTGTGATTGGCCAAGCATGCGAGTCATAGTGCATGCTTGGCCAATCATCAGCCAGCAATGCACTGCGATGCCGCAGTGAATTATGGGCCATGACGCGCCGCTCGAATTTGCCGCGAACGGCCCATAACGTTCGCAATTCGAAGAACAATCGAACAGGTGATGTTCCAGTTAAACATGGGTTTGACTCAAACTAGAAGCTCATCCATAGTGATTAGTAATCTTTTAAATACAAATTAGATCCTTTTCTTATAGATCCTTATATCACAGGTGGGGAAATGGTTAGCAAAGCGTAGAACCCTCCCATATTTCAACAGAAGTCTTCAACTCGTTTAATCCGTCAAAAAGAAACATGTACCCAATGTATCACTATCTGGCTATCACATCGAATGAATTATCACCTAAGTAAACAAATATGAATCCAGATCTGTATTCAACCCCTTAGGGGCAATAATATCAAGAAAATTAGTCCAATGTACCTCTTGTTTTTTTAGAATGGATTGTTGGTTACCACCCCTCCTATTCTTATTAATTTCCTCCAGCACCATAAATTTTAGTTGGGAAATAGAATGTCCTTTCTCCAAAAAATGTCTTGCTAATGGCAACTGTACCAATTTGTCTCTAATTGGATATTTGTGCCTTGCTATCCTATCTTTAACTTTCTGAAAGGTCTCTCCTATGTAAAGAAACCCACATGGACATTTTTTATTGCATATATTACATATAACGATTGGCTAGTGTAATAACTTTTGATTTTAATATCATACCCCTTATGTGGATCGGATATACTCTTGCCTTTTATTATGGAGTTACATTGTATACACGATAGACATGGGTATGACCCTGTATTACGGGATCCTAAAAAAGTTACTAATGGGCTAGGAGGGGTATATTGATCAGATCTGATCAATCGATCCCTTAGTGTTCTACCTTTTCTATATGAGGATAAGGGGGAGCTTGGAATTCACTAACATTCGGATAATTCTCTCTTAATAAACCCCAATGTTTCTTCAGGATGTTATTGATACAAAGTGAATATAGATGATACTGTGACACAAATGTAATTCTCCTATCATTTCTATAGTGGTGCCTATGTTAAATGTATGAAGGTATACGTTCCTTTTTAACTAATGAAACTGGATAACCTCGCTTGACAAGCCTGGTTTCCATTTCATTTAGTCTTACTTCACATTGTTGTGGATCACTAACGATTCTTACTCTTTCTAGGTACCGAACAGAACACCCCATTGGGGTGATAACTCTTATAGTGTAATAATTGATTACAATCAGTACTTTTTATAAACAGATCACTCTCTATGTTCATACCATTTATTTTCAGCAATGTGTCCAAAAATGAAATCTCCCTATTGCTATACAAGACATTACATTTCAGACCTGGGACTAAATAATTGATATACTGATTAAACAATAAAAGGGTTCCAATGTCGCCATCCCACTCTGCAAAAATATCATCAATAAATCTGAACCACCCCTTATGTCGCGTACACATGGGTGAACTGTCCGACCGGACTGGTCTGACGGACCGAATCCGGCGGACAATCTGACCGTGTGTGGTCTGCATCAGACTTCCGATGGACCGTTTTGGTCAGAATTCCGACGGACTTAGATTTGAAACTTGCTTCAAATCTTTATGTGGTAACTCCGCCGGACTCAGTTCCTGATGGAAAGCCCGTTCGTCTGTATGCTGGTCCGACAGACCAGATACGACACAAGGGCAGGGTACTATATCTCGCGCTCGCTGCAATAGGAAAAACACATTTTCCTATTGCGGTGAGCGCGGGGCATACCAGGCCCTTAGGTCTGGTATTGATTTTTAAGGGGAATCCCTACGCCAAAAAAACGGCGTGGGGTCCCCCCAGAATCCATACCAGACCCCGATCCGAGCACGCAGCCAGGCTGGTGGGGACAGGCGAGCGTCCCCCCTCCTGAACTGTACCAGGCCACATGCCCTCAACATGGGGGGTGGGTGCTTTGGGGGAGGGGGGCGCCCTGCCCCCCCAAAGCACCTTGTCCCCATGTTGATGAGGACAAGGGCCTCTTCCCAACAACCCTGGTCATTGGTTGTCACGGTCTGTGGGCGGGGGGCTTATCCGAATCCAGAAGCCCCCCTTAATAAGGGGGCCCCCAGATCCTGGCCCCCCACCCTATGTGAATGAGTATGAGGTACATCGTACCCCTACCCATTCACCTAGGGAAAAAATGTCACTAAAAAAACACACTACACAGGTTTTTGAAGTAATTTATTAGACAGCCCCGGGGGTCTTCTTCCGACTTTGGGGGTCTTCTTCCGACTTCTGGGGTCCCTCTGGCCTCTTCTCCTAGCGTCTGGTTCTTCTCCGCTCTCTCCGGCCTCTTCTCCCGGTGTTCGACCTTTTCTCCCAGTATCTGGTTCTTCTGCTGGATCCTTCGCTATCTTCTGCCGCTTTTTTAGTATGCGGGGGTCCGAACTTCTGCGTTGCCTTCTTCCCTTTTCTCTTCTTCCGATGTTGACACAACGCTCTCTCCGGCTGTAATGCCCTCTGAGCGCTCCGCTATGACTTATATAGGCGGTGACCCCGCCCTCTTATGCTGTCACAGTCCCTGGGCATGCTGGGATGGTGACGGCATAAGGAAGCGGGGTCAACATCACCCGGTGACCGGATCGTGGTCTGGTATGTATTTTGGGGGGACCCCACGCCGTTTTTTCGGCGTAGGGGGTTCCCCTTAAAATCCATACCTAAGGGCCTGGTATGCCCCGCGATGGGGCTCACAAGGTGTTAATCTCGCGGATAAAAGCAGTGAGATTGACTTCCTTTTCTAGTCCCGTCGTACCCGAGTCACGTTCAAAATGAACGGACTTGTCCATGTGTGTGGGCAAGTCCGTTCATTCGGAAAGTCCGCCGTAACTCCATCGGAAGTCCGTCGGGAAGACCGGTGGACCTAGTCTGCCGGAAAGTCCGGTCGTGTGTAGGCAAGTCCGTCCATTCAGAAAGTCCATCGGAAGTCCGCCGGAAGTCCGTCGGGAAGACTGTCAGACCTAGTTTCCCAGAAAGTCCGGTCGTGTGTACGCTGCATTACTTATTGTGTTCAGTAAACTTTTTATTATTATAAATAAATGAGGTCTCAAACATATTCATAAATATATTTGCGTACGCGGGTATGACATTGGAACCCATCACTGCCCCTTTAAGCTGCAAATAATGGGTCTCTTTAAACAAAAAATAGTTCTCTTCAAGAATAATTTTAATAGTAGAAAAAAATAAGGTGCGCCAATCTAAGTGCAGTATCAAAAACTGAATTTAATATAATTGATAAAAACAGCGGCCAAATGGCTACTCACAATGTTGCAGTAAAAACAGGCACATAAAAGCAAGGTGGGTGGTCCACAGACATCATGCCGACTGCTTCCAGTACAGGATCCGAGGGTGTTCCAGAACACTGGGAGGAGGCTGTCCGCAATGTAGATCTTCAGCTGGTCAGTGTTGGAAAGTGGAGGGAGGAGAGGAACCCAGGTGTCTGCACAGTGGAACCAACATAGGATCGGTCGATAGACCAAGACACAGGAACCGGAAGGAAACCAGCGTGGAGCGCACCGGATACTGGAGGAGGAACAGCGGAAGTGTCGTGTGGACGTGTCAGATGACGCATTTCAATGCATCCGCATTTTCCTCAGATCTAATAGGCTAGTAGAATAGGCTAGGTTTATATAGAAGTACTGGGGGCCGTCGCTAAATGACGGCGTGACTCCGACCCGGAAATGGTAATGGTATTACAAGGCATCAAGAAAGGGACTACAACAATGAGAATAATATGAATGGGGGATCATACCAAGAATGAAATAGAATGAAAAATAGAAAAAAGTGCAATGGAGTAAGGTGTGAAGAAATAATAAAAATAAAAATAAAATTAAATGTGAAAAAATAAATAAGTGACTGAAAATGAGAAATAAATAAAAATAAATAATAATGAAAAATAATAGAAAAAATTATAGAAAAAATAATAATAAATGAAAAAATAAAAAAATGAGAATAAAAATGAAAAATATGAATGTAAATAAAATAAATAAATGAAAAATTAAAAAAAAAAAAAAAAAATATATATATATATATATATATATATATATATATATATATATATATATATATATATATATATATATATATATATGAAGATAATAGATAAATAATAAAATTATAATAAAAAAATTATAATAAGAATAAAAATTATAATAATGGATGATAATATAAAAAGGTGATAATGAAAAAATAGCGAAGCCAAAAAATAAAAAATAAAAAACGTAAAAAATAATAATGGATAACATTGAATAATGAAGAGAATGAAAAATGTAGATAAGAAAGGAGAACATATATAAATGTGTGAACCAGGTAAATATAATATTTTATTCATTAGAGTATATATAGGAAAATGGGCTGCTGTAGAAAAAAGCCCATGTGCAAGATATGGCGATATGCACAATTACTAAGACAGTTATTAAATATACGGAAAACTTGAAATACAAAATGGGCCAATGAAATGATAAACTCAACATGACAAACCAGAATGTGTGTATAATAAGAATGGGGCCTAAAGTGAGAGTCATCAACACAATAGTGTAAAATAAATATCTCCAAACCAGAAACTCCAAAAATGGTAATATTCAAGAATCAGAAATCAGGAAACTATTATATAACTGTATTAATTTCTATCTCTTCATTTAGGCCATTAGGTGTCATACTATTTAAAGTATATATCCAGAAAGTTTCTTGCCTACATAGGCGTTGAATTCTTTCTGCTGAAGAGAAATGGTCTGGTATGGATTCAATGACACATACATTTAAATCAGAAATATTTTGTTGATGGTGAGTAGTGAAGTGACGTGCAGTACTGTATTGAGGATTGTTGGCTTGCACTGCTCTTCTGTGATCTCCAAACCTAGCACATAGGGTTCTAATCGTTCTGCCCACATAAAGGAGCCCACAGGGGCAAGAAATACAGTATACCACATAAGTTGTGGAACAGTTGAAAAAAGATTTAAGGGTATATTGGTTTCCATTGGTACTAAAGGCTTTCTTACCATGTGTAACGTGGGAACAGGTGAGGAATAGCGCTTTGTTACACCGGTACATACCAACCAATGGAATGAGGGTTAGTTGTTTGAGTGTGGAAGATTTTTTCTGGGATGGAATTTTGCTTGGGGCAATTTTTGCCTTGACATTTGGAGCCCTACGATAGGCAAATTTAGGGGCAGGAGGTAAAGAGGATGATAGGTGAGGATCTTGGGTCAAGATAGAGCAATGTTTTTTAATAATAAATTCCATTTTTTTATGACTCGCATGAAATTGTGTAATAAATCTGGTTGTTGGTTCAGTATTCTGATTCTTAGATTTAGGGGAATGTCTGTCGAATAGAAAGAGGCAGCTTCATGGATAGTCTGGGCCGGATAACCCTTGTCTGTGAACTTCTTAGAAAGAGTGTTATATTGTGTTT
The DNA here is from genome assembly GCF_042186555.1 of Aquarana catesbeiana. Lineage (NCBI taxonomy): Eukaryota > Metazoa > Chordata > Amphibia > Anura > Ranidae > Aquarana > Aquarana catesbeiana. Next base: position 36,577,759 of record NC_133324.1, read on the forward strand.
TATAGTCCTCTAATCTGGTTCAATTTTTCCTAAGTCTGTGAAACTGACTTTTGGGTATATTGTTAACCCACCCCGGGTGATGACAGCTGGAGAAATGTAAAAATGAATTGCTGACCGTAGGTTTGGTGTAATTCTTAGTGGCAATAAGGTTGTTAAAATGAAAAAGTTCTAAGTCCAAAAAGCAGATAGATTCCGGATCGATAACAGATGTAAACAATAAACTGAATGGGTTGTTATTACAAAAAGTGATGAATTCCTGAACGGAATTGGGGGGACCATCCCAGATGATAATAATGTCATCTATGTACCGACCATAGAAGACCAGGTGTGCCGAAAAAGGATTGTTGTCCCAAATACACCTGGTCTCCCATAGTCCCATGGTCAAGTTTGCGTAACTTGGTGCAAAATTAGCACTCTTGGCTGTCCCTTGCTTCTGTAGATAAAACTGGCCATCAAAAATAAAATAATTATGTTCTAAACAAAACTTGGTGGCAGAAATAATAAAATCTATTTGTGATGAATTTAAAAGAGGGTTGGAATGGAGGTAATGTGAAACTGCCTCAAGTCCTACTTCATGGGGTATGGACATGTAGAGAGAACACACATCCAAAGAAACCCATAAGTATGAGGGCTCCCATCTGTAAGGTTGTAAAAGCTCAATTAGATGGGTTCCATCTCTAATATAGGATGGGAGAGACTGGGCCAATGGTTGTAAAAATTGGTCTATATATACTGAATAGCTGGTGGTAATGCTATTCATAGATGCCACTATGGGACGGCCTGGTGGGTTATTGGTATCTTTGTGTATCTTAGGTAAATGATACAGGTACGGAACTTGAAAGAAGGGTTTTTAGAAAAATGCTGCCTCCTATTTACTGAGGATGCCCTGGGCTAATGCTTGTGAAACAATGACCTTGGACTCCTCCATGAATTGTACCAATGGGTCACTTTTGAGTTTTCATAGGTATGGGTATCAGACAAAAGGCGATAAGTCTCCTGAAGGTAGTCAGATCTATTTTGTAAAACAATCCCTCCCCCTTTATCTGCAGATTTTATAATAATGTCAGTGTTGGTACTGAGGGATTTGAGGGTTGTGAGTTCCTGGGGACTAAGATTGCGAGTGGAGTAATGGGTCTTGGAGGATTCTGAAGAGCAAAGATCAGAGAGTTCTTTATGCACAATTTGATAGAAGGTGGTTAAGAAAGGACCTTTGGATTGAGTGGGGTTGAAGATGGATTTAGGTCTAAAGGATGTGTGTTGAATGGGTGGAGTGGACTGGGAATACTGAGACCAAGCTATCAGGTCATCATCCTCATCAGTGTTCCACAGCTCACAAAGGTCTAAAATGGCTTGATGGTTGGCTGGTTTGTCCAGCGTGAGACAAGGATCATCTGACTTGGTGATGGCTGGCTTGGGGTTCTTGTTGTCTTTAATGTTGTAGTATCTTTTTAATGTGAGATCACGAATAAACCTATTGTGATCTTTAAATAGGGTAAATGAGTTAGGAGCAAAATTAAGGCCTCGAGATAACAATGAGATTTCATGGTCGTTGAGTGTATATGAAGATAAATTAAACATTTTTACAGTTTCCGTACTTTGAGCGGGCGGAGTGACTCTGGATTTATGATGTCCCCCTCGCCTGCCTCTTCTGCGTTTTTTCTTTTGGATTGAGATGGAATTGGGCTGGGTGAGGGGTTCTGAGCTAAAAAAGGAGAAGAGATGGAAGTGTCTGGAGCAGAATGACCAATAGTACCTGAATGGCTAATAGGGTTGCAATGGCGAACTGGTGAGTGATTGGAGTCAGTGGGCAAAGAGTCACGGGGGACAGGGAGAGGGCGGGAAGGAATGGACTGGGGAGGTGCAGGGAGAGTGGAAATGGGAACAGGGAGGGGGGAAGGAATGGGACGAGCTGCAGAAGGAATGGAATTGGACTGACCAATGCATCCCGTCAAAGAAGAGGGAAAAGACAACTGGTCAGATGGATGGGGAGACAAGGAAACCAATGAAGGAGGGGTGGGTATGATGGGCATATCCACACTGGACTGGGTGGCACAAACTGCCGTGGGTGAGGTGGATGTGTGCTCGGGGGTAGGTGGGCTACCCTGCTGAGGTTGTGGAGGGGAATGAGTACATTTGGTTCTCCAGTTGAAGACTCTCTGGTGGGCATAGTCGTAAAGGTCTCTTCTAAGTTTTCCTAATTTATTTTCAATCAGTGAATTCTCACTCTTTTTAGTATTGATCTTAAACGTTTTGAGCCAAGCCCTAGGTAAGTGGGGGTGAGTGAAGAGAAGATCTTTGACAAGTAGTTCTACCTTTTTCCGCAAAAAAAGAAAGCATCTATCTCTGTAGGTAATAAGGAGTTGTATCCACTTTTGGGTGCAGAACTCCGCCACACCCTCCCACTCTGTGCGGAGGTCACCATCCAAAAAGGTGCAACCCTTAAAGAGGAGTTCCACCCAGGGGGGCTGTCAAAAAAAAAAAAAAATTAAAAGTCAGCAGCTACAAATACTGCAGCTGCTGACTTTTAATTGGACACTTACCTGTCCCTGGGTCCAGCGATGCGGGGGATCGAAGCCCCGCTCGTCCCCCCCCTTTGCTCGTCGGCTCCGGCATTTCAACTGTGGGCGCCAGGCTGTGGCTTCACAGCCTGGCACCCACTGCGCATGCGCGAGCGGCGCCGCACGCTGTGATTGGCCGCTCAATCACCTGGGACCTGTAATGGGTCCCAGATGATTGACAGGAGGGAGGGAGCAGAGCGGAGCCCTTCCTGTGCCTGGGGGGAAGTGATGTCACCAGCCCAGGCAGAGGAACAGGCAGACTACGAGGGACCACCTAGCAACAGGCATTTAGAGGTAAGTAAAAAAAAAAAAAATATCCAAATTTTTTTTTGTTTTTTTTTTTAAATTTTTCCAGGTATTTTTGTTTTTTGGGTGGAACCCCACTTTAAGTATTCTGAGACCTCGTGGAGAGATTTTGGATTTGAAATATTGTTTCAAAAAGAAACCATCCCACCACTGTGTATTGGCAGATGTTGTGAGATCCTCTATACGCTTCATCCTGGTACAGGCATCTCTATACTTAGAGATAGGCCAAGTCCGTGAATGGATGGAGGAGGAAAAAGCATGAGGAGGAAAAATAGTGTACAAATCATCTAACAGTACAAATTTAAATTTCTCTGGTTCTTCTATGATATCCATGGCAGTTGATATCACAAAAGTGGTAAACAGTGAAAAAAGGAAAAAATGCTGTGTGTATATAAAAAAATATAAAAAAATAATAATAAAATAATAAAAATAAAAATAAAATATAATAAAGATAGATAAAGATAAAATAAAAATGAAAAGAAAAAAAATTATATAACAAAGAAAACAATTATGGTAATAAGATGGTATGATAAAAAATAATACACAAAAGTGAAAATTACATATAAGAGCATGTATGGTTAATCTGCAGCACAAAAACAAGCTTCACATGAGAACAGTAAAAAAAGGGGAAATTGGCGCAAGATATCACCAAAACATGCAATAATTTTTTCTATTATTTTTCATTATTATTTATTTTTATTTATTTCTCATTTTCAGTCACTTATTTATTTATTTTTTCACATTTAATTTTATTTTTATTATTTCTTCACACCTTACTCCATTGCACTTTTTTCTATTTTTCATTCTATTTTTCATTCTGTTTCATTCTTGGTATGATCCCCCATTCATATTATTTTCATTGTTGTAGTCCCTTCCTTGATTCCTTGTAATACCATTACCATTTCCGGGTTGGGGTCACACCGTCATTTAGCGACGCCCCCCAGTACTTCTATATAAACCTAGCCTATTCTACTAGCCTATTAGATCTGAGGAAAATGCGGATGCATTGAAATGCGTCATCTGACACGTCCACACGACACTTCCGCTGTTCCTCCTCCAGTATCCGGTGCGCTCCACGTTGGTTTCCTTCCGGTTCCTGTGTCTTGGTCTATCGACCGATCCTATGTTGGTTCCACCGTGCAGACACCTTGGTTCCTCTCCTCCCTCCACTTTCCAACACTGACCAGCTGAAGATCTACATTGCGGACAGCCTCCCCCCAGTGTTCTGGAACACCCTCGGATCCTGTACTGGAAGCAGCCAGCATGATGTCTGTGGACCACCCACCTTGCTTTTATGTGCCTGTTTTTACTGCAACATTGTGAGTAGCCATTTGGCCGCTGTTTTTATCAATTATATTAAATTCAGTTTTTGATACTGCACTTAGATTGGCGCACCTTGTTTTTTTCTACTATTGTCTTTCAGAGTTTTGCTTCAACTCTCAGGGTAGCTGCCGTTGGTGTTCAGCATCAGTTTTATTTTGACTTTATTGACTTTTTAGTTCTCTTTATTTGTGACTTTTTAGCCATACTGCAATTTATATCATCATTTGGGACTCTGATAATTATGACCTTTTCTCATTGTGGATTCATTTCATTATTTATTATTTTCCTTTTGCATGTTTTGGTGATATCTTGCACCACTTTCCCCGTTTTTTAATCATTTTAATCGCTTCCCGACCAGCCGCCGCAGTTATACTGCAGCAGGTTGGCTCCCCTGTGCGAGCCGTCATAGCTGTAGGTCGGCTGTTTAAGATGCTTTAGCAGGCGCCCCAGAACCGATGCGAGTGCACTGCGAGCGTGATGACCGCCGGGCATCTGCAATCGCTCGTGACAGAGTGAGAACTGGGATCTGTGTGTGTAAACACAAAAATCACGGTTCTCTCAGGAGAGAGGAGACAGATCGTCTGCTCCTACTAAGTAGGAACACCGTTCGGTCTCCTCCTCTGGTCAGTCATATCCCCCCACAGTTAGAACACACCTAGGGAACACAGTTAACCCCTTGATCACCCCTAGTGTTAACCCCTTCCTTGCCAGTGACATTTAAACAGTAATCAGTGGATATTTTTAGCTCTATAAATGTCAATGGTCCCAAAAAAGTGTCAAAAGTGTCTGATCTGTCCGCCGCAATGTTGCAGCCCTGATAATAATCGCTTATCACTGCCATTACTAGTAAAAATAATAATAAAAATGCCATTAATCTATCCCCTATTTTGTAGACGCTATAACTTTTACACAAACCAATCAATATACGCTTATTGCGATTTTTTTACCAAAAATATGTAGAAGAATCGGCCTAAACTGAGGAAAAAATTTGTTTTTGTTTTTTAAATTTTGGATATTTATTATAGCAAAAAGTACAAAATTTTGTGTTTTTTTTCAAAATTGTCGCTCTTTTTTTGTTTATAGCGCAAAAAAAAAAAAAACGCAGAGGTGATCAAATACCATAAAAAGAAAGCTCAATTTGTGGGAAAAAAGGACATCAATGTTGTTTGGGTACAACGTCACACGACCGAGCAATTGTCAGTTAAAGTGACGCAGTGCTGTATCGCAAAAAATGGCCTGGTCAGGAAGGGGAAAATCTATCCGGGGCTGAAGTGGTTAAGTAATGCAAGCAGAAAATCAATTTGTTTATCATTATAGCACTGTGACTGTACCAGTAACGGCCGGCAGGCTTCCATACCCAGATCGTGTGGAATAACAGTGTAAAGACTAAAGACTAGAGACGTCCCAAGTGACTATTGTTTTATATATATATATATATATGTATATATGTATATATATATATATATATATATATATATATATATATATATATATATACCGTATATACTCGAGTATAAGTCGTCCCGAGTATAAGTCGAGGCCCCTAATTTACCACAAAAAACTGGGAAAAATGTATTGACCCGAGTATAAGACGAGGGTGAGAAATGCAGAGGGTCAACAATGCCCATCTGCAGCTGCATGCCTCCCTGTGTCCTGTGCAGCCTACCTGTACCCTGTGCATGTGTCCTGTACATGTGTGTGTGTCCTGTACATGTGTGTCCTGTACATGTCCTGTGTCCTGTACATGTCCTGTGTGTATGTGTCCTGTGTGCATGTGCAGCCTACCTGTGTCCTGTGCAGCCTCCCTGTGGCGATCTCCATCCTCAAACGGCGGCCGGCGTGTGATGATAGTGTTCGGCGGCCATTCCACAGTTCAAAAGCTGCGCCTCCTCCTCGTCTGTGATAGGCTGACCGCTGACTGCCTATCACGGACATTCTCTCATTCTCATACCATGGACGAGGATGAGAGAATATTCGTGATAGGCTGTACACTGACAGCTGTTCAGCCTATCACAGATGAGCAGGAGGCGCGGCTTTTGAAAGCTGCAATAGCCGCCGAACACTATCATCACACGCCGGCCGCCGTCTGCCTGCATGACACGCTGATCATGCAGACAGACGGCGGTGACTCGAGTATAAGTCGAAGGGACACTTTCAGCCCAAAAAAAGGGCTGAAAAATTCGACTTATACTCAAGTATATACGGTATATATATAAAATGAAGAAAGGATACTAGCCCTTAAAATTTAATTAGAAAAATGACATAGGCTCTCATCATGCAGTATATCAAAGTAAATACCTGAAATCAATTAATCCAATAATAAAGAATGAATCAACAGCCTTTAAACAACAATAATATGGGTGTTTTCAGAACGAAGATATGTCAGGTGTAATTGATCTCCTCACCACACATGGGATTTGCTAGATAGGACACCTGTAGTTAAAAATTATATAAAATTAATTTACAACTATATACAATTATATACAATTCAGAGTAATACACAATAAGCAGATGTTATTAAAAATTAATAAATTCCGGGGGGCGTGGCTGGATCCCGTGCAAGATGCCTGCTTGCTAATGCCGCTCTGATCCATGGCAAACACAGCCAGGTGATCAGCTCCAGACGGTGGCTAAACACAGAACAAGTACCCGGAGACATCCGACCATATCGAAGAGAAGGAGGAAAAGGTCAGCTCCATGCAAACTGACAGATTTTTACCCGTCCCCCTGAAAAAACAACTTTCTAAGTGGACCTGCAGCTCTCACAAGTGGCGGCTTGTCTGGCTCAGCATTGTGGGCACACACTGCCCAAAGCTCGGCCAGCTCCTTCCAAAGGACGGACAATACCTCAGCCACATACACACCATCTACAAGCCCAGCCAAATCGAAGCTGCGGCTATCACTGGCATAAGATCAAGGGACTGAGGTAGTTCTCTCTATGCAGCCCTCACACACAAGCACAACACTGCATAACTCAATAGCAGCTTTAACTACCACAAACCAGCCTGTGCTGGATATTACACTAATAGATATGCTGATGACAGTGCAAAGCTCAATTCATTCAGAAATAATGAATATGATGCAACGCTTCTCATCTGAAATATCCTATATGGGAGATAGAGTGTCCAACATAGAAACAAAAATGGGTGAAATTACATCTTCCTTTAATGACATGGTCGATGCCCAGGGAGAGGAATCAGATGACATTGACTGGATGAAATCCAAGTTAGCAGATCTAGAAGACCATTCCAGAAGGAATAATGTCAAAATAAGGGGGATTGCAGAAACCATTCAACCATCTGCTTTAAGAGAATACTTAACACATCTATTGTTGGCCTTCCTCCCTGATTCCTCAACGGGAGAACTTATAATAGACCACATCTATCACCTACCAAAACCATTGCCTCTACCAGATACTTTCCCGCGAGACACTATAGCTTGCATTCATTTTATTCACGTAAAGGAAAAAATGAATGAGAGCTGCTAGATCTCTCAAAATATACCATGCAACAATGTAAAAACCTGGTGACCATCACTAAGCCACTTTGCAACCACCAGATCCCCACCAGATCCCCTACAAATGGGGCCACCCAGTGAAGCTAATAATCACAAAAGACAACAATTCTGTCACAATTCACTCTCTGGGTAAAGGCTTACCTCCTTAGGTAATGGAATATTCTGGAACCAGTGGAACAGCGACAACAGCACCACCACCACCAAAACCACAACAGCAACTGGGAGGACACGGATCCTCCAGATGACCTAACCACCTGAACCATTTTAGCCACAATAAGCTACTCAGCTAGCCCTGGTTTGCTTGCCTGAGCTCAGTCCGATTGTTCTTTACCCCCCAACTAATTAACGCGGTGACAACTGCTCACATAGAGTCCTGCTATTCTTAATGTTTGTTTTTAAAAAACCCTGGTTCTTTGCTGTACACACTAGTTGTTGAACACTTTACAGGTACCTTTTCTTGTTTCCTTTAAGCTGTACCACCACGCAGAAACAGCCTGAATCTCCTGACATCTGATTCATCGCAGACCCAGCTACTGAACTGTAAGTTAATCACACAACCAGTGGTGGCCCGTCCATAGAGGGCGGACAGGTGCCACCTTCCCTATCCATGTGTCTGGCCCCCTGATCTACATATCAGGGCACCAGACTATGGATTTCAATGTGGGTTGGGTGTTTTTTTAAGCACCTGATTAGAGCCAGAGGCTCTAATAGGCTTCAGAAAAGGGTGGGCTCGGAGCGCAGAGCAGTTGTGTGACGATAGCAAATACATTTTTGCTATTTTCACACTAAAGTTCCTCCCCGGAAATCAGGAGGCAGATCGTGAGACCTGTTTCCCAATTGGCCAAATCGTCAGGCGATCCTATTGGATGCCTAGCACTTTAGCGGAAGGGGAGACACACGGCGGAGGAAGCTTGAGGAGCAGAAACCGGAGCTGCTGCTGCCCGCACTCCAGGAGAGGAGGAGAGAACATCACAGTCGCGCCACATAAACGGGTAAGTGCCAGACCACCCGCAGGGGGGGTGCTGTCTCAGTGCTGCGCCACCGGGGGGGTGTTGTTTATTTACCGCCCCCTAAAAGAAGAACCCACCAGCTGCCACTGCACACAACCAAACACCATTTAACTATACAAAAGACTTCTCAAACACATTTTCCCTCAGAGTAGCATGAACCTTACTTACCAACACTTCAGACCTGGTTCACTTGACACAGAACCTCCCTCAAAATCACCATGCCTTTCAAAATTTCGTCCCTAATGTTAGGGAATTAAACCATCCGGGGAAAAGATACTCCCTTTGGTCTGATACGCGCAAACTCAAATGTGATGTCCTCTGTCTACAAGAGACACACTTCACCCAAACCCAAATGCCAACAATGTCACACAAAAACTTTCCACACTTATTTACAGGGAATGCCCTACTAAAACCAAAGGAGTGCTGATAGCAATCAAAGATACAATAGCGTTTAAATCTCTAAACCTCCTCACCTATCCACAAGGTAGATACATAATATTGGTCTGTGAAATAAATAACACCGTATATGCATTAATGAACGTCTATGTCCCAAACTCAGGCCAAATGCCATTTCAGAGGAAACTGTGGAAAAAAGTGTCAAAATTACAGCAGGGCCAGGTTGTTATCTGTGGAGATTTTAATCTTACCCTTGATACCTCAATTGATATAAAAGGTCCTTCTCCAAGAAAAACCCGCTCATCAGCACTACTCCCATTTTTGCATACGCATGCCTTAAGAGAGGACTTCACTTTTTTTTCAAAAGCACATCACACAAACTCCAGAATAGACCTGTTCCTAGGAGACAAACAAACAACTACTCCAAGATGCTCTTGACCAATAACGTGGTCAGGCCATGCGCCCATCTCGCTAACCCTAGGGGAAAAGTAAGAAGCCATGTCCTTCACTAACTGGTGCAATGATCCATATCTAATGTCAACCCCTGTCAACAACATCCAGATCCAAAATTAATTGAGAGATTTTTTCACCAACAATGGACACTCACTCAGTAATCAATATGGGCTTCTCACAAAGCTTATATAAAATGTGTTCTGATTAAACTTAGCTCCCAGGTGAAACGTCAGAGGTCTCAGGAGCTGACAGAATTACTAGACACCATAAAAAAAACTAGGAACCTTGAACAATAAAGATCCAAACCCATCAACCAGCAACAAATTATTTCAAGCCAGGAGTGACCTTAGGTCTCTCCTAAATGTCAACCATGCTAAACTTATGCTAAAGACACGAGCCAACTTCTATGTCCATGGCAACAGAGCTGGCAAGCTAATGGCAACACTAATTAAAAAATGCAGGACCAAACAAAAAATACCATATCTTTTACACCCTACTCATGGCAACAAACTGTTTCACCCTAGAGACATTGCAAACGCCTTTAAAACATACTATGTAACACTTTATAATTTAAAAGATGACCCCTCGGTGAAACAGCCATTAGATCCATTAATAGCAGAATTTTTAGAATCCCTTCATCTGCCTAAACTATCTGACAATCACCTTGAGGTTCTTAATGCTCCATTCACTCTCAAAGAAATCCTCCAAGTAATCTCAACACTCCCTACTTGTGTCAGACATTCAACGCTGCTATGTCCTCAGGCGAGTTCCCATCAGAAATGCTATCTGAAAATATTATTACCTTACCCAAAACAGGGAAGGAGCCGGTTTCTCCACAAAATTTCCGCTCTATCTCGTTACTAAATACCGATCCCAAACTTTACGCAAAGGTTATGGCCAAACGCTTGGCACCCATCATGCCACATATTGTACACCTGGATCAAGTAGGCTTTATACTAGGCAGACATGCACATGCAAGATTATTAACCTTCTCCACTACACTGATTTACAAAAAAAAACAACAATCTTCGTCACGCTAGATGCCAAAAAGGCATTTGAGAGGGTTCACTGGAGCTACTTAATACACACCCTCACAAAATTTGGTTTTCAAGGTAATATATTGTCAGCTATTCTAGCCCTATACTCAAACTCTTCAGCCCGAGTATTTACTGACGGTACTGATTTTTTTAATCATCTTCAACAGCACAAGGCAAGGGTGCCCTCTCTCCCCTTTAATATTCACCCTAATGATGGAACCTCTGGCCCAAACTATACAATTCAATTCTAGGCATACCAGTAACAGATCAGATTCACAAAATTACTTTGTTTGCGGATGATATTATCCTCACTCAGAAGCCGGCTTCTTCTTTACCAGTGGTTTGGGATGTATTTGATTAATTTAATGCATGCTCCTTTTACAAAGTCAATGAGACTAAATCAAATATTTTGAATGTCGGAGTCAATAACTCTATAAAAAACACACTACAATCCACTATCCCATATTAGTGGGTATCTTCGTCAATGCAATATCTGGGCATCTCCTTAACTACCCCATCAACTGAATTATTATCACATAATTATATGCCCTTCCTACACACCTGTAGGCAAGAACTTCAGCAAATCACTAAGCAACACTTCTCATGGGCAGATAGGGCGGCAGCGTTTAAAATGTTTACACTTCCAAAGCTCCTATACTTGTATAGAGCCATACCAATAAACATTCCAGAAACATTTCTTAAATCCATACAACAAATGTCCTTACTCTACCACTGTCAATCTCAAAAAAGCGGGCAGCATGGGGCTTCCAGATGTAAAAGACTATTATATAGCGGTAATACTAAACCAAACTCATCACTGGTTTACTCCTACAATGGGTAAACAATGGAGACATATAGAACAGACCTTCATGCACAAAGGATATCTAAGCACACTATTCCTAGCTAGTTGGGTATCCCAAAACTTCCCCAACACAAACCATCCAACAATCACACTCAAGGCATGGACATTTTTCATCTCTAACATATAGACACATATAGACACATATATTACTGCAAAACTAGAAATTTTCCAATTCATTTCCCCAAACTCTCATTATACCACTGTTCCTCCCTCAACACGAACCACTCTCCACTGTGCTTGTCACTAATAAGCTCCTCCCCTTCCAAATATTGCAAGATAAGTACAACTTACTTCCGCAAAGCCTATTCACCTACAGGCACCTAGCCTCCTATCTAAAAAAGAAGCCTGCCCCAGCTATACACATTTACCAGGGGAAGTGTGGACTTTTCTATCCTCTACTTCGTCAACAATTAAAGGTATCTCAATGTTCTATTATCTACTTCACGATAAGAGCACCTTTGTTAAGAATTTAGCTAGGATGTGTTTAGCTAGTTAGGATGTGGGAACAAGACTTTAACACATCTTTCACTCTCATTGGAGCCAAGCCATCCAATATAACCAAATAACTTCTAAAAGTATGAATACAGTCAGGTCCATAAATATTGGGGCATTGACGCAATTCTAATCTTTTTGGCTCTATACACCACCACAATGGATTTGAAATGAAACAAACATGATGTTCTTTAACTGCAGACTTTTGGCTTTAATTTGAGGGTATTTACATACAAATCAGGTGAACGGTGTAGGAATTACAACATTTTGTATATGTGCCTCCCACTTTTTTAAGGGACCAAAAGTAATGGGACAATTGGCTGCTCAGCTGTTCCATGGCCAGGTGTTAGTTATTCCCTCATTATCCCATTTACAAGGGGCAGATAAAAGGTCCAGAGTTCATTTCAAGTGTGCTTTTTACATTTGGAATCTGTTGCTGTCAGCTCTCGATATGAGATCCAAAGAGCCATCATTAGGCTGAAAAAACAAAACAAACCCACCAGAGAGATAGCAAAAACATTAGGTGTAGCCAAATCAACTGTTTGGAACATCCTTAAAAAGAAAGAACGCACTGGTGAGCTCAGCAACACCAAAAGACCCGGTAAACCACGGAAAACAACTGTGGTGGATGACTGAAAAATTCTTTCCCTGGTGAAGAAAACACACAAGATGAAAACCATTGGTGAACCTCAAAAACAGGAAGACCAGATTAAAGTTTGCCAAACAACATCTAAAAAAACCTTCACAGTTCTGGAACAACATCCTATGGACAGATGAGACCAAGATCAACTTGTACCAGAGTGATGGGAAGAGAAGAGTATGGAGAAGGAAAGGAACTGCTCATGATCCAAAGTGATATAAAAGAGAAGCTGCGCTGATCCAAAAATAAATCTATGTGAACAATATAAAGAGTAGCAGCTAGCACCCAAACAAACCAAGTCACATCAAATACATAAAAAACAAGTGCAGCGCTAAACCATAACTGAAAATGTGTAGATAACAAAAATAAATCAGTGACTAATATAGCAACTATCAATAATGTGAATAAACACAAAAACATCTGAAGTAAGTATAAATATCTATGATGCAATGTGCTAAACTCTGCAACCAGAGTCCATAATTAAAGATGAAAGAAGTCTTCTCAGACAGTGGGGGTGCTTAAACACAACCACAGGCAACACGTCAAGGACATCTGGAGTTGGATACTCTTACCGGATATTGTGGGACATATCTGCCATATAGCAGTATGTCTGTCAGAGCCTGTGGAGGTAGCCTCCCGTGGAATCCGCCCAGATGTTATCCCTTCAGTCCCGATCTCAGATAGGCAGGGTAATCACTTGGGTCATGGTCACCGATAGCCAGGATCGTCACAGGTGGGGATTGTCCGCTCACTCGCACGTTCTCCAGTTCCAGGCAGGTTCAAAAGGTCAGAGGCAATCAATCATAGATGAGATCATGGAGAAAAAATAGAAAAAAGGGGCTCCACATGGCGTAGGTCAAAAAGTAAAAGGATTTTATTGGATAAAAAGCCTTACAGAGTAAAAAAGTGATCACTAAATAAAATGGTGGCAACGTGGGAAGCAAACGCCCAAAATGATCCAAAACATACCTTTGACCCTTTGAAAAAGTGATGTGACAGTCACACAACGCGTCAGGGAAGAGAGGCGGGTCACGTGTAGCTTCCCGAGCATGGCCGGGTTCGGGAAGCAGATGTTATGCTCGCAGATGCTATGCTCGCAGATGCTATGCTTGTTTGACACTATTTTAATGTAAGTGGATTACCTTTAATAAATGTGTTGTTTTTATTTTTTTTGTTTACAAAAGTTTTATTTGGAAGTTTCACAGAAGTACAAAACAAATTATAGGATTGTTAACAGAGTGTGTTACAATGTTACAGCATTATCAATAAATTGGGAGATTGAAATACATTACTAGACCATAATCTCTAGGCAGAAACATGTATTTATGAAATCAATATATTCATTAATTTGCAAGTGCAATGGTTGTATATAAATAGAAATGGGGAGAGACAATTAGGTATTAATCCGTGATCCAGTATGACCATTTATTTTTATATATATGTATAGTATCGTTAAGGGTATGGAATATCCACTCTACAATTTTGATTGATTCCATTCTGGAAATAACTTGTTGCCATGGGAGGTTGTTGGATTTCCAGTTGTAAGCAATCATCCAAAGTATGGAGCTGCATAGAGAATGAATTAATCTGGTACATGGAAGTGGAACATTTGGGATATTAGCAAACAATAAACATATTTGTGGTGAAGGTTTGATTTTTTGTTTAGATGAAGATTCAATAACTTCAAAGGCCTTACGCCATATTAGATCCAGGTGTGGGCATGACCAGAATATGTGTATGAATGTACCAGGAACAGAGCAACCTCTGAAACAGTTTGGAGATACTGAAGGGTAGTATGAATGTAGTTTCACTGGGGTTAAGTACCATCTTGAAAATACTTTAATTGGGGTTTCTCTGAATGATATAGATTTGTTACTCTTTCGTAGATTATCTGACATGGATATCCAGTCTTCAGTGCTGAATGTGATGCCCAAATCCGATTCCCATTTAATCATCTGTAAGGATTTTTCGGGGACTCCAACACTGTTTAGAAAATTATAAAGTTTTGATATCAAACCTCTATCTCTAGTAAAGGAGATACAGATCTGTTCGAATACTGTGTTGGAAGGGTTTGTAGAGAGTGCGTAACATTCAGCATAGAATTCTCTAATTAGTTGATAACGGTGAAATTCTGAGGGAGGGAGGCCATGTATAGATTGTAGAGAAGAGAATGGGGTAAAATTCCATTTTAGTTGTAGGGATCTAAGTGTAGTAAGATTTTTGTTAATCCAGTTTAAGAAGGGTCTTTCGTTATTGTATGCATGAGGAAATCTGGGGTCACCTAAAAAGGATGCTAAGGGTGGAGTGTTAGAGGAAAGTTTGAAGGTGTCTTTGTGTTTATTCCAAAGTTGGAGAAAGTGGGCCACTATAATATTTACTTTGGAGAGTTTATTGTAAAACGTGGTATTAGACCATAATATTCCTTGTAAGTACAGTGGTTTAATGGAGGTAATTTCAAATTTTTTCCAAGGGGTGTCATGTGTAGGGGTGAACCATTGAGAAAGTTGGGTTAGTCTAGCAGCAAGGTAATATAACCATATGTTGGGAAGACCCAAACCTCCTGCAGATTGGGGTCTATGCATTAGTGCATAGCTGCATCTGGGCTTTTTCCCTGCCCATATGAAATTGTTGATATTTCTCTGAATGGAGAATAATTTGGATTTTGGAATATTAATTGGTAGGGTACGAAAAAAAATATAATAGTTTGGGTAGGATTGTCATTTTGATGGCACATATTCTACCTAGGAACGAGATATGAAATGAAGACCAAGAGTTAAGGATAGTGTTAATATTGGAAAAAAGGGGGATATAATTAGACTTATATAACTGGTTATGTGTTGGGGTTATAGAGACTCCAAGGTATTTAAATGAGTTAGGGCACCATATGAAAGGGAAACTACTCGATAATAAATTTTGTGTGTTTTGAGAAAGGTTAATTGGCATTGCAGAACATTTGTTCATATTTATTTTGAGGCCAGAGATATTGTGAAAAAGTTTCAGTTCTTTAAGGAGGGATGGGATAGAGGTAATAGGGTCCGTAAGGAATACAAGAGCATCATCAGCGTATAAGCTGAGTTTAAATTCGTTTTCCCCTTTAGTATATCCTTTTATATCATAGTTATGTCTTATTTTATGGGCTAATGGTTCAATAGCAAGGGCGAATAAGAGTGGGGAAAGGGGGCAACCCTGTCTAGTCCCTCTGCTAAGGGAGAAAAATTCTGAATTGTGGCCTGGGATTTTAATTCTAGTTTGGGGATTATGATAAAGAGCGTTAAATCCCTGCAAGAATTTATCTGATATTCCAAATTTGGGTAGTAAAAAATTAAGGTAGGACCAGCTGACGCTGTCAAATGCCTTGTGAATATCAAGACTTAAGAGGCAAAGCTTCCGCGAGAAAAGATTTGCGTCTTGGATAATATTAGTGACCAATCTGACATTATCAACAATTTGTCTTCCAGGGATAAAACCGGTTTGGTCAATATGAATTAGATTCGTGATAACTTTTGCCAGTCTGTCTGCAAGTAATCTTCCAAAAATTTTGAGGTCATTGTTTAAAACTGATATAGGGCGAAAATTTTGAGGGAGAGAGTGATCCTTAAGCGGTTTAGGGATTAGGGAAAGATTAGCTAGAAGCATCTCATTGGGGAATTGTCCACCATTAAGAATGTGATTAAAAAGGTTAGTCAGGTGAGGGGTTAGGAGGGGGGCAAATTTTTTATAATATGAAGAAGAAAAACCATCAGGGCCTGGGGCTGTGGAGGTTTTGAGGGATAATACGGGTATATAATATAATACGGGTCAATTCCAGTTCTGTACAGGGGGCGTTCAAAGATTCCATTTGCTGTGGGGTAAGAGAGGGTAGTCTGATGTCGTCCATCCACGATCTGGATGATTGGTCTGTAGGAGGCTGAGGGCTTGAGAGGAGGTCTTTATAAAATGCGGAGAATATTTTAAGTACTTCTTGAGGGTGTGTGATCATATTTCCTTTGTGGTCTCTAAGTTTGTATGTATGTGGGGGTTTGTGTTCATGATTAAGTTTTTTGGCAAACATAGATGAGGGAGAGTTGCTATGTAATAAAAATTTAGCCTTGGAAAACCTTAGTGATTTCTCTGTGTTTGCAGAAAGGATAACATCCAACGCCTTACGCTTGTCCTGAATATGTTTGGTAATTTCTGATGAAGGAGTTATTAGCAATTTATGGTATAGATCGTTAAGTTCTTTAGTAAGGCATTTGATATCTGTGAGTCTTTGTTTATTTCTGTTTGCAGCGAGACTGATTAAATGGCCTCTTAGGACAGCTTTATGAGCTGCCCAAATCATAGTAGGAGGAGTATCATCATTGACATTGTCAGTAAAATAATTCTCAATATGTGTTGTAATGGTCTGTGTCAGTGAAGCATCTGTTAGAATAGTATCATTTAGTCTCCAATTATATGGTGATGGTTTGAGACCTACGTGTGAAGTTTTGAAAAATGTAATATCATGATCTGACCATGGGCATGGGTGTATTGTAGCATTAGAGGAGTTAGCTAATAGAATAGGTGTGCAGTAAATGTAATCTAGTCTAGCGTAGACATCATGGGGATGTGAGTAATGTGTGTAAACTTTTGCACCTATGTTATGTGATCTCCAAGAGTCAATTAATTGAAATTTATTAAGGGATCTGTTTAAAGATTTAGGGAAAGCTTTGGTGGAAGGGGAAATTTTGCTTCTGTCTAGTGCTGGATGTGCTGTTAGATTAAAGTCTCCGCCGACTATCAGATGGGGAGAGCTAAGCTTTTCTAGTGATTCAAAAAAGCCCTGGAAAAAAGAAGAATGTGAGTCATTTGGTGCGTATATTGATGCAATAGTGATTTCTTTGTTGTTTATCCTACCTTTTATAATGATATAGCGGCTATCTGGGTCTTTATAAATATGTTGTGAGTCAAAAATGATAGTGTTACGTATAAAGATAGCAACTCCTCGGGTTTTATTGTGGTATGTAGTATAAAAAAATTGGCTATATGTTTTGTCAAAATAGTTTGGGTGTCTAGAGGAAGAGAAATGGGTTTCCTGTAGTAGGATAATATCCGCACCAATTCTTTTGTAGTGTTGGAAGGCCTTTTTCCTTTTGTGGGGTGTATTGAAACCATGAACATTATGAGATATTACTCTAAGTACCATTGATGATTTGTAAAGAGGTATGCTTATAAAGTAATATCTTCCCAGTTACATATATTGAAATATAAATGAAAAGCATATAAGCGTATGGAGGGAGTTTAGCATTCGGAAAGGTAATGTCATTTTATACTGTAACAGTAGAGAAACCATGGTCAAATGTGTATCAAATTTAGAGCATGAGTATTTGAGACAAAAAAAATTATAACATTGAATCATTAGATGAGAATGAATAGTAGTACTGTAACTTCCATTTTTAAATCTATATAAAGTATCGATCATAAAGGTGAAATTAGTGAATATTGTAATAAAAAATAACAAAAACAAAGGGACAAGAAATATCTTGTCACAACATTTTCCATTTGAATCAGGAGGACAAACGCGTCCTGATCCTGCGAATGCCATCAAGTGCACCATCCTCCAAATTAAGGATGTGGCAATTAACCGCATGAGCAGGTGGGGAGACAATCCAGCGACGACGGACTTAGCGGGCTATTTGAAAACATTGAAACAAAAATAATTAAATACCAACCAGAGGGGTAAATGTAACAGCAGAGGAAAACACCCTCTTTCCTTGGGGGTTGACAAATAATGAGATTGTATCTCATTTTTAACAGACCCCAAGTACGCCCAGCCCAAATTTACCACTCTAAGCACTGCTAAAAACTCACTTTAGCCACATATATACCTTTTAGCTATAATAATAAAAAAAAAAAAAAAAAAAAAAAAAAAAAAAAGGGGGGGGGGGGGATAGGGAAAATGGAGGGAAGGGAGGGATGGAGGAGAGGTATGGAGGGAAGGAAAAGAATAGGGAAAGGAAAGGGTTTGAGATAGAATTGTGGTAAGTTTGTTACTCCTTTCGTTTTTTAGGGATCTTGATAAAGTCAAGGTACCAGATGAGGGGGAAGTTCAAATGTTAGCAAACTTTTTGATGAGTAGGGCTGTGCTCAGAATGATCCATCTAAACAGGAATTAGAAAAACGAACCAGAAATCAGTCCTGAGAGGACAACTCCACAAGTGGGGCCTTGTGTGAGTAGAAAAAACACTTAATCAAAGTGGTCAGGTGGCTTGGTTCTGGAAGGGTTGCCGCCATCTTCTTTGTTCAGCAGTGTTGCGTCTGGAAGATGGAGTCGACCATATTGGGGAGGGTCTTGGAGTAGTTTGAAATCTGTTAGGTGGTTCTGGATCAAGTAGTCCCAGTTTCACCAGCAGTTCTTTGCCTTCAATTACATTATACACGGTGTATGTAGAGCCATTATGTGGGATTGTAAGCTTGAATGGAAATCCCCATCTATATCTTATGCGAGCTGTTTGTAAGATGTTTGTGACCTCCTTCATTCTGCGTCTTCTATCCAGAGTGGCAGGGGAGATGTCAGGATAGATTTGTAGCCTGTTGCCCTCAAAAGCAATGTTTGGAGTGGTTCTGGAAGCACGCATGATTTCTTCTTTGGTAAGAAAATCTTTCATGCACATGATGATGTCTCTAGGTGGTTTGTCAGGTGTGGGTTTTGGGCGCAGGGCTCTGTGTATACGATCGCATGTGAATGCTGACATTGGTTTGTCAGGAAGAAGATTGTGGAAAATCTTGGAGACCGTTTGCATCAGATCAGTAACTGTTTCAGGGACACCTCGCAGTCTGATGTTATGGCGTCTGTTTCTGTTATCCAAATCTTCCACCTGTGCTTGCATAAAGGCGAAGCTATCTGCTAAAGATTCATAGTCTTTTCTTAAATCGTTATGAGCAAGTGAAAGTTCATCATGTTTAGTTTCTAAGATGTCCGTGCGATTTCCTATATTGGCTATTTCTTGAGATAGGGCAGTAGTAGCTTTATGTACCTCACTCTCTATCTTGTTAACCAGCTTATCAAAGATTGTGGTAAGGCTGGCATCCAAATCAGCTTTAGATAATGGGGATGAGTACTCACAGTTCCCATTGTTGAGAGAGTGGATGGATGGATTGGAGAGCTGTTTTATTGCAGCCGCGTGTGTGCTGACTCCGGCGCCATCTTGGGACATCTTCCCGGCCTGCTTGTGTGCAGCGTTCAGAAGATAGTTGGTTAAATGGTGTTGTGAGTGGCAAGAATGCCCGATTCTTCTTACCGGCATGCACGGAGGGTTCCCCGAGGGGTATGGAGTATTTTCGGCGGCGTATTGTATGTCTGGCTCTGGTTATTCAGCCCGCTCTAGCCGGGTCAGACGGAGCTGTGGTTACTCACGTCCTACCCGCATCGCGCCGCGCATGCGCCCCCCAAATGTGTTGTTTTTAAATACTACAATTTGGAGTGCGTCCTCCCCTCTTTTACAAGAATTATATTGCTTAACTGGGGCATCCTGAAAATGGAGTACGGTTTAAGACAGGAGACCCCTAAGGGAACTACCGTTAAGGAGATTGTGATTGGATTGTCTCTATTTGCTCTATTTGTCTCTATTTGCTAATAAGGCTGTTATCGTTCAGCCCTGAGGTGACAGGCTGGGGGAACTACATCTTTATCTACATTTAAGATTGATTGCTGGCACCGGGAATCTTTGATGAACTATCTTTTTCACTTGTTCTAATTGAGATTGTCACAATTTGGATTGCATCGTCTATGGGATCCCTTTTTTTTTTTAGGACACTTTAGTTTCACTATATTAAGCACGTTTGCTGGATTCATACTGGATCCTAATTATTATCTTATATTTTCTTTACACATCTGTGGAGTGTTGCATGTTACTACATTTATTTATTGGTTCATTTTTACTTTTATATTGATGTTACACAGATTGCACTTTTGCACTTTACTTTTTGAAATTGATATTTGCATACCTTAGGGTGTATTATTTATTGTCATAGTTTATCCATGTGTATACTTATTTATCTGCACAATGGTGTCATGAATTATTGTTAGGCACGGTATTAATTTGTTGGGATTTTAGAAAATATTTTATTTCATTTAATATTAGAAGATTATTTCTCCCGGATAATCTATATCACCCTTGAGAGGCTCCATTAATGGTCGTTTTGGGAGTAGGCTATTTTGGATCCATTTATTAAAGTAACAATGATTTGTTTTTATCTTTGGTTACACAATGTGATGGAAGAATAATGGTAAAGACATAAATATTGATTGGATTTTCCGTTATTAAATTTCCATTTATATTTAGTTGTTTTACATTCCTAGTTAATTTGATTAAGCGCAACATAGTTTACCATTTCATGATCCAAAGCATACCACCTCATCAGTGAAGCATGGTGGTGGTAGTGTCATGGCGTGGGCATGTATGGCTGCCAATGGAACTGGTTCTCTTGTATTTATTGATGATGTGACTGCTGACAAAAGCAGCAGGATGAATTCTGAAGTGTTTTGGGCAATATTATCTGCTCATATTCAGCCAAATGCTTCAGAACTCATTGGACGGCGCTTCACAGTGCAGATCAACAACGACCCGAAGCATACTGCGAAAGCAACCAAAGAGTTTTTTAAGGAAAAGAAGTGGAATGTTATGCAATGACCAAGTCAATCACCTGACCTGAATCCGATTGAGCATGCATTTCACTTGCTGAAGACAAAACTGGAGGGAAAATGCCCCAAGAACAAACAGGAACTGAAGACAGTTGCAGTAGAGGCCTGGCAGAGCATCACCAGGCATGAAACCCAGCGTTTGGTGATGTCTATGCATTCCAGACTTCAGGCTGTAATTGACTGCAAAGGATTTGCAACCAAGTATTAAAAAGTGAAAGTTTGATGGATGATTGTTAATCTGTCCCATTACTTTTGGTCCCTTAAAAAGTGGGAGGCACATATACAAACTGTTGTAATTCCTACACCGTTCACCTGATTTGAATGTAAATACCCTCAAATTAAAGCCGAAAGTCTGCACTTAAAGCATTTCATTTCAAACCCATTGTGGTGGTGTATAGAGCCAAAAAGATTAGAATTGTGTTGATGTCCCAATATTTATGGACCTGACTGTAATTACTGGGAGTTACCTTAAAAACTCCACCTCAGATGGTACCTGACCCCTGTTCAAATGCATACATTTGCAAATCTGGATGACTACTAGGGATGGGCTGAATGGACCCCTGTTCATTTCGGACCAGAACTTTCGAACACCGCGAACGTTCGGACCCGAATAACGAACCCCATTAAAGTCAATAGGACCCGAACGTCAAATATCAAAATTTTGAAGACTTAAATGCAAGTAATTAGGCTTACAATTGTTATAGGGATCTGGGTCCTGCCCTGGGGGACATGGATCAATAAAAAAAAGTTTGTGAAAAGTGATTTTTTTATTTTTAAAGTGAAAGCCTAAAAATGAAAAATTCCTTCCAATATAGTGCCAGGGGGGTCCCCTTAGTCTAACTGTAAAAAGGCAAATCTGTACCATGTCTAGAATCTGCTGCAGTAATAATTGAATTTATAAAGGCAAAATAAATTACATTTTTCCTGCAAGCTGCCTTTATTTTGCTCAGCAACAGCTGGGGAGCCAGTGTGTATGATGAGGCCACAATGTAGTGCACTGGGAACAAGATTTTTTTGAATACATTCTGGTGTCACTTTGACTTTAGATAGAAAACGGGTGCATTAAAATTGGTCTTTGGGTGTCGGTGACGCCTTCCCACCATAACCCTATAGAGATAATCTTGATGAAAGCAAGAATTTGCCTTGCTTTAAAAAATTGCAGTGATATGCACCTGTCAAACAGGTGCAGAAAAATTGGTCTTTGGCTGTCGGTGGTGCCTTCCCACTATAACCCTATAGAGGTACTCTTGATGAAAGCAAGAATTGGCCTTGCTGTAAAAAATTGCAATGATATGCACCTGTCAGACAGGTGCAGAAAAATGGGTCTTTGGGTGTTAATTGTGCCCATGAAACCTATACCAAAAACATTCTTCCATATGAAATGATTGAACACCCTCAAAGCTAGGCAGCCTCAAAGTCCTGCAGAGATTCCACATCCCAAAAAGACTTAATCAGTGACATCAGCATCAGGGGCTTTATAGATGGTAATCCAGGACTAATTCATTTTTATAAAAGTCAAACGGTCCACAGAGTCTGTGGACAGACGCGTTCTATGATCAGTAACGAAACTTCCTGCAGCACTGAATGCCCGTTCTGAAAGCACACTAGATGCAACAACTCAATAGCATACTGGGCAAGTTCTGGCCAGTGGTCTATTCTCATGACCCAGTAAGCCAGTGGATCGTCAGGTGGAAAGCTCTCCGTCTCTGTTTTGGCCCCAAGGTAATCGTCCACCATGTGATGCAGACGCTGCAGATGGGATGTGGAAGCTGACAGCCCTGGATGGCGAGGACTAAAAAAAATTCCAAAATGCCTCACTTAGGCGGATGCCTTCTCCAACGCTTCTTTCTTGACCAACAGAAGACTCAAAACAACGTTTTCCAGCACACTGTAATCTACTAGATTTAGGAAAAATGTTCAATAGAATCCTCTTTAATGTGTCCTCAAGAGATTTTATCCTCTGCACTCTCTGTGGGGACGGGATGAGTTCAGAGACCTTCCCCTTATAACGGTGGTCAAGGAGGGTTGCCAGCCAGTAATCATCCTTCTCCTTTATGCCACGTATTCTTGGGTCCTTTTGCAGGCTTCGAAGCATGAGGTTGCCCATGCACCTCAAATTTGCAGAGGCTTGAGAAGCAGACTCCTCGGGGTCACTCAGGATGACAGCATCTGGAACTTCCTCCTCCCAGCCACGTACTACTCCCAAGGGTCCTGGGGTTGGAAAGCCATCGCTTACAGATTCAAGTATGTCTTCCTCTTCTTCAAAGCCTATGAAAGTGCCAGAATCCTCCTCCTCCTCCTCCCCTCTCTCCTCCTCATAGGTGTGCACAGCCTATTGCATTAGGGTGTGCACCCCAAAGCTCAAACACATATGCATGTGTGTGCATGTGTATAAGTACTGACAGTGTCAGAAGAGCAATAGACTGTCAGTAGGGCAGAGATTGGTGTCAGTAGGGTAATGGACGGTGTCAGCATTTTTTATTTTTATAATTTTATTTTTTAATATTTTTTACAATTTTATTTTATTAATTATTTTTTTTACATTTTTTAGGAGCCCCTTTAGGGGGCTTTGGTGAAATATCAGGGGTCTAAACAGGGGGAATCTGCACCACACAGGGTGATTAGGGTGTGCCCAGGCACACCTGGCACACCCTGTGCACACGCCTATGCTCCTCCTGCGTGTTCTGTGACATAGGAATGATGGTGTCTGCATAAAGTGGGCCTCTTCCTCCTGCTGCTCTGCCTCCAGTGCCCTGTCCATAATGCCACGCAGAGTCTGCTCCGGCAGGAACACAACAGGGATTGTGTCACTGATGCATGCACTGTCACTGCTCACCATCCTTGTGGCCTCCTCAAATGGTGACAATACAGTGCATGCATCCTTAATGATCAGCCATTGGCGTGGGGAAAAAAAAGCTGAGGCGGCCTGAGCCTGTCGTCGTGCCGTACTGACACAAGTACTCGTTGACGGCCCTCTGCTGCATGTATAGTCGCTGCAGCATTCCCAAAGTTGAGTTCCACCTGGTGGGCATGTCACAAATCAGGCGGTTTACAGGCAGGTGGAATTCTCGCTGAATTTCAGCCATCCTAGCACTGGCTGTGTATGACCACCTGAAATGGCTACAGACTCTTCTGGCCTGCTTTAGTACATCTTGAAACCCTGGGTATGTACTTAGGAAACGCTGCACCACCAAATTCAGGACATGTGTCAACTTTCCCTGTCTAAGGGGGGACAGGAGGTTTGAGCTATTATCGGACACCACCATTCCTGGCTCCAGATGGTGTGGTGTGAACCACCTCTGGGCCTGTCCTTGCAGAGCTGCAAGAATCTCTGCTCCGGTGTGGTTCCTGTACCGAAAACACACCAGCTGCAGCACTGCACGGCACCTTTTAGCCTGACTCTGGGAAAAGCCTTTTGAATGCTTAGGGGGTACCTGATGTTCATAGGACAATTCTGCAGAAGAGGGCATGGAGGTGGTGGAGGAGGAGGAGGAGGGGGTAGAGCTCACAGGTCTGGCATCATCACCACCAGCTGTATGGAGACATGGGGGCATAACAAGCTGCAGCACTGAGCACTGTCCTGTATCCTTTCAAGTTGCAAGCAGCGTTACCCAGTGTGCTGTGAATGAAATATATCGTCCCTGCCCATGCTTGCTGGAACACGTGTCAGCAGTAAGGTGGATTTTATGGCTGACTGCCTTGCCCAACGATGCCAGAACATTTCCTTTCACGTGAACGGCCTTACGTGAAAAGTAGTATCGACTGGGAACCTGCCATTGTGGTACAGCACACTGTGCAAATTCACGGAAGGAGGCTAAATCCACAAGGCTGAAAGGCAGAAGTTGGAGAGTCAACAGCTTTGACAACCTTGCATTCAGGCGCCGGGCATGTGGGTGGCAGGGACTGTATTTTTTCTCCGTTGCAGAAGATGGGGCAGAGAAATTTGCCGGCTACAGGCTACAGCTGGTGGTGTGCTGCTGGTAGATGAGCTTGGACACCCTGTGATATACCATCATCCCTGTCAGTGGAGGCTGCTGAAAGGTAATGACTCGGTATCGCAGGGGCAGACTGAAGTGGGTAAGGAGGAGGAGGGACAGGTTTGTGCCCCTTTTGTGTGGCTTTTAGGTGCTCTTGCAAACGAGCTGAGAGGTTGGATGTTAAATGCCTTGTTAGACATGTGGTACCCAAATGGTTGGTGTTTTTGCCATGTTTGATGTGCCTGTGACACAGTTTGCAGATAGCAACAGTGCGATCTGCTACAGATGTGCTGAAAAAGGCCCAGACAGCTGAGCTTTGGGGAGTGGGCTTGGAGATAACAGCTGCAGAATGTGATGGAATAGGGTGGCTGCTCTCTACTCTTTCTTGATGCCGACCTCCTTGGGATTGTGCCGCCTCACCTTCAGTTTCCTCCTCTGCTCTATATGGCACCCAAGTTGCATCAGTGACCTCATCATCATCATCATCTCCATCTCCTCCATCTTCATCATTACCACTGGAGACAACTTGGCAATACGCTGCGGCTCGGGGAACATGAATGCCAATTTGTCTACCAGTGTTCCTCCCTCTCTCTAGGCTCATGTTCCTGTCATCCTCAACCTCAGAAACAGCACCTGAATCCAGTAATGGCTGGGCATCATCAAGGAGCAAGTGGCTGACACTGTAGTCAAATAACTCAGCTGACTCCTCAATGGCTGATGTTAGGGCTATGGCAGGAATAGATGTGGACAAGGAGGCAGGTTTATTCACTCTGGTAACTGCAGGGGACTGCACACTTGTCTCTGCTTGTGTGACAGAGGATGAGGAGGATGAGGAAGGCTTAGTAAGCCAGTCCACCACCTCCTCTGCATGCTCTGGCTGGATAGCACGGGCAAACTCACTAAACAGAGGAAATGATGCCCTGTCTGAGGACTGACCACCACGTCCACCTTTGCCTGTGGACACATTTGTTGCTGTCCCCCTTACAGTGCCAAGGGAACGTCTGCCTCTCCTTGTTGTTCTCCCAGACATTATTGGGAGGGACGGGGCGGTGTTTATAAGCAAATGTAAAGGAGAAGTTGAAATCTGTATGTAGATGCACTTTAATCAATGCCCTTTAATTTGAGTGCTCACACTACACAGACACACTCCACGGATACAATATAATATACTGCAATATAATGCGCCAAACGTACAGTGATGCATAGAACTAAATGGCGTTAAACTGGCAGTAACGCACACAGAAGTAAATGGCGTTAAACTGGCAGTAACGCACAAAATGATATGGTGTTAAATTTGTAGTAACGCACACATGGCTTTAAACTGGTAGTAACGCACGCAAAATGATATGGCATTAAACTGGCAGTAGCGTACGCAAAACTATATGGCATTTAACAGGCAGTACGCATGCAAAGCTATATGACGTTAAACTGGCAGTAAGGCATGCAAAATTATATGGCGTTAAACTGGCAGTAATGCACGCAAAACTATATGGCGTTAAACTGGCAGTAACGCACGCAATACGATATGGCGTTAAACTGGCAGTAACACAATCAAATAGGCGGTGTTCAACCGTCACTACACTGAAACTATCTGAACTGTCCCTACTCTAGCTATATACTAATGTCAAGATTACTGACACGGTCTCACTACACTTCACTGAAACTATCTGAGCTGTCCCTACTCTAGCTGCACACTATGAAAAGCTGAATGATGGTCCTCCTCACTACGCTCACACTATCCCTAGACTGACACTAAACTAATATTGTACACAAACACAGAGGCATTGCTAGGGGGGTGTGGTCCACACCAGGGTGACACCCGCCAGAGGGGTGACACCCGTGGGTAGCGGCACCGCTAACACTGCCCGCTGCCCTACACTAATCTGCTCCTCTCAGATCTCTCGTGTCCCTGAGCGGAGCAGACTGAAGCCGCCTCCTCCTCCTCCTCCCACATCCACACAGGAGGAGGAGACCGAGGGACACCTCTGTGTGTATCCGTCCGAACTGACTGTTCTGAGGTCTGTACACCTTACTATGTGTAGTCTAGATGGACATGGGGGGCGCTATGGGAGGGCAGAGGGGGTGTCTATACCAATGGGGTTCTGCACTGAGGGGGAGGGGGTGTCTATACTGATGGGGGGTCTGCACTGAGGGGGAGGGGGTGTCTATACTGATGGGGGTCTGCACTGAGGGGGAGGGGGTGTCTATACTGATGGGGGGTTCTGCACTGAGGGGGAGGGGGTGTCTATACTGATGGGGGTTCTGCATTGAGGGGGGTGTTTACACTGAGGGGGGTCTGCATTGAGGGGGGTGTTTATACTGAGGGGGGTCTGCATTGAGGGGGGTGTTTATACTGATGGGTAGGTCTGCATTAAGGGTGGGTGTTTATACTGATGGGGGAGTCTGCACTAAGGGGGTCTATACTGATGGGGGAGTCTGCACTGAGGGGGGAGTCTATACTAATGGAGGGGGTCTGAACTGAGATGGGGGTGTATACTGATGGGAGGAGGTCTGCACTGAGATGGGGTGTATATACTGATGGCAGGAGGTCTGCACTAAGGGGGTGTATACTGATAGGAGGTCTGCACTGAGATGGGGGTGTATATACTGATGGGGGGAGGTCTGCACTAAGGGGGTCTATACTGATGGGAGGTCTGCACTGAGGGGGGTGTCTATATGATGGGGGGTCTGCACTAAGGGGGGTGTCTATACTGATGGGGGGGTCTGTACTTAGTGAGGGGGATCTGTACTGAGGGGTGGGTCTATACTTATGGAGGGGGGTCTGTACTGAGGGGGAGGTCTATACTCATGGGGGGTCTGTACTTAGTGGGGTGTCTGTACTGAGTAAGGGGGATCTATACTGCGGGAGGAAGATCTGTGCTTAGTGGGGGGGTCTATACTGAGAGAGGGGGGTCTGTACTGAGGGGGGACTATAGTTGGTGGAGGGGGGTGACACCAATTTTTTCCGCACTGGGTGACACCAACCCTAGCAACGCCACTGTACTGACAATTGAAGCAAAATAGCACAGTATAGCACACTAACTAATAGCACTGAACAGAGCCCTCTTTTATCTCTCTCCACACCAAAATCACACTGAAAATGGCTGCCATTGAAAGAATACTTTTATACTGTCAGGAGGGAATGAGAAATAATTTGAAAAAGTCATGATGACAGTGTCCAATCATGACTCTGACAGTGCTCTTTGCCCTGATTGGCTGAAGCTTTAACTGCATCAGCCAATCAGGGCTTGCAATGCACTGTTCAATGCCACAATGCATTGTGGTCATTTCGGGGGGCCGAACAAATGGTCGAACGACCCGTTTGTTCGGCTGTTCTCCGAACGTCCGAACAACGAAAGTTCGGCCCAAACTTATGCTCGGGCCGAACCGTTCGCCCATCCCTGATGACTACAAATGTTGGCGTGGTTGCTTGCACACCAGCTAACTAACACAAATTCTATGAGAATGTCAACATATTTTGGAAAAAAATATTCTCCTTCATATTGGAATTACAGTATTACCCTCCTTACAACTAGCGATCCTCAGCTTGGGGATTAATGCCTTCCCAGCCAGGTTTAGGATCATAGTTATGCACATTCTGTTTGCCGCCAGACTAATGATAACATGAAAGTGGTGGAGACAATTCATCCCCAACATCTCTGATGTTAAAACACACCTCAACCTGATTTCAAAATATGAGCACTACACAGCCCTACAATCAGATCCACTCTTGAAATGAAGGCATTTCTGGGAACCGTGGTTGCAAATTCATCAGAAATATGGTTAATACCACATTACAATGCAATTTTACCAACTATACAGTAGTTGTTCGTTCTTCATAACATTCATTCTTTGTCCAATGTACACATCTATTAATTATCTCTACAATTTTATGTGTCTGCACAAATACTTTCTGTCATGTTAAAAATCCAGGAATACAACAAAGACAACACCACATAATAACATATAAAACAAAATGGACGTAACACAACCATAAAAATAATAATAATAAAATAGTAATAATAATAATTTAGCCTTCGCACGCTGGACATTTTTACAGCTGCTGTTTTTTGGCATCAGATGTTTTTTTTTCTACAGCCATCATGTTATGTTATGTGTCCATGCACACATAGGCTGTTATCAACTATTTTTGGCAGGGGCATTTTTGAGCTGTAAAAAAACCCCAAAACTAGTGTGTTCTTAGTTACATAGTTACATAGTTACATAGTTACATAGTAGGTGAGGTTGAAAAAAGACACAAGTCCATCAAGTCCAACCTATGTGTGTGATTATGTGTCAGTATTACATTATATATCCCTGTATATTGCGGTCATTCAGGTGATTATCTAATAGTTTCTTGAAGCTATCAATGCTCCCCGCTGAGACCACCACCTGTGGAAGGGAATTCCACATCCTTGCCGCTCTTACAGTAAAGAACCCTCTACGTAGTTTGAGGTTAAACCTCTTTTCCTCTAATTGTAATGAGTGGCCACGAGTCTTATTAAACTCTCTTCTGCGAAAAAGTTTTATCCCGATTGTGGGGTCACCAGTACAGTATTTGTAAATTGAAATCATATCCCCTCTCAAGCGTCTCTTCTCCAGAGAGAATAAGTTCAGTGCTCGCGACCTTTCCTCATAACTAAGATCCTCCAGACCCTTTATTAGCTTTGTTGCCCTTCTTTGTACTCGCTCCATTTCCAGTACGTCCCTCCTGAGGACTGGTGCCCAGAACTGGACAGCATACTCCAGGTGCGGGCGGACCAGAGTCTTGTAGAGCGGGAGAATTATCGTTTTATCTCTGCAGTTGATCCCCCTTTTAATGCATGCCAATATTCTGTTTGCTTTATTAGCAGCAGCTTGGCATTGCATGCCATTGCTGAGCCTATCATCCACTAGGACCCCCAGGTCCTTTTCCATCCTAGATTCCCCCAGAGGTTCTCCCCCCAGTGTATAGATTGCATTCATAATTTTTGCCACCCAAATGCATTATTTTACATTTTTCTACATTGAACCTCATTTGTCATGTAGTCGCCCATCCCATTAATTTGTTCAGGTCTTTTTGCAAGATTTCCACATCCTGCGGAGAAGTTATTGCCCTGCTTAGCTTAGTATCGTCTGCAAATACAGAGATTGAACTGTTTATCCCATCCTCCAGGTCGTTTATGAACAAATGAAATAGGATTGGTCCCAGCACAGAACCCTGGGGAACCCCACTACCCACCTCTGACCATTCTGATTACTCCCCATTTATCACCACCATCTGAACACGCCCTTGTAGCCAGTTTTCAATCCATGTACTCACCCTATGGTCCATGCCAACGCACCTTATTTTGTACAGTAAACGTTTATGGGGAACTGTGTCAAATGCTTTTGCAAAATCCAGATACACCACGTCTACGGGCCTTCCTTTATCTAGATGGCAACTCACCTCCTCATAGAAGGTTAATAGATTGGTTTGGCAAGAACGATTCTTCATGAATCCATGCTGATTACTGCTAATGATATCATTCTTATTACTAAAATCTTGTATATAGTCCCTTATCATCCCCTCCAAGAGTTTACATACTATTGATGTTAGGCTAACTGGTCTGTAATTCCCAAGGATGTTTTTTGGGCCCTTTTTAAATATTGGTGCTACATTGGCTTTTCTCCAATCAGCTGGTACCATTCCAGTCAATAGACTGTCTGTAAAAATTAGGAACAACGGTCTGGCAATCACCTGACTGAGTTCCCTAAGTACCCTCGGATGCAAGCCATCTGGTCCCGGTGATTTATTAATGTTAAGTTTCTCAAGTCTAATTTTAATTCCGTCCTCTGTTAACCATGTAGGTGCTTCCTGTGTTGTGTCATGAGGATAAACACTGCAGTTTTGGTTACTGAAGCCCCCCGATTCACTTGTGAAGACTGAGGAGAAGAATAAATTCAATACCTTTGCCATCTCCCCATCCTTTGTAACCAGATGTCCTTCCTCATTCTTTATGGGGCCAATATGGTCTGTCCTCCCTTTTTTACTGTTTACAT
This sequence comes from Aquarana catesbeiana, assembly GCF_042186555.1. NCBI lineage: Eukaryota > Metazoa > Chordata > Amphibia > Anura > Ranidae > Aquarana > Aquarana catesbeiana. Next base: position 36,609,012 of record NC_133324.1, read on the forward strand.
ACTTAAAGAATTTCTTGGGATTTTTTTTGCTCTCCTCCGCTATGTGTCTTTCATGTTCTATCTTAGCCCTCCTAATTGCACCCTTACATTTCTTATTGCATTCTTTATAAATTCTGAATGCTGTGGATGATCCCTCAACCTTGTATTTTTTGAAGGCCTTCTCCTTTGCTTTTATATGCATTTTTACATTGGAGTTAAGCCATCCAGGATGTTTGTTCGCTCTTTTAAATTTATTACCCAATGGGATACATTGGCTAATGCCTTTATTTAATATGCTCTTAAAGCAAACCCATCTCTCCTCCGTATTCTTTGTTCCTAATATTTTATCCCAATTTATGCCTTTTAGCAAGGTTTGTAGTTTAGGGAAGTTGGCTCTTTTGAAATTCAGTGTCTTTGTGTTCCCTTCATGTCTCCTATTTGTGTGATTTATACTGAAACTAATTGACCTGTGATCGCTGTTACCTAAATTGCCCCGTATTTCCACATCTGTTATCAGGTCTGTATTGTTGGTAATCAGTAGATCTAGTAATGTTCTATTTCTAGTTGGTGCGTCTACCTTCTGACCCATAAAATTGTCCTGCAAAACACTAAGGAACTGGCGAGCCTTAAATGAATGCGCGGTTCCCTCCGCCCAGTCTATGTCTGGATAATTAAAATCCCCCATTATGATAACACTTCCCATCCTTGCTGCTAATCCAATTTGTGATAGGAGATCCGTCTCCACTTCCTCCCTCAGGTTAGGGGGCCTATAGCATACTCCCAGTATTATTTTCCCCTTAGCTTCATCCCTTTGGAGCTCTACCCATAAAGATTCCACCTCCTCCCTAGCCCCCTCAGTGATGTCATCTCTCACATTCACTTGTACATTATTCTTGATATATAGGCATACCCCTCCCCCTTTTTTACCCTCTCTGTCCTTGCGGTATAGGGTATACCCTTGAATGTTTGCCAGCCAATCATGAGAGCTGTTGAACCAGGTCTCTGAAATTCCCACAAAATCCAAATCCTCCTTGTACAACAGTATCTCTAGTTCACCCATCTTGTCCGCCAGGCTCCTGGCATTGGTGAACATGCCACATAGTTTAGACCGGTCGCATATTGTCCTCGTATTGGGTGTTTCAAGATTGCAACTTGGACTTGCTACTATACTCACCTTGTGTTTTTGTGCTTTGGTTAACCTACCACTAATGCCCCCAATACTACCCTCTGGAATATCTTCTGCGCTGGCTATCACTGTCTCTGGACCCTCCCCCCCATTGCCTAGTTTAAAAACCCCTCTAACTTTTTGGCCATCTTCATTCCCAGCAGATCTGCACCCTTCTCATTTAGGTGCAGTCCGTCCCTTCTATAGTACCGGTTACCGACTGAGAAGTCGGCCCAGTCCTCCAGGAACCCAAACCCCTCCTTACTACACCAGCTCTTCAGCCACTTGTTTACTTCCCTAATCTCCCTCTGCCTCTCTGGTGTGGCTCGATGTACCGGTAGTATTCCTGAGAACACTACCTTGGAGGTCCTTTTCCTCAATTTAGCTCCTAAGTCCCTAAAATCGTTCTTTAGGACACTCCATCTGCCTCTGACTTTGTCATTGGTGCCAGCGTGCACCATGACAGCCGGGTCTTCCCCAGCCCCTCCCAGTAATCTGTCCACAAGATCCGTGATGTGCCGAACCCGAGCGCCCGGTAGACAACATACTGTTCGGCGCTTCAGATCTTGGTTACAGATTGCCCTCTCTGTCCTTCTAAGAATTGAGTCCCCTACCACCAGAATCTGTCTTTCCTTTCCCTTTGCTGCCCCCCCACTCTCACTGGAGGAGTTCTTCCCCTGGCAGCTAGGAGAGTCCCTCATCTCCAGCAGTGCTGGTCCCTGACTGGTTTCACCAATGTCACTCAATGGAGCGTACTTATTGGGATGCTCCAGTCCTGGATCGGCCTCCCTGGCACTTCCCCCTCTACCCCTCCTGACTGTCACCCATCTACTCTTTGCTAGTGCCTGCACCTCTTTGTCTCCACCCGCCTCTGTGCTGGCCCCTGCCGGCACCTGCCGTGTACGTTCCTGGCTCACCTTTAGTATGAAGGGACTTCTCAGTGCTGACAGTTGCTTCCCCAGATTCAGAACCTGGGCTTCCAGGGAAACAATGTGCTTACATTTTGCACAGCAGTATTCGCCCTCGATCGGATGATCAAGGAACGCATACATGCGGCAAGATGTACAAAGAGTCGCCTCTCCACACCCGCCGGGCATCGTACCTATTAAATTTGGTGAGGATTTGGGGATTTTACCCTGTCCAAATTACCTAACAACTAGCTTCCTGGCACTAATACTCAAGACAATACACAGGTACACGACAAGACAATACACAGGTACACAATACACAAGTACTAACGATCCACACACACTACTCAGACAACACTCAGATACTCACACTACACAGGTACTATGACCCCTGTTATAACCTCCTGTTTTAAACTCTTGTTTTTAACTCCCACTTAATCCAGCTCCACTTACACCAAGCTCCACAGCTTCAAACTGAGCACGCTCAGACTGAGTCCTACAACAAGTTAAATAGGCACCTGTGAGCAATTAACCACACCCCTTAATTGATAGACTGATGAAACAAGAAAAAAAAAAAAAAGCTATTTAAAAAGTGACAGCAAAGGGCAAATTAAAAACTAAAAGGAAAAGTCCCCAAAATGCAACTCAGCAAACACCAACAGACAGCAACACACACCAACAGACAGCAACACACACCAACACACACCAACAGACAGCAACACACACCAACAGACAGCAACACACACCAACAGACAGCAACACACACCAACAGACAGCAAGACTTGTATACTCTAACACTTGTTTTTAACTCCCACTTAATCCAGCTCCACTTACACCAAGCTCCACAGCTTCAAACTGAGCACGCTCAGACGGAGTCCTACAACAAGTTAAATAGGCACCTGTGAGCAATTAACCACACCCCTTAATTGATAGACTGATGAAACAAGAAAAAAAAAAAGCTATTTAAAAAGTGACAGCAAAAGGCAAATTAAAAACTAAAAGGAAAAGTCCCCAAAATGCAACTCAGCAAACACCAACAGACAGCAACACACACCAACAGACAGCAACACACACCAACAGACAGCAACACACACCAACAGACAGCAAGACATGTATACTCTAACACTTGTTTTTAACTCCCACTTAATCCAGCTCCACTTACACCAAGCTCCACAGCTTCAAACTGAGCACGAGCCTGAGAAGAGTTTTTCAGCTGTAAATATTCTCTAATATCAAAAAACACAGATAAACGCTGATAAATGCTCAAAAACACAGCTCATCAGCGTTTTTTAACATTTTTGATCCCATTGACTTAAAAAAAAAAAAAAAAGCTTAAAATTGCTGAACGCTGAAAAAACGCTATTACAAAAGCGCTGAAAAACTTACTGCAAAGCTACTGCTATTTTTATAACATTATTATAGCATCCAGTGTGCATGAGGCCTGAGCGTTGAACATGCTATTTAACTTTTGGTTAAGTAAATAGATTTTAGTAAAGGTCAAAAGGCAACATGCAGTCAATTGTACATCCTGACTTTAGCCTTGTAAAGTTCTTAAATAACATATTGCCTATCCTTATAAGGGTTCTGACTGGATAATGTGAACTGATATTGTTATGTATAAAATATATACATGTATGTTTATTATACTTCTTTTCACCTATATGGACAAAGAAAGTTACACGTGACATTTTGTATGTTCCGTTTATATGGCCTATAGGCTGTACCGTACCATATATCTATTCTCAAAAGAACTCTTAATGGATTAAAAAAAATGATAATAATAAGGAAGCATGACCCAAAAATGAAACCTCCCCATGGGGCCGGCTTACGGTCTTGAAAATTGTTAGCATCATGGATAGATGGTATAAATATATAACAGGTGTGTCAGAGCGAGACCCTGCACTGTGAAAATGGAGGAGAATATGACACAGGATTCGCATAAAAGGTTAATGCGAGGTTCTGGACTATCATTTCTGAGTGGAGAAAGCTGTGTATTTTGTTTTCTCCAGATTCTGAAGTTCTGGATCATATAAGCAAACAAAAGGCGCCTCTAAGTGTAGAATAAAAACTTTTTAATATCCCAACTGGGTTTAAAAACACTTACAAGATGGAGGAATGAAATGGGCACATCATGGAAGTGATAAAAACTGCATTGGAAGGGGTCACGGCAGAGGAAAATCTTCAGAGTGATGCATGTATGTTTCACTGGGTCTGTCACCGTCAGCAGCCGAATGAGACACTGGAGCGCTGTGGGAGCCGGCGTCATCGGCGAGGAGAGAAGGACCCGGAAGTGATGTCAAATGCTGTGAGACTCTGTGACCAGCCTGGACCGCAGCGCAGAGCGGAGGATGTGACGTCATAAGAAAGAGACACGTTTCGGAACTCTGGATGGTTCCTTTGTCAACCTATCTACCTTAGGTTAACAAAGGAACTGTCCAGAGTTCTGAAACACGTCCCTTTCTTATGATGTCACATCCTCCGCTCTGCGCTGCGGTCCAGGCTGGGCACAGAGTCTCACAGCATTTGACATCACTTCCGGGTCCTTCTCTCCTCGCCGATGACGCCGGCTCCCACAGCGCTCCAGTGTCTCATTCGGCTGCTGACGGTGACAGACCCAGTGAAACATACATGCATCACTCTGAAGATTTTCCTCTGCCGTGACCCCTTCCAATGACGTTTTTATCACTTCCATGATGTTCCTGTTTTATTCCTCCATCTTGTAAGTGTTTTTAAACCCAGTTGGGATATTAAAAAGTTTTTCTTCTACACTTAGAGGTGCCATTTGTTTGTTTATATTTCCATAGATCTTGCTTCGTTCTGTTAAGCTGCAGCCATTAGTGTTGAAGACTTCTCTTACCATTACCATCATCATATTGATTGGACTTTTTATATAGAGACTTCTTAGATATAATGAGGTCCTGAGCGCCCTAATCTCCTACTTTTTACCATATTTTGAAGTTCTGGATCAGAACATTCAATGCCTTCAGCTGGTCTGAGTATACAAGTGTGCAGGGTCATCATATATTCAAGCCTGGGCAGCACAATAGCTAGGTGGTTAGCACTTCCACCAAGCAGCAGCACTAGGGTTGCAGGTTCAAATTCCAACCATGACACTACCTGCCTGGAGCTTGCATGTTCTCCCTGTACCTGCATGGGGTTCTCCAGTTTCCTGCTATACTCCAAAGACATGCTGGTAGGTTAACCACTTGCTGACCGCCTTCCGCATATATACTGCAGCAAGGTGGCTCAGCTGTGCAAACCGACGTACCTGTACATTGGTCTGTGCATGTGGTACTGCGGGTGCACGCCACGGGAGCTGCCTCGTGGGTCCTGCAGACTCAATGTCCACCAGCCACCCATAATCACGGCAAAGAGAGGTAAACAAGGCAGATCCCTGTTCTGACAGGGGAGGAGAGAAAGATCAGCTGTTCCTAGTGATCAGGAACAGCAATCTCTATCTACTCCCAGTGAGCCCAACCCCCTGACAGTTAGAAACACCTCCCTAGGGAACACTTAACCCCTTGATCACCCCCTAGTGTTAACCCCTTCCCTGCCAGTACCATTTATACAGTGATCAGTGCATTTTATTAAATAGGTTGCACTTACAACAAAACACTTTAAAACTTGCATCAATGGTATACAAGCCGGCTGGCTCTCTGTAGCAGCCCTTCCTTCCAGAATGTACAAAACGAGCTTTGCTTTGTAAGCACATCGCTTCATTCGCCGCGTTTTGTCACACACTGACGTCATCCTGACGTCATTTTAATTAAAATGAAATTCAAATTGAATTTGTTGATATTGCATCTGTCAATAAATCTGGGCCCCTCCAGAAAATCAAGATAATGACGATGTAACGCTGCCAAAGTGAAATGTGGCAAAGATACATTGATAGAGTTTCAGAAGAGAAAATTATTTACTCCCCCCAGGTATTGGTTGGTGTACAACGGGGCACAACTTGTCCCCATCGCCACCCGCTGCACCTGGAGGTAGTGCGATAAATAAAAAGGAGTAAATCCAGGACAAACAGATTATACCTGTAAAAATCAGTACTCCTTTCTTTTTCTTTTCTACATTAAGACCCTTAGAGTGGAGTATGCTTGATTAGAGCGCTTCACATCAATTGAAGCCAAAAAGGTATTTTTTTTCTACAAATAAGTTGTCCACAATTGTCAAAAGATAAATTGTGTCTTTCAAATATGAGGAGAGCCCCTCCACATTGGGATGCAAGTAGTCATCCACTAGGATACTTGCCTCGTGGGTAAGACTTTGAATATTTAAAATTACTTGTCTTATTGTCTGATATTTTTGTGTGTTTTGGGAAGGGCATAAAAAGTGGAGGTAACTGGAGCAGAACCACAACACCCATGAGGACTAGCAAAGTGGTGGAAGCATTTAAAAAGGGAAAAGCTTGGGGACGCAGGGGTAGAGGGGAGAGACTGTGTTGGAGGCTAGATGTGAGAGAGGGAAAAATGTCAAACAAAACCATAGAAAATTCTCAGCTCAACATTCCCGGCTCCCTCCAGGCTCACCTGCCCTCTATCTATTCATTATAATGCATGTGCGTCCACTGTAAAGACTCTAAAAAATGTATAGCGTTAGGACTGCAGATAATAATGGGTTGCCGTTAAGTGGCCCTGCAGCTTATGCATGTATTTGCAAATGTGTGCAAACTAAACCCCTGTTTTTAAGGCATACTGTTAGACAGGATAATTTGGTTGGTTGCCGGCTGGTCGGTAAGTTGAGCTGGGAATTTTTTTTGGTTTTGTTTGACATGTGTCGCCCTTCCATGTGCTCCTTGCTGTAAAGGCCAGTTATAGGTGGGGGCAGTGGCCATTTGTACTAAGGTGGGAAAGGGAGCAGAGTGGATCCACATGGGCTCAGACTGGATCTGGTCGAGTTGGGAAGTTGCAAAAGCCGCTAGAGAAGCTTATCATCCCGAGGAGGCAGGTAGTGGAACCGGGTCATCGCCACCTTCACAACTATCCAGAGGAGAACATAGGGGGCCCCGCCACATGGAAGGTCAATGTTTTGCCCTGTTGAGCTGTGGAACCGGGTGAGAGGGTTCTTAACCCTTACAATGCTGCGATTGCACTCAAGCCTGTTGTTTGCATCCAGTTCCTAGAGGTTAGAACAGTTATAGTACAGGCCTATATCTTTAGGCAGAGACGCTATAACTCATCCAGTGTTGCAGTCTAACCACTTTATTGCTTTTATCAACACTGCCTACAGGATACCAGAACTCATCTCTTTGCTTCCCTACTAGGCAGGGATTCTACACACACCCCACTTCAAACTTGAACCATTCAAAGAAGAAATTAGCTGGTTTCCATCTAAAGGGACATACTTCAGTTGGAATCTGTTTCCACTTTTTCTCCCAAAGCAAACTCTGTTACCACCTGACATCTTTCAAGTGATTCTTCACCTTAATCTGATTTCCTTAAAGTGACTCTTTACCCCACTATTGTTTATTAAAGGGGAACTCGATTTTTCTTTTTTACCATCTCTTGGGCAACTTTGTTTCCCTTAAAGAGACTACATCTCTACTGTGCACCAACATACGGGCCCCAACTAGATGGCAGAGGTGTTCTTCATGAGTTTGGGGTATCAAGTGAAAATGTACTTGTATAGATTCCTGAGAGTTAAACCCTGACTCTTTTTACTGATAACCCACAAGCGAGCTAGCCCAGGGTTTGTTCTTTTTTATCTTATTCGCTCACTTGGAGAAAATGTATTAGTTTGGAAGCTAATTTTTTAATCTTTCTTACTACAGGATGGGTGGGAGTGACTTAAAGTGGTACTGTATTGTGTTATATTTCCTTTCCCTGTTGGTGTTTTGCCATTTGAAAGACTCAGTCAATTGTTTCTTTTGCCTGTTTTGCGATTTCTGTGACACTAATACAAGTTAAACATTTATCTCATCATTGTGTACATGTTTATCCTTTGCGTTACAGCCAGGAGTCACCTGGCCAAGGTATTTTAAGTGGTGTCAGCAGGGGCAAAACACTGCTCAGGACTCAGTATTGAACAGGGTACCCAGAATATTTAGTGGCTCCTAAGAGGGTAGTGCTACATAATTACTTACACATTAAAACATCTTATGCTGGGAGACTCCTGGCCAGCAGTAGTCAGTAGGGATGGGCGAATAGTTCGACCCAAGCATAAGTTCGGGCCGAACTTTGGTTGTTCAGACTTTCGGCGAACAACAAACATTATGCGCTGTACGCGGCAAATTCGAAAGGCGCGGAACACCGTTAAAGTCTTTGGGACACTAACATGAAAAAACAAAAGTGCTCATTTTAAAGGCTTATATGCAAGTTATTGTCATAAAAAGTGTGCACAGGACTAAAGATATTTTTGCTGTTCCATCTCACCAGGGAGATGAGGGAAGTCAGCAGATTCCCCCAACACCAGGCAAAAATGTCTTCAGTGCCCAACGGCAGGGACAGCTGCTGTTCCAAAGTTTGGAATCATTTTGTTTCACTTGATGATGAGCAGTTAGGTTAGCCAAGAGAAAATTATGTGTTAGTGAGGTCAGCCGTGGCAAGGTGTTGGGTCACCCAAATAACATTGCCATGATCTAACACATGCCTGGTACAATCCCATTGCAATTCTAGGATGGTTAGAGAGATGTGTGTCCTGCTCTGTCCCAGGTAGCCCAGGAGCTTCTATCTTGCCGCCCCCAACACTGTACAAAGTGAGTGTGTATTTTTCATCACAGGAAATGTTGATGGTGTGTCATGTTTCTTATAATATCAGCGTGTTTTTTCTCATGACAGGCGGAGGAGTCTTCCTTTTCCTTTTCTTCACCACACCCTTCCCACACCTCTAATGCCCAACTCCACTGCACACCTCCTCATTCCTCAAAGCTTCCCCTCACCACCCTTCTCCAACTCCACTGCATTCCCAGAGGAAGTCATGAGATTGTGATGAAACCGGTAGGAGGAGCTTGATCGGCTGATGAGGAAGGAAGTGAGGATTTTTTTGTTCTTCAGGCTTAGGACGTGGAGAACGCTGGGAACCGTGGCTGCAGATTCGGTCTCCGGGTGACATTGTCACCCCCCTTTTCTCTCCATAAGCATATCAAAGCATGTTTTTATTGTGCTAAATGTGAGTGTACATCTATGTGGAAGTGAGGTTGCAATAAACCTGTTATCACATCATTGCAAGTCTCTATTGTCTTTCACATGTGTTATATATGAGGAGACAGTGACTTGTGATCAGGAGGAAGGAGTGACCTTTGTATCCAGCATTTAAGCCATAACTAGCCACCACATGAAAGAGGAACCATAGGAGGATCTTCCCAAGCTGATAATATTATTTATCACAGGCTTTTTAACCACTTGACGACCACCTCGCGCTGATAAACGTCCGCAGAATGACACGGGCAGGCAAAATCATGTACCTGGTACGTGATTGCCTTCCCGCGGGCGGGGGGGGGGGGGGCGATCGGACCCCCCCCGGTGCCAGAGGTGGTCGTCATTTGTTCCCAGGCGATGAGAGGTGAGGGGGAGGCCATCCATTTGTGGCCACCCCCTCCTGATCGCTCCCGGCGAATGAAAATGCTTCATCTCCCTCTGTAATGTAAACAGAGGGAGAGGAAGTGATGTCATCCCTCCTCGAGCCGGTCTTTTCAACCCGGCGCCGAGGAGAGAAGACATCAAGTAAGTCTGCACAACACTACACTAACAGTAGAACACCCCAGGCACACTTGTCACCCCCCTTCACCGCCCAATCACGCCCCGTTCACCCCCCTGCACCCCCTGTCACACTGACACCAATAGCAGTTTTTTTTTTGCATTGGTGTCAGTTCTTGACAGTTATAAGTGTTAGGGCAGTTAGGTTAGCCCCCTTTAGGTCTGGGGTACCCCCCTTTAGGTCTAGGGTACCCCCTAACCCCCCTAATAAAGGTTAACCCCTTGATCACCCCCGTCGCCAGTGTCGCTAAGCGATCGTTTTTCTAAACGCTGTATTAGTGACACAGGTGACGCTAGATAGGGAGGTAAGTATATAGGTTCGCTGTCAGTGTTTTATAGCGACAGGGACCCCCATATACTACCTACTAAAGGTTTTAACCCCCTGAGTGCCCCCTAGTTAACCCTTTCACCAGCGATCACCGTATAAGTGTTACGGGTGACGCTGGTTAGTTAGTTTGTTTTTTGTAGTTTATTATAGTTTTAGGGCACCCGCCGTTTATTACCTTATAAAGGTTTAACCCCCTAATTGCCCGGCGGTGATATAAGTTACGTTTTTAGGATCAGATAAGGTCTGCGTCGCCCCAGGCAGCGTCAGATTAGCGCCAGTACCGCTAACACCCACACACGCAGCATACACCTCCCTTAGTGCTATAGTATCTGAACGGATTGATATCTGATCCGATCAGATCTATACTAGCGTCCCCAGCAGTTTAGGGTTCCCAAAAACGCAGTGTTAGCGGGATCAGCCCAGATACCTGCTAACACCTGCATTTTGCCCCTCGGCCCAGCCCAGCCCAGCCCAGCCAAGTGCAGTATCGATCGATCACTGACACTTACAAAACACTAAGCACACAACTGCAGCGTTCGCAGAGTCAGGCCTGATCCCTGCGATCGCTAACAGTTTTTTGGTAGCGTTTTGATACAGTCGCTAACAGTCAGGAGCTTTTTTGCCTGTGAGTCTCACTAGTGTACCCCTAAATTTAGAGCCCAAAATGGCAAATCGAAAGTACACTAGTGAAGAGGCCTACACATTTCTGAGCATGACAGATAGTGAAGAGGAAGTCACTCATCTGTCAGATTCAGGCTCAGAATACAATCCTGTAGAGGACAGCGGCTCCATGACAGATAGCTCTAACGACGGAGTTGTGGTCCCTGCTAAGGTTAGGCGTACCAGACCCCAAACTTCTTCTTCTGTCCTTGAAGTGCAAGAACCGCAGGTCCCTCGTATGGAGCAGAGAAGTACTAGTGCCGCTATTCCTTCTGGTGAACTGGCAAGCACCAGCGGCCTAGTACACCCTGGTCGTATATCCAGCACTGCAGTATCAGGTGGTGACGTGGCGAGTCCCATAAGTGCAGTTCAAGCTGGTGAGGTGGCAAGCACTAGTAGTGTCCCGCTGCCACCAAGAAGACAAAGACAGGCCTGTTGTGCCCATAGTGCCCTTCCTGCTGCATTCGCCAATCCGAATTGGGAACCCACCACTTCTGCAGCACCCGTACTTCCCCCATTCACTGGCCAACCCGGAATTTCACCGAAGATCTCTATAGATCTATTGTGGACCAAAGCAATTTATATGCTGGTCAACACATCACCGCTAATCCCCAGTCCTCCCTTGCCAGAGATTGGAGACCAATTACGGTCTCCGAATTTAAGCTCTTTCTGGGCTTTTCCCTCAACATGGGCTTGAATAAAAAGAGTAAGTTGCGGTCATATTGGTCCACTGACCCAATTTACCATGCGCCCATGTTCTCTGCCTCCATGGCCAGGGCACGATACGAGCAGATTTTGCGGTTCATGCACTTCAACGACAATGAACTCTGTCGTCCTTGTGGAGACCCTGAATACGATCGTCTCTACAAAATTCGGCCCCTCGTAAACCACTTCAACCAACGTTTTGCAGACGTGTTTACTCCCCATCAAGTTGTCTGCGTTGATGATTCCCTGATTAAATTTTCTGGCCGCTTGTCATTCAAACAGTACCTTCCCAGCAAGCGTGCCAGATACGGGGTCAAGATGTATAAGCTCTGTGACAGGGCCACAGGCTATACATGTAGTTTTATGGTTTACGAGGGCAAAGATAGTCACGTATAGCCGACAAACTGCCCTGACTACATAGGAAGCGCTGGCAAGATAGTGTGGGACTTGGTGTCACCCTTATTCTGAAAGGGGTACCACTTGTACGTGGACAATAATTACACGAGCGTGCCACTTTTTAGTCACCTTTTTTATCAACAGATTGGAGCATGTGGCACCGTGCGATCTAATCGCCGGGGCTTTCCCCAGCGGCTTGTAGATTCCCGTCTTAGGCTGGGGGAGAGAGCCTGCTTCAAGTGTAATAACTTGCTCACTATGAAGTGGAGGGACAATAAGAATGTTTTCATTCATACCTCCCTTCATGCATACACGACGGTCCAAATTCCTACGGCGACTGGTGTTGTGGAGAAACCCCTCTGTGTCCACGAATATAACCAAAATATGGGAGGGGTGGACCTCAACGACCAGTTGTTGGCGCTGTACCTAGTTGCCCGTAAGGCCAGACACTGGTACAAAAAAGTGTCTGTTTATTTATTTCAATTGGCTTTGCTGAACGCTCATGTGCTATACGGAGCTATACGGACTGGATCCTTCCTTAAATTCCAGGAAGAGATCGTGAGAGCCCTTCTGTTTCCAGACGGTGCTCCACCTCACCTCCCCCAACCAAATGCAGTAAGCCGGCTGCATGAGAGGCATTTTCAATATGTCCTCCCGAGTACCCCTACCCAACGAGCCCCCCAAAAAAGATGTTGTGTCTGTAGCAAGCGCAGATTTAGGCTTGACACCTGGTATTATTGTCCCTCCTGTCCTGACAATCCTGGTCTTTGCATGGGTGAATGTTTTGAACGCTACCATACACTAGTGGAGTATTAGCGTAGGGTACAGCACTGCACAGACTAGGACACACTTTCACAGGGTCTCCCAAGATGCCATCGCATTTTGAGAGACCCAAACCTGGTACCAGTTAAAAAAGTTAAAGTTAAAAAAAAAAAAAAAAAAAAAAAAAAACCCACAAAAAAATATAAAATAAAAAAACAAAAATAGTTGTTTTATTGTTCTCTCTCTATTCTCTCTCTATTGTTCTGCTCTTTTTTATTGTATTCTATACTGCAATGTTTTATTGTTATGTTTTTATCATGTTTGCTTTATAGGTATGCAATTTTTTTATACTTTGTTTTTTTATTGTTAACCACTTTTTTGTTTTCAGGTATGCCATTCAGCTGCAGAGCGGATTTATTTATCTTGACAGCAACAGCGTTTGCTCCCGCGATACATAAAGCCGTGACTCCAGTGCTGTTGGAGGTGATTTCACCACCACAGTTACATACTTCAGCATATATGCCGAAGCGTGGGGGCAGCAGTGGGTGGAGGAGTGATTTGCTCCTGCCTTTTGTGGGAGGATGCCCCCATGCTTTGGAATATATATATATTTTAGGTAGGCACAGGTTGCGTTAAATGTTTTATTTTTTACTATGTTTTTTTTTTATTTGCTTTGCAGGTATGGTAAGTATTACTGTTATACTGTAATGTTACTTTGTTTTTTGTTAACCATCATTTGCTTAGCAGGTACGCCATTCAGTTGCAGTGTGGATTTATTTATCTTGACAGCAACAGCGTTTGCTCCCACGATACATAAAGCCGTGACTCCAGCGCTGTCGGAGGAGATTTCACCACCACAGTTACATACTTCAGCATATATGCCGAAGCGTGGGGGCAGCAGTGGGTGGAGGAGCGATTTGCTCCTGCCTTTTGCGGGAGGATGCCCCCATGCTTCGGCATATATATATATTTTAGGTAGGCACAGGTTGCGTTAAATGTTTTATTTTTTACTATTTTTTTTTTTGTATTTGCTTTGCAGGTATGGGAAGTATTACTGTTATACTGTAATGTTACTTTGTTTTTTTGTTAACCATCATTTGCTTAGCAGGTACGCCATTCAGTTGCAGCGCGGATTTATTTATCTTGACAGCAACAGCGTTTGCTCCCACGATACATAAAGCTGTGACTCCAGCGCTGTCGGAGGTGATTTCACCACCACAGTTACATACTTCAGCATTTATGCCGAAGCATGGGGGCAGCAGTCGGTGGAGGAGTGATTTGCTCCTGCCTTTTGCGGGAGGATGCCTCCATGCTTCTGCATATATAAACGGTGCATGTATGCCCATCATTAGAAGTGGGTGGATGAAGGGAGGTATTCTAATGGTGGGCATACCCACCGATCAATATCTTTTTTTTTTCGTTCAGCCCACAGGCTGCATGAAAAAAAAGTTTACAATATATGCCCAACAAGGACCAGCAACGTACTGGTATGTTGCTGGACTTTGAGTGGTTATACCAGGATGATGCCTGCAGGTTTAGGTATCATCTTGGTATCATTCTTTTCAGCCAGCGGTCGGCTTTCATGTAAAAGCAATCCTAGCAGCTAATTAGCCTCTAGACTGCTTTTACAAGCAGTGGGAGGGAATGCCCCTCCCCACCGTCTTCTATGTTTTTCTCTGGCTCTCCTGTCCCAACAGGGAACCTGAAAATGCAGCTGGTGATTCAGCCAGCTGACCATAGAGCTGATCAGAGACCAGAATGGCTCCAAACATCTCTATGGCCTAAGAAACAGGAAGCTAGGAGCATTTCATGACTTGGATTTCGCCGGATGTAAACAGCACCATTGGGAAATTGGGAAAGCATTTTATCACACCGATCTTGGTGTGGTCAGATGCTTTGAGGGCAGAGGAGAGATCTAGGGTCTAATAGACCCAAATTTTTTCAAAAAAGATTACCTGTCACTACCTATTGCTATCATAGGGGATATTTACATTCCCTGAGATAACAATAAAAATGATTTAAAAAAATAAAAATGAAAGGAACAGTTTAAAAATAAGATAAAAAAGCAAAAAAATAATAAAGAAAAAAAAAAAAAAAGCTGTCCCCCCCTGCTCTCGCGCAAAGGCAAACGCAAGTGTCGGTCTGGCATCAAATGTAAACAGCAATTGCACCATGCATGTGAGGTATCACCGCGAAGGTCAGATCGAGGGCAGTAATTTTAGCAGTAGACCTCCTCTGTAAATCTAAAGTGGTAACCTGTAAAGGCTTTTAAAGGCTTTTAAAAATGTATTTAGTTTGTCGCCACTGCACGTTTGTGCGCAATTTTAAAGTATGTCATGTTTGGTATCCATGTACTCGGCCTAAGATCATCTTTTTTATTTCATCAAACATTTGGGCAATATGCGTTTGAAAAATCGCTGCGCAAATACTATGTGAAAAAAAAAAATGAAACACCCACCATTTTAATCTGTAGGGCATTTGCTTTAAAAATATATATAATGTTTGGGGGTTCAAAGTAATTTTCTTGCAAAAAAAAAAAAATTTTTTCATGTAAACAAAAAGTGTCAGAAAGGGCTTTGTCTTCAAGTGGTTAGAAGAGTGGGTGATGTGTGACATAAGCTTCTGAATGTTGTGCATAAAATGCCAGGACAGTTCAAAACCCCCCCAAATGACCCCATTTTGGAAAGTAGACACCCCAAGCTATTTGCTGAGAGGCATGTCGAGTCCATGAAATATTTTATATTGTGACACAAGTTGCGGTAAAAGACAAATTTTTTTTTTTTTTTGCACAAAGTTGTCACTAAATGATATATTGCTCAAACATGCCATGGGATATGTGAAATTACACCCCAAAATAAATTCTGTTGCTCCTCCTGAGTACGGGGATACCACATGTGTGAGACTTTTTGGGAGCCTAGCCGCGTACGGGACCCCGAAAACCAAGCACTGCCTTCAGGCTTTCTAAGGGCATAAATTTTTAATTTCACTCTTCACTGCCTATCACAGTTCCGGAGGCCATGGAATGCCCAGATGGCACACCCCCCCCCCAAATGACCCCATTTTGGAAAATAGACACCCAAAGCTATTTGAGGTATAGTGAGTATTTTGAAGACCTCACTTTTTGTCACAAACTTTTGAAAATTGAAAAAAGAGAAAAAAAATACATTTTTCTTGCCTTTCTTCATTTTCAAAAACAAATGAGAGCTGCAAAATACTCACCATGCCTCTCAGCAAATAGCTTGGGGTGTCTACTTTCCAAAATGGGGTCATTTTGGGGGTTTTGTGCTATGTTGGCATTTTATGGACTTCGAAACTGTGATAGGTAGTGAGGAGTGAAATCAAAAATTTACGCCCTTAGAAATCCTGAAGGTAATGATTGGATTTCGGGGCCCCGTATGAAGCTAGGCTCCCAAAAAGTGCCACACATGTGGTATCCCCGTACTCAGGAGAAGCAGCAGAATGTATTTTGGGGTGTAATTCCACATATGCCCATGGCATGTTTGAGCAATATATCATTTAGTGACAACTTTGTGCAAAAAAAAAAAATTGTCACTTTCCCGCAACTTGTGTCAAAATATAAAATATTCCATGGACTCAACATGCCTCTCAGCAAATAGCTTGGGGTGTCTACTTTCCAAAATGGGGTCATTTGGGGGGGGTTTGTGCCATCTTGGCATTTTATGGCCTTCAAAACTGTGATAGGTAGTGAGGAGTGAAATCAAAAATGTATGCCCTTAGAAATCCTGAAGGCGGTGCGTGGTTTTCGGGACCCTGTACGCGGCTAGGCTCCCAAAAAGTCCTAAACATGTGGTATCCCCATACTCAGGAGAAGCAGCAGAATGTATTTTGGGGTGTAATTCCACATATGCCCATGGCATGTTTGAGCAATATATCATTTAGTGACAACTTTGTGCAAAAAAAAAAAAAAATGTGTTACTTTCCCGCAATTTGTGTCAAAATATAAAATATTCCATGCACTCAACATGCCTCTCAGCAAATATCTTGGGGTGTCTACTTTCCAAAATGGGGTCATTTGGGGGGTTTTTGTGCCATCTTGGCATTTTATGGCCTTCAAAACTGTGATAGGTAGTGAGGAGTGAAATAAAAAATTTACGCCCTTAGAAATCATGAAGGCAGTGCTTGGTTTTCGGGGCCCCGTACGCGGCTAGGCTCCCAAAAAGTCCCACACATGTGGTATCCCCATACTCAGTAGAAGCAGCTAAATGTATTTTGGGGTGCAATTCCACATATGCCCATGGCCTGTGTGAGCAATATATCATTTAGTGACAACTTTGTGCAAAAAAAAAAAAATTGTCACTTTCCCGCAACTTGTGTCAAAATATAAAATATTCCATGGACTCAACATGCCTCTCAGCAAATAGCTTGGGGTGTCTATTTTCCAAAATGGGGTCATTTGGGGGGGTTTGTGCCATCTTGGCATTTTATGGCCTTCAAAACTGTGATAGGTAGTGAGGAGTGAAATCAAAAATTTATGCCCTTAGAAATCCTGAAGGCGGTGCGTGGTTTTCGGGACCCTGTACGCGGCTAGGCTCCCAAAAAGTCTTAAACATGTGGTATCCCCGTACTCAGGAGAATCAGCAGAATGTATTTTGGGGTGTAATTCCACATATGCCCATGGCATGTTTGAGCAATATATCATTTAGTGACAACTTTGTGCAAAAAAAAAAAATTGTCACTTTCCCGCAACTTGTGTCAAAAAATAAAATATTCCATGGACTCAACATGCCTCTCAGCAAATAGCTTGGGGTGTCTACTTTCCAAAATGGGGTCGTTTGGGGGGGTTTTGTGCCATCTGGGCATTTTATGGCCTTCAAAACTGTGATAGGTAGTGAGGAGTGAAATCAAAAATTTATGCCCTTAGAAATCCTGAAGGCAGTGATTGGTTTTCGGGGCCCCGTACGCGGCTAGGCTCCCAAAAAGTCCCACACATGTGGTATCCCCGTACTCAGTAGAAGCAGCTAAATGTATTTTGGGGTGCAATTCCACATATGCCCATGGCCTGTGTGAGCAATATATCATTTAGTGACAACTTTGTGCAAAAAAAAAAAAATTGTCACTTTCCCGCAACTTGTGTCAAAATATAAAATATTCCATGGACTCAACATGCCTCTCAGCAAATAGCTTGGGGTGTCTATTTTCCAAAATGGGGTCATTTGGGGGGGTTTGTGCCATCTTGGCATTTTATGGCCTTCAAAACTGTGATAGATAGTGAAGAGTGAAATCAAAAATTTACGCCCTTAGAAATCATGAAGGCAGTGCTTGGTTTTCGGGGCCCCGTACGCGGCTAGGCTCCCAAAAAGTCCCACACATGTGGTATCCCCATACTCAGTAGAAGCATCTAAATGTATTTTGGGGTGCAATTCCACATATGCCCATGGCCTGTGTGAGCAATATATCATTTAGTGACAACTTTGTGCAAAAAAAAAAAAAATTGTCACTTTCCCGCAACTTGTGTCAAAAAATAAAATATTCCATGGACTCATCATGCCTCTCAGCAAATAGCTTGGGGTGTCTACTTTCCAAAATGGGGTCGTTTGGGGGGGGTTTGTGCCATCTGGGCATTTTATGGCCTTCAAAACTGTGATAGGTAGTGAGGAGTGAAATCAAAAATTTATGCCCTTAGAAATCCTGAAGGCAGTGATTGGTTTTCGGGCCCCGTACGCGGCTAGGCTCCCAAAAAGTCCCACACATGTGGTATCCCCGTACTCAGGAGAAACAGCTGAATGTATTTTGGGGTGCAATTCCACATAGGCCCATGGCCTGTGTGAGCAATATATCATTTAGTGACAACTTTTTGTAAATATTTTTTTTTTTGTCATTATTCAATCACTTAGGACAAAAAAAATAAATATTCAATGGGTTTAACATGCCTCTCAGCAATTTCCTTGGGGTGTCTACTTTCCAAAATGGGGTCATTTGGGGGTGTTTTGTACTGCCCTGCCATTTTAGCACCTCAAGAAATGACATAGGCAGTCATAAACTAAAAGCTGTGTAAATTCCAGAAAATGTACCCTAGTTTGTAGACACTATAACTTTTGCGCAAACCAATAAATATACACTTATTGACTTTTTTTACCAAAGACATGTGGCCGAATACATTTTGGCCTAAATGTATGACTAAAATTGAGTTTATTGGATTTTTTTTTATAACAAACAGTAGAAAATATCATTTTTTTTCAAAATTTTCGGTCTTTTTCCATTTATATCGCAAAAAATAAAAACGGCAGAGGCGATCAAATACCATCAAAAGAAAGCTCTATTTGTGGGAAGAAAAGGATGCAAATTTCGTTTGGGTACAGCATTGCATGACCGCGCAATTAGCAGTTAAAGCGACGCAGTGCCAAATTGGAAAAAGTCCTCTGGTCCTTAGGCAGCATAATGGTCCGGTCCTTAAGTGGTTAAAAAAGCCCTTAAGGTGAGGGTACACCTGGTTGGGGTGTGTGCACATCGCATGAAGTTATCACTATCACGGTTTATGTTTGGACTGTTAAAATATAGATTTTTGTGCAATACATGGAGCACGTGTACTTTCCCTATATATATTTTTGGACATTGCATGAAGATATTACCATCACGTTCTATGTTTATGTTTTTATAATGGACTTTTCATATTATTGAGGATTAGTGTGCATCACACGGAGCACAAGCATTTTAATTATATTTTATGATTGACTTTATTATCTTTACAATATATATGATATACGCATTTAGTTATTAGTTTAATAGGTATCTAATTTATATTTTGTTTATTTCATTTATTTTTAGCGCTGCACATTTGGTATATATAAGTTTGTATTGTCACATTTGTGAAGTGTGGGTAGTGCTGGCAGATGTTTATTTTATTTATTTATTTATTTATTTATTTATTTATTTATTTATATTTATATTTTTTAAATGTTGTAATTATATATCTCTTTAGACCTTTTATTTTAGGGTAAGAGTGTTGCAGCTCACAAGGTTTTCATCTACTTGTTCCACTGCATGCCTCCTCTCTCATCCACACTTCCCTTCACCCCCCACTCTCCAATTTCCCTGCATGCCTCCTTTCCCCTTCAAGCCTTCCTTCACCACCACTCTCCAACTCCAACTGCCCTCCACCCCTGATCTCCACAACATACCACTGCTTGCTGTCACTGTCACTCTTCAACTGACCAACATGCTCATCAACATACACATGCACATGCTCCAAAACACCAACAAGCTCAGAATCCCCACCTCCAACACGCACACCTTCAATCACAAGTCAAACTCACAAGCATCCTCCCTACCACACACCACAGATTTAATGTCTCAAATAGCAGACATTCTCCCTCCAAACAACCCAACAATAAATTTCTGTCTCTGTCAAAAAATATCTGAGAAAGGTGGAACTATATATAGGCCAGGAGTGATGCATTCTAGTGATGCCTGTGGAGTTGCCGATAGGCCTCAGGTGCTTGTGCAATTAAATAATAAAACAAAATGGTGGTTTGAATCAAGTTTGGTTTGAAAAATGTGGGGCCATCGATATATCAAAAACTTTCAAAATGAATTTAGAAAACTTTTGATTCCACCCGGTATGAGGAATAAATGAAACGCATGCTGAAAAAACATATCCCGAAAACGAAGCGACCCAGCACAACGAAAGCAAGTAAATAAAATTACTGACCTAACGAATATCCAAAACTAAATAAAACAAAATTTTCAAATGAACATACAGTACTTTTATTTACTTCATGTTGGCAGTTTATGGTCTTTTTTCGGGGTCCTGTATGCCCCCCACACAGTGCACACATAGATGATTCACCACTAAACAATACATAATGATGTTTGTGAAAATTCTTTCTTGTGTTTTATATATATATATATATATATATATATATATATATATATATATAAAATATTTTATTGAAGCTTATCAAAGAAAACATAAAAGATGAACATTATCTGCTATACAATAGGAGCTAGTAAATTGTATCGCATGAAAGGGTACAAATGACAAATCAACAATAACAGGCATGAGTGAACATTGTAAGCCATTCCGGTGGCAAAATGTAAGCTGCAGAGTATTGTCTAGCACCCCCAGACACCCATCTGGGAACAAACTGTACAGTGAGGGGAAGACAACACGTCCAACCTTTTTCGTTCAAAAATTTTAAGGTTGATCAAAATACAGTACATAAGTATCAAACAGAATGGGACGAAAAATTAGGAAATGTTTTCAAATACAAGTCCTCAATTAATTGCAAGTTATAACAAAAAACACATTGGGTAACTATTGTACAACAAGCAGAGCAGAAAAACTATGACCAAAGAGGGTAGGCCTTGGTTGAAGCAGGCTATAACAAGGACAAAAGGTACGGATGCTGACAGTGCCAATAGTAAATTATACAGGGAGGACTTACTCAATAAGGGGGGCTGTTAGGGATGTCGGTAATAGATGCTGAAATCAATGTGCAGTCTTACACCCCATATGTTCTACTAGAAATATCCCCAGGATGCACTGGTAGACCGCTATCAAGATCAGCTAAAACCAATATCTCCAGTGGGTAGCACTGCAGCTAGGGGGTTCTTATTTTGGGGGGGAAAACGACATCCCCCCGGTGGCGTGACATGACACTGCAACAGAACCCCGCCACATGGGTGGTCCGGCACTTACCTGCTCGTGTGGTGGGGCTGTGGTGTCCTCTCCTCCTCTCCTGGAGTGCAGGCAGTGGCCGCAGTGGCTCCAGTGTCAGCTCCTCCAGATTCCTCCGCCGTGTATCTCCTCTTCCGCCAGAGCGCTAGACATCCAATAGGATCGCCTGACGCTTTGGCCAATCAGGAAACAGGTCTCACAGACCTGTTTCCTGATTGGCAGGGAGAAACTTTAGTGTGAGAATAGTGAAAATTTATTCGCTATGGTCACACAACTGGGTGGGCTCGGAGCACAATGCTCTGCACTCAGAGGCCACCCTTTTTTGAAGCCTATTAGAGCCTCTGGCTCTAATCAGGTGCTTCAAAAAAACACCCACCCCACATTGGAATCCATGGTCTGGCGCCACTGATATATAGATCAGGGGGCAGGACGCATGGACAGGGGAGGTGGTGCCCGTGCTCCCTTTATGGACAGGCTGCCACTGGTGGGGAGTATAGTGATCAGAATTGTCTGGGCTAAGTGGAGAAAAGATTTGTATTGGCGCGGGGGTAGAGGACAAAAGGGCTAAAAGCAAGTTGAACAGACTACAGAGAGGAGGGGAAAAAGCAGGGAAGAGATAGGGAATTCAAGGGAAAGAGAGAGCGAGAAAAAATTAGGGAGAGGTAAGCAGGAAGGACAAAGGCCCCTGGGGGGGACCAATGCCACTGAAACTTACAGGCTGCAAATCGTCAATGGGGGGGGGTCACAGGTTGACTATCATGTAGTATGAGAGTTTGTGAAAATTCTTAATAATAATCAATGCCAGTCATTCCATATGAAGCTTTCTGTGCCCTCTGCTTATCTCTCTTAGAGTAATAGCCTGAGTGCAAAAGACAGGAATTTATTTTTTATTTTTATTCTCTTGAATATATACAGTACATACAGATTTGTCCAATTTGAAATTAAATGAATGATTGATGATTCTCTGGATTGGGTTGGGGGATTCTTTTCATAGCAGATAGATATATATTAAAACATTGCAGGAGAATCAAAAAGTGAAGAATAAGAGATCCTCCTGATTCATTCATTCCAGCATTAATAGAAAGACCGCCCAGTAACTTGAATGTAACTCTGTCCCTTTTTGTATTTTTTAGAGCAGACTTTCATTTTAGAACTCTTATAACTGTATATGGTAATGTGTGTATTTCTGTCTTTCATGAAAAGCTGTACAAATATGTGAGAAATGTTCATTACACTGACCCAGTTGAAGGTGAGATCTACTTTAATGAGAGAAGAGAAGTTCCAACCGATCTAATGTTACAAATATGGGTTTTTAATAATGATTCTTATTGTGGTAATTTCCACATTTCCACTATTCAAAGCCCAGACTTTATGATTAAAACTTTTCCCAATATGAGTGATCCTGACTTCTGGAAAAAAGGCAAAGTAAGAAATTACTTGATTGTTTTCTTTTTATACCATTTGCTGAGTAGGTTCTTAATTAGAATTTATAGAAAATGGTTTGTCCTATTTTAAGTAGCAAATATGGCTTTTCATGAAAGGAGTCATTCTTGGACTCGGTGAAGGTTATTGACCGCGGCAAATTTTTGCATGTGGAAAGTTTCTTATAAAGTATTTATTTTCAAAACCTGCAGAGCTCCTAGAGGTGTCCCCTTGATAAATGGTGCCCGATCTAATGTGACCCAGAGCCGTAACTGGACGAGTAACTATATGTACTGCAACCCTGAATACATTAGGGGAATGTCCTTCAAGTAGGGAATTTCTAGAGGTCTATCAGTGGCCCATCCTAGCCTTGGACATAGCTACATGAACTATATTCCAAACAGCCTGCTCCAGATGCATTGTCTGTAGTGCCTCATATCTGTGGCCCTCCATGAGGTGGACCTCCATAGAGGCAACTTTGACCTCTTGGGTGGCCAATTCTCCATCTTCCTATGCCCGGTTCTCCTATTTGTAACTGACCCCTTATGTTTTTTTATCTTTAAGTGTAAGATCATGCTATATACTAAATGAATAATTTTACAAATACAGCTTGCTTCGTTATTACCCCTGAACAAAGCCATTCATAGCCAGAAACGTGTTGGGTACTTTGGAGTGCACTAAGTATCTGTACATGTATTCAATACTCATTTCTGTTATTTATTTTGTTTGTCTTTGCACAGACAAAAGATTTTACTGTCATTGTGGTGTTTAATATTTCTTTTGTAATACAATTATACATCTTTTTATATCATTGGTATTGTTGTCACCTCTAAAGTCCCATTCCCAAGTGGGATCTTTTTTAGTTCTTACACTATTGGGATGTTTGCGACACAACATCTGTTTTTTTTTGATGGTGGAATTCCTTTCTTGATCTTATGTGACCAAATAGGAACACTTCTGCTAGTTGGTGACAGATTATTTACAGTGACATTAAAAGGTGTGCCAGTTGGGAGGTATTATTGGGTGTGACAGTTGATAACACATTGTATCCAGTAACATCATTAATTATGACTGTTGGTGGGAGATTCTAAACAGTGACTGATGTCATTCTGTTATAGATAGAGATACAGGGTTACAGCGACTGGTGAGAGCCAACCTGCCATGAACCTAGTGCCACCAGCAGTGGGGGACCTCAACAAAGTCATGTGCAGAATATGGAGTTATAGGAAGATCAGTGACAGAACACATGCAGAGAAGCTTGTGTTGGGCAAGACCAAAAAGGGAGGACTGTACATTAGACATGTGCAATTCATTAGTTCTGAATTAGTTTGTCAACGAAGTTTGACAAATTAGTTAATTCGGAAATATTCAAATTAACGAAAACCAATGAAATTCATTTTTCCAAAAACGAAAAATTCGAAAATTCAGAAATTTGAAAATCCAAATACTCAAAAGAACGAAAATCCGAAAATCCAAAAAACAGAAGATTTGAGAATCTGAAATAATAACTAACTAATAATAATAATAATAATAATAATAATAATAATAATAATAACTATTATTAACAATTAAATTATAGGTATTGGAATTTCCTTTCAAACTTGGCTGTTAGTGAACCTAACAAATACGAATGATCCGTAATAGCGAATGTCATATCTAAATGAATGGAACATGACAAATTAATAATAATAAAAAAAAACACACTTTTTATTATTATTTAGTTCCGTTCCATTGATTTTGATGCAGCGTTTGTTATTTTGGTTAATTTGTAACTTCGGATTGTATTCCTTGAATGAATGAGTGACTTGTATAGCGCTACCTATGCGAACTGAATCGCCTGAGGGCGCTTTTGCCACCGGCGTCCATCTGCAGTATAGCGTGGTCCTTTTGCCCCTTGGGGTCCCGACACAGTTACAAACACATACAACATACACATATTTGGCCAATTTTTTGGCACAGGCACAGGGAAAATATGCAAACTCCAGGCAGATGGTGTTGTGGTTGGGATTTGAACCAGCGACCCTATTGCTGCTAGGTGAAAGTGCTATCCACTACACCACTGTGCTGCCCTTACGTTAACTAACAGTCAAATTTGAAAGGAAATTATAATACCTATAATTTAATAGTTAGTTATTATTAGTTACTGTAGTCAATTCTTATTTTGGATTTTCACATTCTTGGATTTTCATATTTTCTAATTTTCGTTCTTATTTTTGGATATTTGAATTTTTGAATTTCGTATTTTCGAATTTCGGATTTTTCAGAATTATCGAAAAAACGAATACCACATCTAAACATTTGTTATTCCGGATAATTCGTAACTTCGGATAAATTAGTTTTCATTACGTTCAGCCATGTAACAGCCAAATTTCGAGGGAAATTCCAATACCTATAATTTAATAGTTAGTTATTATTAGTTAGTTAGTTCTCATTTCAGAGTTTTCAAGTTTTCTGCTTTTCGGATTTTCGTTCTTACTTTTGAATTTCAGATTTTTGAATTTCGGATTTTTCCAAATTATCGAAATAAGGAATACTGCATCTAAACGAATGAAACAGAACAAATTAAAATTTTTCCAAAGTTACAAATTCATTCAAAATAAAGAATTTTGATCATAATGAATGACCCGAAAAACAAAAAAAAAAAAAAACGAATGAAACGAAAATGAACACATTTTTCGGCTGTGCACTTGTCTACTATACATTTGCTGCCTTTCCTTTCCTGGTGACCCAGGCTGAATGCAGGTTTAAGGCTAAGTTCACACCTATGCGAATTGGATGCGGGTTTCCCGGCATCCAATTTGCATAGTAGGAGAATGTGACCGGCTCTCTATGGAGTCGGTTCACATGTCTCCAGGGCAGCTGCGGAGAGCACTGCACAGAAACGCTGTGTGTCATTGCCTCCGTTTCAGGGCCAAATTCAGGCAATGATTCTGCCCTGATTCGTCCCTAAAACTGAGACAGGTCGGTGACATCACATTAAAAAAAATAATAAAACAATGTCCACCAATACAGGTCCATCGTCAATCATGATATCACCGCCAGTGACAAACGCACACCGCCCACTGCAGACTCCACTGTTTGACAGTTCTTATATAGGTAAGCGCCCCTTACTAGGTGACAGTCAGGAAGGGTAGAGGGGGAAGTGCCAGGGAGGCCGATCCAGGACTGGAGCATCCCAATAAGTACGCTCCATTGAGTGACATTGGTGAAACCAGTCAGGGACCAGCCCTGCTGGAGCTTAGGGACTCTCCTAGCTGCCGGGGGAACTCCTCCAGTGAGAGTGGGGGGGCAGCGAAGGGAAAGGAAAGACAAATTCTGGTGGTAGGGGACTCAATTCTTAGAAGGACAGAGAGGGCAATCTGTAACCAAGACCTGAAGTGCCGAACAATATGTTGTCTACTGGGCGCTTGGGTTCGGCACATCACGGATCTTGTGGACAGATTACTGGGAGGGGCTGGGGAAGACCCGGCTGTCATAGTGCACGTTGGCACCAATGACAAAGTCAGAGGCAGATGGAGTGTCCTAAATAACGATTTTAGGGACTTAGGAGCTAAATTGAGGAAAAGGACCTCCAAGGTAGTATTCTCAGGAATACTACCGGTACATCAAGCCACACCAGAAAGGCAGAGGGAGATTAGGGAAGTAAACAAGTGGCTGAAGAGCTGGTGTAGTAAGGAGGGGTTTGGGTTCCTGGAGGACTGGGCCGACTTCTCAGTCGATAACCAATACTATAGAAGGGACGGACTGCACCTAAATGAGGAGGGTGCAGATCTGCTGGGAATGAAGATGGCCAAAAAGTTAGAGGGGTTTTTAAACTAGGCAATGGGGGGGAGGGTCCAGAGTTAGAGATAGCCAGCGCAGAAGATATTCCAGAGGGTAGTATTGGGGGCATTAGTGGTAGGTTAACCAAAGCACAAAAACACAAGGTAAGTATAGTAGCAAGTCCTAGTTGCAATCTCGAAACACCCAATATGAGGACAATATGCAACCGGTCTAAACTATGTGGCGTGTTCACCAATGCCAGGAGCATGGCGGACAAGATGGGTGAACTAGAGATACTGTTGTACGAGGAGGATTTGGATTTTGTGGGAATTTCAGAGACCTGGTTCAACAGCTCTCATGATTGGCTGGCAAACATTCAAGGGTATACCCTATACCGCAAGGATAGAGAGGGTAAAAAAGGGGGAGGGTTATGCCTATATATAAAGAATAATGTACAAGTAACTGTGAGAGATGACATTGCTGAGGGAGCTAGGGAGGAGGTGGAATCCTTATGGGTAGAGCTCCAAAGGGATGAAGCTAAGGGGAAAATAATACTGGGAGTATGCTATAGGCCCCCTAACCTGAGGGAGGAAGTGGAGACAGATTTCCTATCACAATTTGGATTAGCAGCAAGGATGGGAAGTGTTATCATAATGGGGGATTTTAATTATCCAGTCATATACTGGGCGGAGGGAACCACACATTCTTTTAAGGCTCGCCAGTTCCTTAATGTCTTGCAGGACAATTTTATGGGTCAGATGGTAGACGCACCAACTAGAAATAAAACATTACTGGATCTACTGATTACCAACAATACAGACCTGATCACGGATGTGGAAATACGGGGCAATTTAGGTAACAGCGATCACAGGTCAATTAGTTTCAGTATAAATCACAAAAATAGGAAACCTAAAGGGAATACAAAGACACTGAATTTCAAAAGAGCCAACTTCCCTAAACTACAAACCTTGCTAAAAGGCATAAATTGGGATAAAATATTAAGAACAAAGAATATGGAGGAGAGATGCGTTTGCTTTAAAAGCATATTAAATAAGGGCATTAGCCAATGTATCCCATTGGGTAATAAATTTAAAAGAGCGAACAAAAGTCCTGGATGGCTTAACTCCAATGTAAAAATGCATATAAAAGCAAAGGAGAAGGCCTTCAAAAAATACAAGGTTGAGGGATCATCCTGAGCATTCAGACTTTATAAAGAATGCAACAAGAAATGTAAGGGTGCAATTAGGATGGCTAAGATCGAACATGAAAGACACATAGCGGAAGAGAGCAAAAAAAATCCCAAAAAATTCTTTAAGTATGTAAACAGTAAAAAAGGGAGGACAGACCATATTGGCCTAAAAAGAATGAGGAAGGACACCTGGTTACAAAGGATGGGGAGATGGCCAAGGTATTGAATTTATTCTTCTCCTCAGTCTTCACAAGTGAATTGGGGGGCTTCAGTAACCAAAACTGCAGTGTTTATCCTCATGACACAACACAGGAAGCACCTCCATGGTTAACAGAGGACAGAATTAAAATTAGACTTGAGAAACTTTACATTAATAAATCACCGGGACCAGATGGCTTGCATCCGAGGGTACTTAGGGAACTCAGTCAAGTGATTGCCAGACCGTTGTTCCTAATTTTTACAGTCTACTGACTGGAATGGTACCAGCTGATTGGAGAAAAGCCAATGTAGCACCAATATTTAAAAAGGGCCCAAAATACATCCCTGGGAATTACAGACCAGTTAGCCTAACATCAATAGTATGTAAACTCGTGGAGGGGATGATAAGGGACTATATACAAGATTTTAGTAATAAGAACAATATCATTAGCAGTAATCAGCATGGATTCATGAAGAATCATTCTTGCCAAACCAATCTATTAACCTTCTATGAGGAGGTGAGTTGCCATCTAGATAAAGGAAGGCCCGTAGACGTGGTGTATCTGGATTTTGCAAAAGCATTTGACACAGTTCCCCATAAACGTTTACTGTACAAAATAAGGTCCGTTGGCATGGACCATAGGGTGAGTACATGGATTGAAAACTGGCTACAAGGGCGAATTCAGAGGGTGGTGATAAATGGGCAGTACTCGGAATGGTCAGGGGTGGGTAGTGGGGTTCCCCAGGGTTCTGTGCTGGGACCAATCCTATTTCATTTGTTCATAAACGACCTGGAGGATGGGATAAACAGTTCAATCTCTGTATTTGCAGACGATACTAAGCTAAGCAAGGCAATAACTTCTCTGCAGGACGTGGAAACCTTGCAAAAAGATCTGAACAAATTAATGAGGTGGGCAACTACATGGCAAATGAGGTTCAATGTAGAAAAATGTAAAATAATGCATTTGGGTGGCAAAAATATGAATGCAATCTATACACTTGCGGGAGAACCTCTGGGAGAATCTAGGATGGAAAAGGACCTGGGGGTCCTAGTAGATGATAGGCTCAGCAATGGCATGCAATGCCAAGCTGCTGCTAACAAAGCAAACAGAATATTGGCATGCATTAAAAAGGGGATCAACTCCAGAGATAAAACGATAATTCTCCCACTCTACAAGACTCTGGTCCAGCCGCACCTGGAGTATGCTGTCCAGTTCTGGGCACCAGTCCTCAGGAAGAATGTACTGGAAATGGAGCGAGTACAAAGAAGGGCAACAAAGCTAATAAAGGGTCTGGAGGATCTTAGTTATGAGGAAAGGTTGCGAGCACTGAACTTATTCTCTCTGGAGAAGAGACGCTTGAGAGGGGATATGATTTCTATATACAAATACCATACTGGTGACCCTACAATAGAAATAAAACTTTTTCGCAGAAGAGAGTTTAACAAGACTCGAGGCCACTCATTAAAATTAGAAGAAAAGAGGTTTAACCTTAAACTACGTAGAGGGTTCTTTACTGTAAGAGCGGCAAGGATGTGGAATTCCCTTCCACAGGTGGTGGTCTCAGCGGGGAGCATTGATAGCTTCAAGAAACTATTAGATAAGCACCTGAATGACTGCAACATACAGGGATATATAATGTAATACTGACACATAATCACACACAAAGGTTGGACTTGATGGACTTGTGTCTTTTTTCAACGTCACCTACTATTTAACTATGTAACTATGACTGACGATGGATCTGCATTGGGGGACATTGTTTTATTATTTTTTTTAAATAAAGGCATTGTCAAAAACTGCCTCCTGTCTTTATTTATGACATGTTTTTGGTGAATAGGTAGGGGTACCATGTACCCCATACTTATTCACATAGGGAGGGGGCTTCCAGATTCTGATAAGCCCCCTGCCTGCAGACCCCCCACAATCACAGCCAAGGGTTGTTGGGAAGAGGCGCTGGTCCCCATAAATATGTGAAAAAAGTGCTTTGAGATAGGGGGGCAGAGCCCCCCACCTCAAAGCACCCCCCCCCCATGTTGAGGGCATGTGGCCTGGTATGATTCAAAAGGGGGGGTTTGCTCATCCTCTCTCCTTTCCTGACCTGCCAGGCTGCATGTTCGCATAAGGGTCTGGTATAGATTTTGGGGGAACCCCACGCCATTATTTTTTTCATTTTGGCATGGGGTTTTCCTACCAGACCCAAAGGGTTTTTTTTTTTTTTAATTTTTGCATTATCATCAATGGTATTGTATTTCTGGTAATTTAAATGAAATGTTTTCCCTTTATAATAGCCAGTTTTGCTGCAGCAGGTTCTTTACATGGTACAGATGTGCCACTTCACAGGCAAACTAAGGGGACCCCTACCCCAGGCACTACATTTAATGGATTTGTTCATTTTTATTGCATCACTTTCAGCATAATTAAAATCACTGCTCCTGTAAAAAATGATCTTAAAAAATGTTTTTTGCATTGATACATGTCCCCCAAGGCAGTACCCGGGCCATACCACTTTTATGGTCAAAGATTTGCTTATAAGCCTTCAAAATGGGGATTTTTGATTTTTCAAGTTCTGGTCCCATAGACTGTAATAGAGTTTGCGGCGCGGGTCAGAACTTTTTACATGTTCAGGAGTTCTGGTGCGAACCGAACAGGGGGGTGTTCGGCCAAGCTCTATCTATGGATTTGACCCTTCCATCTTAGAAACAAACTGCCAGATCTGTACTGTGATTTGCTATAGCACAAGTTTGTCAGCAGGTTTCATTCATTGATATTGGCCCTGAACCTGCTGATCAGCTGTAGCGAATCACAGCACAGTCTCTGTCAATGTTTGTAAACACAGACACTGGATCTGAATGGACCTCCTCTCTCTGAGCTCTTTTTGGTTGACAGAGAGAAGAAAGCAGGTTCTGTGTGAGTAGAAGCAGCACATATACACTTGCATACTCCTAGTGAGGCACTTTTAACCCTTTGATTGCCCTCCAGTTATCCTTTGATTACCCTGTTACAGTGTCATTAGTACAGTGTACTGCATATTTTATCTGATCGCTGTATTAGTGTCACAGGCAACTTCAGATAGTGTCAGTTAGTGTCCCTCCCAGCTAGTGTCAGATAGAGACAGATTTTGCCATCCACAGTTAACCCCTTGATTGCCAGCAACACTATTAGAGTCATACTGTAACTGCCATTACTAGTACAGTGTTTGAAAGGATGTGTACCTTGATCGTGATCGGAACTATACTAGCGTTCCAAATAGTATAGTGTGCCCAAAACTGCAGTTTGGTTTTTACCAAAGACATGTAGCAGAATACATTTTGGCTTAAATTTATAAAGAAATTAGATTTTTCAGGATATGTTTCATAATAGAAAGTAGAAAATATTAATTTTCTAAAAATGGAAGACTTTTCAATTTATGAAATAAAAAATAAAAACCCAGTGGTGATCAAATACCACCAAAAGAAAGCTCTATTTGTGTTAGAAAGCTCTATTTGTGTTTAAAAAAATATATATAAAATTAATTTGCGTACAATGTTGCAAGAAAAAGCAATTGGCAGTTAAAATAGCACAGTGCTAAATAGCAAAAAATGGTCTAGTCATGAAGGGGGTAAAACCTTCCAGAGGTTTAGTGGTTAAAGTAGAACTAAAGGCTTTTACTCTTTTATTTCATTTTGGATAGACCAGTTATGGCAAACCTTGGCACCCCAGATGTTTTGGAACTACATTTCCCATGATGCTCATGTACGCTGTAGTGTAGTTGAGCATCATGGGAAATGTAGTTCCAAAACATCTGGGGTTTGCCATCACTGGGATAGAGTATAGGAGGGTTATAACCTGTGTCTATTTTTGCCATCTCTGTCCCATTGAAGAGATTTTCCTTCACTTCCTGTCCCATCCCCAAAATAGGAAGTGAGAGGAAATCCCTCCAAAGTAAGTGAATCCTTGATTGTCACCATGGTCACCAGTAGAGTTGAGCGGAACATCAATCAGTTTGGTTCGCAGCAGAACATGCAAATTTGTGCAAACACCATTAAAGTCTATGAGACACGAATGTGAAAAATCAAAAGTGCTAATTTTAAAGGCTTATATGCAAGTTATTGCCATAAAAAGGACCTGCCCCAGGGGATGTGTATCAATGCAAAAAAAAGTAAAAAAAAAAAAAAAAGTTTTTAAAAACGGACGTTTTTTCAGGAGCAGCAATTTTATTAATGCTTAAAGTGAAACAAGAAAAATGTTATATTCCTTTAAAGCGGAGATCCACCCAAAAATTTTACTTCCGCTTTAAGGGAAGGTGACCCCCTAACATGCCACATTTGGCATGTCATTTTTTTCGGGGGGGAGCGGAAACCCTCTTTTTAGAGGGTTCCAGCTCCCACTTCCTCCCGGGGCACCGCGGCGCCAGAAGTAAGTTCACGTTCTCCCGTGGCTCACGCATGTGCAGTGCATGCCTGGCTGTGAAGCCACAGCCGGGCACCCACAATGACAATGCTGGCACCCCAGAGAGGAGGGGGAGATGAGTATCCAATTATTAAAAGTCAACAGCTGAAGTATTTGTAGCTGCTGATTTTTTTTAGTCGGAACTCAGCTTTAAATATCTTGCCTGGGGGGGTCTCCTTACTCTGCGTGTAAAGTAGCGCATCTTTCCCATGTTCATAACAGTACCACAGCAAAATGACATTTCTAAAGGAAAAAATGTCATTTAAAACTCCTGAAAGCTGTAATGTATTGTCGGATCCCGGCAATATAGATAAAAATCATTGAAAAAAACAGCGTGGGTTCCCCCCCAGTCCATTGCCAGGCCCTTTGGG
The DNA here is from genome assembly GCF_042186555.1 of Aquarana catesbeiana. NCBI lineage: Eukaryota > Metazoa > Chordata > Amphibia > Anura > Ranidae > Aquarana > Aquarana catesbeiana. The sequence continues at coordinate 36,641,619 of NC_133324.1, forward strand.
TCTGATATGAATATTAAGGGGAACCCCATGCCAAAATAAAAAAAATTGCGTGGGGTCCCCCCAAAATCCATACCAGGCCCGTCAGGTCTGGTATGGATATTAAGGGGAACCCCGAGCCAAATTTTTCTTTAAAAATGGCGAGGGGGCCCCCCAAAATCCATAGCAGGCCCTTTAGGCCTGGATACAGAAGGGCTGTGATAATCTCTTCCTGGAGTTTTAGGAGGAATCCACTTCTTCCTGACGCTTTGTATAGTACGTAAAAAAAGAACAGAGCCAGAGGCACATGCGTGGAGCCCGGAAGATGGCTGCCTGAGCCAGGAGCTCCCCACCACCCCAGCCCAGCGGCACATACCGTTCCACAAACAGCATTCCGGGAGCAGAGCCATCGCTAGCCACAGCACCCCTAGACACCCTGGCATCCCCCCATATGCCCGGTACCACAGTATGGAGGGACCTCGGGCCGCAATTCGAAAATACCGATCTGGCCGGCGGATCCAAGATGGCGGCCGCAATGAGGCCTCAGGCACAACACAGATGGATGGCCGATGATACCCTGCAGTATAACCCCCTGGTACATGTGAGTACTCAGCAGATTTTGACCCCATCCCTGGCCTCCACAGAATCGCTGATAGGCCGCTCCATGGAGGACTATGCCCTCTCCCCTATGGGGCCTAACAAGGCCAGCCATGCTGACACACTCCCTGCTGACTCCCTGGCTGCAGCCTCAGCCTTTTCAGTTGCTGACTTGTACCAGAAACTGTCAGACCTTCTTGACAGGGGTTTATCCCAAACTGCAGCTAAGATAACAGGAGACTTAAAGGCAGACTTTCAGAATCTTGGCACTAGAATTGAAGATATTGAAAACAAACTAAAGCAAATGATCGCGACTACCAATCAAAACTCAGATCACATGCACACATTACAGGAACAATTGGATGTGGCCATGTCCAGGATCGATGATTTGGAAAACAGATCAAGAAGGTATAATGTCAGGATCAGAGGCCTTCCCGAATACATTACTAACATCTCAGCAGCAGTACAAAATGTGATCCAGAACCTGATCCCAAATATCCCACAACACCGCCTGGAGCTGGATAGGGCCCATAGAGCTCTGGGACCCCCCAGAAAGGATGGATGGCCGAGAGACATTATTGCTAAACCCCACTTCTATGCAGTGAAGGAGGAGGTAATGAGGCAAGCTCGGTCCGTACCCAAGGTGATGTGCCAAGGACACCCTGTCCAGATATATGCAGACCTACCCCACATGTGCCTAACCTGGTTATACTTTTCAGATCACATCACCACTGCAAGAAGGGGGACCTCCCAGCTGTCAGGGGTATACACAAAGGATCCACGGGACCAGACGGTCAGAAAACATTGAAAGGTGAGTGACGAGAGAGACAGACACAGGGCCTTTTCTAGACCTCATGGCTGACCCCACACAGAGCTCCCTCAAAATAGCCACACATAATGTACGGGGCCTAAATTCCCTCAGCAAGAGAAGAAAAATCTTTGACTATCACAAGTCTCTTAAACTCGACATTCTCATGATCCAAGAGACCCACTTTCCTAGGCAGTACAGTCCAAAGTTCATCCACTCCCAATACCCCCATTTTCATCCCGCTAATGCTTAAAATAAAACTTGAGGGGTCACAATACTCCTCTCCAAATCCTATGATTTTGAATTCCTATCAGATTTTAAGGATCCGGAGGGCAGGTTTCTTCTGATCAAGGGTAAAATAGGGGGACACCTGTACTCCCTAGTCTCATATTACTCCCCCAATAAAGGGCAAGAACAGTTTTTCCACCTCATCTTAGATAACCTAACTTCCCTGTTGGAAGGCACAGTGATATGGGGGGGGACTCCAATGTGGCATTTGACCAGGGGTTAGACAAATCTAAACCCCCACTGGCCCAGCTTACCAGACCCACTAGGGTAAGCCTTAAAAATGCCAAGCTCCTCCACGATAGGGGATTAACAGATGTCTGGCAGGAATCTAACCCTTCAAAAAGAGACTTCACTCATTTCTCCCACCCGCATAACACCTATGCAATTATTGATCATATTTTTATCCCCCCAAATATCCTCCCAGCAGTTCTCAAGTCTCAAATCAGAGACACGGTCCTGTCTGACCACTCTCTGGTTCTCATGTCTATCCACTCTGGTGTTAGTATGGCAAAACAGGGGACACTGGCGACTAAATGAGTCCATCCTCTCCAACCCAATTCAAAAAACAGTAAGTAATAAGGAGCTTCTGGAATACTTCACACTCAATAATGTGGAGGGCACCTCCACAGAGACCCTGTGGGCAGCCCACAAGGCCTTTATCAGAGGTAAGATTATACAGATTGCGACGTAAACTAAAAAGGGACACAGAGCGGATATAGAGTGCCTGGAGAGGTCATACAGGACCATGACGCCTTAGCCTCCGCAACATTTCCAGAATACACCCCTTTTTAACTAATGACACAAACAAGCTTCTAATTCACTCCCTGGTCATCTCTCGCCTCGATTACTTCAACTCCCTCCTCATTGGATTGCCTTTACATAGACTATCCCCCCTTCAGTCCATAATAAATGCCGCTGCAAGACTCATCCACCTTACCAACCATTCAGTGTCCTCCACCCCTCTCTGCCAATCCTTCCACTGGCTTCCACTCACCCAACGAATAAAATTCAAAGTACTAACAATAATTTACAAAGCCATCCATAACTCTGCCCCCAGCTACATCACTAATCTAGTCCCAAAAAATCAACCAAGCCACTCTCTTCGGTCATCCCAAGACCTCCTACTCTCTAGCTCCCTTGTCACCTCCTCCCATGCTCACCTCCTTCTCTTCAAAGAAGCCTATCCTGCTTCTAACTAACTCTGTTTTACTTCCTCCATCAGCTCATCCCCGCACAGCTATTACCTTTTGTATCAATTGACCCTTTCTTTTTAGATTGTAAGCTCTAACGAGCAGGGCCCTCTGATTCCTCTTGTATCAAATTGTTATGTAACTGTAATGTCTGCTCTCATGTTGTTAAGAGCTGCGCAAACTGTTGGCACTATATAAAACCTGTATAATAACAATAATAATAAAGGCACAACACAAAAAGAATCCATCCCCAGCCTTGCTTATATAGCGCCCCTCCACAGCCACCTGGGGACGCGCTGTATGAATTCCTGGATGGCCTGACCATTCCATCCCTAGAAACTGAGCATAGAGATATTCTCGAGGCTCCTTTTCTGGAGGCGAAGGTGGTGGCAGTTATTAAGGGCCTTCGAACGGGCTCTGCCCCTGGACCAGATGGCCTGTCGGCCCCCTATTATAAAGCCTTTTCAGATGCCCTCGTCCCACATATGACAAAATTTTTCAACTCCAAAACACAGGGCAGCCCCTTGGGCACACAGCTTAACACCGCATACATTACGGTCATACCAAAACCGGATAAAAACCCAGAGGTCGTTGGCAGTTACCGCCCCATTTCCCTTATCAATAACGACCTCAAAATATTAACTAATATTTTAGCGGATAGCCTCTCCTCATTTATAAGTAAATATATTCACAAGGACCAGGTGGGGTTTATACCTGGCAGACAAGGCCCGGATCAAGTGAGAAGGGCAGTGGACATTGTCTCCATACTACTATCTAATTGGGAAGGGGGTCCCAAACAACAAGGTTTTCTCCTAGCACTTGATCTACAGAAGGCCTTTGACTCTGTGACCTGGTCATATCTCTTCTCCCTGCTAGGGAGATGGGGCTTCGGCCCACACTTCATGGGGGTGATACAAGCCCTTTATTCCCAACCCAAAGCCCAAATCTGCTCAAAGTGAACTACACTAAATCACAGGCCTTAAACGTGTCCCTCCCGCCATCCGCAGTATCCCTACTCCAACAATCCTTTAAGTATGAATGGAACCTATCCTCTATCAAATATCTGGGGGTCTCCCTCACAGCGCGAACAGAATACCTCTACGCAAACAACTACCCTCCCCTATATAAAAAACTGGAAGCAGACCTGAATACCTGGGCAAGATATGAACTCTCCTGGTTGGGCAGAATAAATTCTGTTAAAATGACCTTATTACCTAGAATCCTGTATCTATTTTGATCCCTTCCCATTTCAATCCAAAAGGACCAGCTGAGGTCTTTACAAAGTAAATTACTAAAATTTATCTGGGGCAACTCAGGATACAGAATTCCCCAACACACTCTTTATCTCCACAGAAAAAAGGGTGGGGTGGGCTTGCCGCATCTATACAAATACTACTTAGCTGCCAGACTGGCCCAATTCTCTACAGTATACACAAGACTGGAAAAAACAGACTGGGTCCATATAGAAGGGCAGGCTACGCCCCAATTCACCCTGGATTACCTACTCTGGTGCCCCCAAAAACAAAGACCACCAATTATGTCACCCTCCCTCTCTCAATCTTACACCCTTTGGGATAGTATCCGCAATCTTCCAGCCTTGGTTTCTAAGGGACAACCCCTAGCCCACATATTCCACAACCCAAACTTCCCTCCTGGAATGGACATTAAAGCCTTCAAATGGTGCTTGACAAAGGCCTATACCGCATAGGACATTACTTCACAGCTAGGGGCCCATTCACCCTGGGCCACTGTATAAACAACCTGGATCTTCCAGATTCTGAAAAATTCAGATTCAGACAGATCTCACACTTTTTACGCAAAATCTGGGTGGAACAACCACTCCCCCCCCAAATTCACGGACTATGAGCTTTGGTGTGGGCAGGCCATGGGGCAGAGGAGAGGTATCTCAGTCATCTACTCGTCACTCACCCGACTGACAGAGAAATCTATGTACATGACGGCTTGGGAGGCTGACCTCCAACACGAGTGGGACCTGGAGGCCTGGCAGGTGGCTTGCTCTAGAGCCTTCCGGGGTGTCCTTAACACATCGCTGATGGAAGCAAATTTAAAAGTACTAATGCGATGGTATATGACTCCCACCAGACTTGCAACCATTTACCCAACAGCAGATCCCAGCTGCTTCAGGGGCTGCCAACTTTTGGGCTCGATGGTGCACGTCTGGTGGGAATGCCCCAGAATCAGTCCAATCTGGAAAAGAATCTTTAACCTCATTTACAAGGTCACTGAGTGCATGATCCCCAGGTCTGCATCTGTAGCCCTCCTTAACGCCCAAATCCCGCAATTCTCCAAACCTAATCAAAAGTTGATTCACTTTATGCTCCTGGGGGCGAAACTCACCATCACCAGAGCATGGAAACAGACAAAGATACCTTTGTAGCTATACAGCGCAAGATCTCATGGATAATGACCCAAGGAAAATTAGCCAGTATCCTATCAGACACAACACACAAATTTGAATCAGTGTGGACACCTTGGGCAGCATATTGTGGAATTCCCCTCATTGCTGGAGCTTCCCCGGATATCCCTCTAACATCCAGCTAAAGACAGGCACGTGATCCCTACATTTTCCCTCTCCCCATTCCCCCTTTCTCACCTCTTCTTCACCATCTTCTTCTATCATCCTTTTTAGTACGGTTCGATTTAAGGGTTCTTACACTTGTTGACTGTTATAGAGCTAAATCAGCAACACTGAAAGCCTGTTTGTGTAAGTGCTACCGCTCCTGCGACAAGCAGGGGCCACCTATGACATGACCTATGGCCTTGCTGGACCAACTAGGGGTGGGGGGCTGTGGGGGGGGACCTGGCCGGGGCACAGGATGATCCCATTGGGGGTGCGTGGGACAGGTGTGTCCCCCTGTCCCACTAGTCGTCTTAGCCAGCATGCCTACCACCATATTGGCCACTAACCAGGGGTAAAGTCTGAATACTTCCTACTTCAACCCACTGTATAGTTTTGTATCACTAGCAAGATCCATGATGCTGATTCCTTCTAATTTTTGTTTAAACCTGTTTATATTATTGTATTTCAGGCCTTATGTCGGGTCGACAAATTGTTATGCCTATCTTTTGAACTGCTTGGAAAGTAAAAATATATTGAAAGTAAGAAATGAACAGAGCCAATTTGAATAAGTATACAGACACTTTTTTGTACCAGCATCTGGCCTTATGTGCAACTAAGTATGACCCCATCATTTGGTCGTTTAAGTCTATCCCTCCCATTTTAAGGTTGTATTCATGGACACAGAGGGGCTTCTCAACAACACCAGTCGCTATTGCAGTTTGGACAGTCGTATTTGCGTGAATGGAAGACAGAATAAAAAAATTCAGTTTTTCCTTCCACCTCACTGCAAGCAATTCATTACACCATAAGCAGGTTCTCTCCGCCTGTCTAAGTGGGGCATTTACAAGCTGTTGGGGGAAGCTCCGGCGATGCCACATGCGTAAATTCCAAATTCAAAGGTGTCTAAAAACTTGCCAGCTTGTATAAAAATTGTTCATAAGTGGTACCCCTTTCAGAATAAGGGTGGCACCAAGTCCCAAACAATCTTGCCGCTGCTCCTTATGTAGTCTGGGCAGTCGGGGAGCTGGCACGCTTGCTTGGGAGAAACTTTGAAAACAAGGCAGCCAGAAAACTTAATCAGGAACTCATCAACACAGACATCTTGTTCGGGGATGTATAAGGCTGCATATTTTTGGTTCAAGTGATTTACGAGAGCCCGAATTTTGTGGAGCAGATCATATCCAGGGTCACCCCAAGGACGACAGAGTTCATTGTCATTGAAGTGCAATGGCAGTCCTGGCAATGGCAGCAGAGGACACGAGCATATGATGAATTGGGTCAGTGGACCAATATGACTGCAACTAATTCTTTTTAGTAATGCCTATGATGAGGGATAGGCCCAGAAAGGTCTTAAATTCAGAAACAGTGATATGTTTCCATGCAAATTGTCTGGCAAAGTTCAAATTTAAGTTTGCAGCGATAAATTGATTGGCATATAAATTGCTTTGGTTCACAATAGATCTGTACAGATCTTCCGTGAAAAACAGCTCATAAAAACCAAGGGGAGCTTAATCTGCTGTTTCCACCTGATTTCCGGGTTGGCCAGTGAATGGGGCCAGTGAATGGGGGAAGTGAGGATGCTGCAGAATCTGTGGGCTGCCAATCAGGAAAGTGAACTACACTTATAGGACTCGCCACATCACCAAGTGTTAATGCAGTGCTGATTTATTTATGACCAGGATGCACTAGTCTGCTGGTGCTCACCAGTTTACCAGAAGGTAGAGCGGCACTAGTACCATCACTCTGCTGCATACGAGAACCATGCAATTGTTTTACCTCAGCAACCATGGAACGGGGTCGGGTAGGCCTGACCTTAGCAGGGACATCTACTCCGTCATCAGAGTTATCTGTCAGGGTGCCGCTTCTCTCTGCAGGTTCATATACTGAGTTTGATTCCGACAGTGAGGACCCCCAATCGCTCTCATCTGTCATGCTCAGTATCCTGTAGGCCTCTTCATTAGTGTACCTTTCGTTTGACATTTTGGCCACTAAATTTATAGGTACCTAATGTGACTCACAGATAAACAAGCACCTGGTTGTCAAGGACTGTTTGAATTGCTACAATTTTTTTTTTACTGTTATCAGGCCTGACTCTGCTAACGCTGCCATTTTATGTACTGTGTATCTGAAGTGACAGTGACCTACTGATACTGCACTTGTTTGGGGGGGGCTAAACACAGGTGGTGGCAGGTATTGGGGCTGATCCTGCGTTTTGGGAACACTATACTATTGGGGACGCTAGTATAGTTCTGATCTTGTCTAGAACTAATATAGTTAAAGTTAGTTAAATATCAGTAAAATATCTGTACACTGTACTTAGTGACACTGTGACAGGGAGTGAAAGGGTTAACTGGGGGGTGATCAGGGGGTTAAATGTGCCTAACTATGTGTACTGGTGTTAGTGTAGTGCTTTTGTACTCACTGTCAGATGCTCTTTCCTCTCACGCTGGAACCGAAAAAGGGCTCCAGGAGAGGAGCTTGCATCATGTGTAATGCAAACACAGGCACAGGGCATTCTGTGATTTGTCAGAACTCATCAGCAGGTCCAGGCCACAAATCATTGGCCTGGACCTGTAGATTGACTTGTTCTAAAACAAATCCGATCACCGCAGAGGCGCCGGGGCCATGGGCGTGAGTGATGTACAGATTCATTGTTTCACGCAGCTGGGCTGACCTGTCACAGTAAATGTGCAGGGGGTGGTCCGAAACTGGTTAAACAATGTAGCAGTGTGCTATGAACATAAGCAGCCCAAACAACAGATCAGGCCAAAAACAAATCAGGTCAGTAACAAGTAAGTGTTAAAGCCTTATTAACATAAAATAAAAATACTAAATTAAGAAAATAAATTATGAACCCCCCCCTTCAAATACCACCCCTAGAACCAAAGCCCTCTATTTTTAAAGAGATGCCTTGCACCAAAATAAATAAATAAATAAATAAAATAACCTAAAATAGTAACCTATCAACTACTAGAATACTATTACTAGAAATAATAAATAAATGAATAAAAACCCCAAAATACTACCACCTGAATGGATCTGCATAAGTGAAACCTGCATAATTCACCTTGAACCCATGGTAAATGCAAACCTAAACCTCATTCCTGTTTGTAACAATTAGTTTGTAAAGCCTCAAAATATATGATGGATATTTACATAATAATAATAATCATAATAATAATAATATGATCTGATTTCAGATTCCGGTATCTCGATGCTCAGATCCCTGTTTACCTGGCAGCAGAAAAAAGTTTGGATCTTCAATTCATAAATGCTGCTATGAGTGCATCTCATGTCCAGAAGGAGAGATATCCAACATTTCTGGTAGAGTATTTGTTAGTAAGTTATTGTTGCACTGGGTAGACTTTACTGCACATTTCCCCATGTTTTGTCAGTTTAACCACTTGCCTACCAGGCACTTACACCCCCTTCCTGCCCAGGCCATTTTTCAGCTTTCAGCGCTGCCACACTTTGAATGACAATTGCGCGGTCAAGCTACACTGTACCCAAACAAATTTTTTATTGTTTTCTGCACACGAATAGAGCTTTCTTTTGGTGGTATTTAATTACTGCTGAGTTTTTTATTTTATACAAAAAAAAAGACCAAATATTTTGAAAAAAAAATGTTTTTTACTTTTTTTCTAACAGTAAATTTTGTAACTTAGTAATTTTTCGCCTTCACTGATGTGCGCTAATGAGGCAGCACTAATGGGCACTGATAGGCTGAACTGGTGGGCATTGATGAGGAGGCACTAATATGCCGCACTTATGGGCACTGTTGGGTGGCACTGATGGGCACTAATAGGTGGCACTGGTGGGCACTGATAGGCAACACTGGTGGGCACTGATAGGCGGCATGGATAGATGGTACAGATGGGCCAGATTACCACCTAATGTGTCTGTGAGCTGCTGGGGCACTACAAGTCCCAGCATGTCAGGAAATGGGGGCAACAGTGTGTTCAATCAGGCTGATTTTTGGGTGAAAAGTGCTGGTGTGTGTCTGTGTATATATGTATACTGTGTGTCTATGTGTATATATGTATACTGTGTGTCTATGTGTATATATGTATACTGTGTCTATATATGTATACTGTGTGTCTGTGTGTATATGTATATTTATATACTGTGTGTCTATGTGTATATATGTATACTGTGTCTATATGTATACTGTGTGTCTGTGTGTATATGTATATATGTATACTGTGTGTCTATTTTTATATATGTATACTGTGTGTCTATATATGGATACTGTGTGTCTGTGTGTATATGTCTATGTGTATACTGCATGTATCTGTATATGTGTATATATGTATACTGTGTGTCTATGTCTAAGTGTTGTGGGAAGATTAGCTCGTGGGGATAACCTTATTCTGAAGGATAGTCAGCAAACGGGAACTTTCTTCAAAATCTGGCAGATGCCAGGTTTATTTGCAGGAGGTTTGCAAAATAAAAACAAACAGTAAATTAAATCCTTGCCGTCCAGCGCTAACTAAACAAATAGTCTCCTCTCTATACATTGTTGGGCTGGTCCCCGTCACCCACAAAACCTGTGGAAAAGCAAACCTTTTAGTCCAACACCCAGAGCTCCTCTCACTCAGGTTCCTTCCTGAGTCTCAAAATCAGGGCCCTGTTGAGCTCTCTTCCTGGTAATTTAAAGTCCACCTGAGTGTGGGCTCAAGTGGACCAGAACATCCAGACCGGAACCCAGCCTGTCACAGAGGCTGGAAAAACCCAGGCCGGATTCCGGTTTAATCCCTTACAACAGAATGAATGCGAGGTGAAATATAGCGATTATCCACTATATCACCTTGCATACCGTATATATATGTATACTGTGTGTCTATGTCTATGTGTATATATGTATACTGTGTGTCTTTGTCTATGTGTGTATGTATACTGTATGATCCATGTGTGCCTACTGCCGCTAAACAGAAGTTGATCTAACAATCCCATGTCCGTGAAAAATCCACTTGTTGCCATTCAGAGGCAGCTGAATGGTGAACTTCTGAGCTCGGCCTTGGATCAGGCAGCAGGGCAGGTCTGGGCACACACCTGTGCAGTGATATCATGGCACACATCAAGCATGGCTTTTATTTACATGCCCCACTGCCAGATCTGAGGCCAACCACAGCAGTTCACTATTCCGCTGGCTCTTTGACTTACTTTGCAGTTTGCAAAGTGGATTTTTTTTTCTAATTTAAAGGCCTTTTTCTGCCAGCTGCCTGCCACACCAAGCATTAAGGTGCAAAGGTGTGTGTAAGGGGACACTGATAGAAGGTTACACACTGGGGGGGCTCTGCCATAGGGTAGTACACAGGGGGGGCTCTGCCATAGGGTGGCACACAGGGGGGGCTCTGCCATAGGGTGGCACACAGGGGGGGCTCTGCCATAGGGTGGCACACAGGGGGGGCTCTGCCATAGGGTGGCACATTGGGGGACTCTGCCATAGGGTGGCACACTGGGGGGGGCTCTGCCATAGGGTGGGACTCTGCGGACTGTGATTATAGGGAGAATGTTGGGACTTTGATGTAAGGGAAGACTCTGATATGATGGTGGCGCTCATCCTGACTGCTGTACTCTATATGTTTTGTTTGTTACTTACTCCTGGAATGGCGGCCACCTGTAAGCCTGGGGGCCCCATAATCTTCTATTGCCCGGGGGCCCCATCAGTTTTCAGTCCGTCCCTGATAACAACTACTATTATTACTACTGGATCCTTCTTCTCTCCTTTTTTGGGTATTTTTTGTACTTAAAGTGGAAATTGTTGGATCACTTCAGGCTGGCCCCTTTTGCAGGTATAGCTATGTAAAACATTAAAAATAAGTGCCAAGTTTAAAATCCAGTAATAACTCCTACTCTGCTCTGCACATGCTCATTTCCTCTCTTCTTTTAGGCACTGTGCCAGATTTGTAGAGGCCGAACTGCCGACAGCCTAAACATTTAATGATGTTCAGGACTTTGGGCTGCAGCAACATGGTGGCATCCTGCAAGAAGAGACAGGAACAAAGCCGGAGGCAATTTACAGCACACACTAATTTTGGTGGCATAATTATTAATGTGTAATGTAGGTTTCTTGCTAAAATAATTTTTTTTTTTTTTTATCAAGTTGTCATGGGTAAAGTTCCATTTTAAAATTTAAAGATAACCTGTCATAGCCCCACGCATTAATGCATTAATTCCTACAATTCACAGAAACAGTTTTATTTTTTTTCTATGGTTCCTTTCACACGGATGTCTGTCTGTGTTTTTCATCCTTCCATTGATGTAGATCGATGATCATCCATTTATATTTTTGTTTGTTTCGATATGTTTGACAATCACTACCAAAAAAATGAACTGTTAAGCTGCGTACACACGATCGGTTTTGCCATCAGAATAATCTTCGAAGGTATCTCCGATGGAACTCCAACGGAATTCCATTCAAGCGGTCTTGCCTACACACGGTCAAACCAAAGTCCGACCGTCCAGAACATGGTGACGTACAACACGTACGACAGGACTAGAAAAAGGACGTTCAATAGCCAGTAGCCAATAGCTTCTGTCTCGTACTTGCTTCAGAGCATGCATTGTTTTTGGTCCGTCGGAACAGCATACTGACGAGCGGTTTTCCCGATAGGAATTGGTTCTGTCAGAAAAATTTAGAACATGTTCCATTTCTAGGTCTGTCAGAATTTTCGAAAAAAAAGTCCGATGAGGCCTACACACAATCGGAATAAACGATGAAAAGACTCCATCGGACTTTTTCTATCGGACATTCTGCTCGTGTGTACGCTGCATTAGCGTTTGCAGGGATCAGGCTTAATGCTGCAGTTATGTGTGTTGTGTTTTGTAAGTGACAGTGATCGATTGATCAATTGATCCTGCACTTGGGTTGGCTGGGCTGGGCTGAGGGGCTAAATGCAGGTGCTAGCAGGTATCTGGGCTGATCCCGCTAACGCCACATTTTTGGGAACACCTAAACCAACTGGGGATGCTAATATAGTTCTGATCAGATCAAATATATTGATCTGCTCAGACACTATACTAGTAAGGGAGGTGTATGGTGCATGGGTGTTAGTGCTACTGGCACTAATCTGATGCTGCCTGGGACTGACGCTGACCCCGACTGATGCTAAAATCTGTACTAGGGGGTGATCAGGGGGTTAAACCTTTATACGGTGATATATGGCTGGTACCCTGACGCTTTAAAAACCTGACAGTGACAGTAACTAGCTAACTGCATGCATTTAGGCCCCTCCCCCAACAAGTGCAGTGTCAGTATCATTTTTCTGATCACTGCCACCTCTGATACATTGTCCGCAAAACCGCAGTGTTAGCAAGATCGGGCCAGATCTCTGCCATCAGTAGCAGTTCATTTTATTTCTAGCACACAAGCAGTCCATGATTGCTAACCAGGAACTCTTCATTCCATAGTTGCACTAGGTACCTGTAAATTAAGTGCCCAAAATGTCCAAAAAAAAGGTACTCTAGTGAAGAGGCCTACAGGATTCTGAGCATGACAGGTGAGAGCGAAGGGGAGGCCTCACTGTCACAATCGGGCTCAGAATATGAACCTGGACAAAGCAGTGGCACCCTGACAGCTGGCACAGACGATGGTGAAGAGGTCCTTGCTAAAATCAGGCGTATCAGACCCCATGTTCCTAAAGTGCTAGAAACACATGATTACGCTCAGATGCAGCAGAGAGCAGGTACTAGTGATGCACTACCTTTTGGCGATCTGGCAAGCACCAGCTTCCCGCCCTGCCCCATTGCGAATTGACGTCCACAATGTGGCACCATTGTCCTGACTGGATGTCTTATGATGTCCAGCAGGATAAGCCGTGAATGCGCGCCCACGGGGGGCACGCAGCATGGCGATCGGTGGTGCTGTGTGTCACTAACACACACCGCATCTCTGATCATGGTAAAGAACCTATGACATAGGCTCTTTACCACGTGATCAGCTGTGACCAATCACAGCTGATCACAGCATGAACCAGGAAATGCAGGTAAGTGGCTTTCCTCGGTTCACACTGACAGGGAGAGACGATCGGCGGCTCTCCTGTCAGAGGGGGGTCTGCGCTGATAATCAGCGCATTGATTATCAGTTCAGCCCCCATCAGAGGTTCTCACCACAGCTGCCAATCAGTGCCCATCAGATGCCACTCAGTACCCACCAAAGTGCCAATTAGTGCCCATCAAAGTGCCAATTAGTGCACATTAAAGTGCTAATCAGTGCTCATCAGTAACACCTGTCAGTGTCCTTCACAGATGCCAATCAGCGCCCATCAATAATGACTGTTAGTACCTCCTCATCAGTGCTGCCTATAAGTACCACCTATTAGTGCCCATCAGTGCCACCCATTAGTGCCAATAGGTACTGCCTGTCAGTGTCCCTCAGTGCCACCTGTGAGTGCCCATCAGTGCCACCCATTAGTGCCCATCAGTGCCACCTATCGGTGCCCATCAGTGCTGCATATCAGTGCCGCCTATCAGTGCCTACCAATTTTACATATTAGTGCCTCCTCTTCAGTGCTTGTCAGTGAAGGAGAAAACAAATAACAGAAACAAACAAAAACTTTTTTTTCCCAAAAATGTTGGTCTTTTTTTATTTGTTTAGCAAAAAATAAAAACCCCACAGGTGATCAAATCCCACCAAAAGAAAGCTCTATTTGTGGGAAGAAAATGATAAAAATGTAATTTGGGTACAGTGCTGCATAATAGACATGTGCATTTGTTTTCGTCCGAATGCATTTTCGTCCGAATTTCAGGTATTTTCGTTATCGTTTTAACAAATGATAACGAAAGTGCAGAATCCGAAAAACGAAAGATCCGACATAAACAAATGCTTTATTTTCGTTTTTGTTGCTACAACAGTTCGATATAGATAGGAGATTCGACATGATGATAATAACAATCTGTGTCCATCAAACCTGTGGTCGAATGTGCCTAACCTTAACTCTATTAGTCCAAGATTATTCTACATAGAGAGAAAAGATTCGACATAGAGAGAAAAGATTTGACGTAGGGGAGAAAGATTCGACGTAGGGGAGAAAAGATTTGACGTAGGGGAGAAAAGATAAATAAAAATAATGATGATGATGAATGTTATTGGCTGATTGTAACCAAAGAGGAGGAGCAGTAAAATAGCTAGAACTAAGTACACACGTACTTTGGCTTATGGTGTCTGTTGAAAGTTCTAAGAAGATTCGACGGAGCAGATAAACTATACGGCGTTGTACAGTTTAGCTGCTCCGTCGAATCTCCTTTGAACATTCGACAGACACCATAAGCCTTCAATGACAGATTTGACCTTAATTTGGATTTTCGGAGGAATGCAATTTTTAACGAAAAACGAAATAAATAAAAACAAATTTCGGGAGTAACTAAATAAATTTATTTTTCGGACGAAAACGAAATTTCCGAAACAAAATATTTCAGTGTGCACATGTCTACTGCATAACGGCGCAGTTGTCATTCAAAGTGCGACAGCGCTGAAAGCTGAAAATTGGCCTGGGCAGGAAGGAGGGGAAGTGCCCGATATTGAAGTGGTTAAGCATTTAAAAATGCTGCTACTGACTTAACGGCTTCAGTATTATTATACAGGATTTATTTAGCACCAATAATTTGAGCAGTGCTTTACATTTAAAAAAAAATGTTTTGTTGTATTCGTAAATGTTCCCCAGGGCAATGCCCATCCTCATGCTATTTTGTTGCCATCCCTAGCTTACCAGCTTAGAAAATTGGCATTTTTGAACTGACATATTTGACTTCCATTGATTTCAATGGGGGTTCAGAGTTGGCATATGATTTTTGAAGTTTGCAGCACCCTATCTGAACCAATCCCAGGGTAGTTTGGATCATTCCTATCTAGGACTCAAGGCAGCTTAGGGAGAGAAAGGCTTAGACACTCAAATGGATAACTGACTAAAACAAAACAAACATAAAATGAACGTAATTAGGGATGCACTGATACTGTTATCATGAAAATGTACTCGTGAAAATGCTCCCGATACCGTAACCGATACTTTGCGGTGCGATTTGAGTCCATACAAAGTGAATGGGTGCAAATCGCACTCCAAAGAATGGCATCTTTAAGCTTGAAACTAGTCGAGTAAGTCTTCTGAATCTCTAAAGAAGCAGTATAAACATTTTTTGAACAGGCTCTATTAAACCCCTGTTTTATAATTATAGGGGTTGTACCCATTCAGGTTATTATGTGTGTTATTCCATTGGGGTATTAGTACTTTTAGGTTTCTGGTCTTCCAGCCTAGTCTATTGAGTCCATTGGGACTCTGGGCTGCTGTGTGCTCATTGAGACACAATTTTAGTCACTTTTACTGACTTATATATGTTTTTAAATTTGTCTATGTCTTTTCATTAATAAAAATTGTAAACCCTTTTAAGTATTTAAGTATGCCTATAAAGTCCATTCTCTCCCATTTCCATTGGCCTTGTATGGACGCAAAGTATCGGTACTCAGTACTCGGTATCCGTGAGTACTTGACCAAAAGTATCCGTCCTGGTACTCGCCGATAAGGAAACAGTATTGGTGCATCCCTAATTGTAATAATATTTTGCTCTGATTACAAGAAATACTGTAAATAAGCAAAATTTACAAAGCCACTGATAAAGGACTACAACAAAGGAGGGATATTCCTAGTGAACTCATCATTACTAGAGTAACACCTCTTCTTATTTAGACATGTGCACTGCTGAAAAATGTGTTCGTTTTCATTTTCGTTTCATTTTCTTTTTTGTTTTAGTTTTCCGGGTCATTCGTTATGATCGCAATTTATAAATTTGTAAATGCGAATATTCGTAAATTCGAAAATTCGTAAGTTTGCAAATTCGTAAATTCCAAAATTCGTAAACGAATACATTCGTAAATTCCAAAATTCATAAATGCGAAGATTCTAAAATCCGAAAATAAGAAAGAAAATCCGAAAATTTTAAAGAATTAACTAACTAATTAACTATTAAATTATAGTTTAAGCTTGCTCCCAGCTGATGGTGGCTTGCATGTGGATTTTGTGAACACAAGTGGAATTTTTGAACTAAAGTGGAGAGTTAATAACCAGGAGCTGTGCTTTTGACTGCTTCTGCTTGCAAGTGTTGTTTTAGGGGGGAGTGGTTCATTGTTCCCAGGTGTATAAAAGTGTCTACACACACTCCCCTGGAGCTTGCTCCCAGCTGATGGTGGCTTGCATGTGGATTTTGTGAACACAAGTGGAATTTTTGAACTAAAGTGGAGAGTTAATAACCAGGAGTTGAAAACAGGAGTTTAAACAGAAGTCTTCTAATCTGTAAGTAACATCTTAAACTTCCCTTAAGTAATTGTATTGTAACTGGGAAATGAGTGCTAGCAGGGTTGAAGGTTTTGCTCAGTGCACAGTGAGCCACATGTATGCAAAATTGGTGCAACAGCTCCAGGATGGATACCGCTGTGACAGATGTGAGCAGGTTGCCCTTCTGGAAGCTCGCATTAGAGATCTGGAGGAGCAAGTTGCAACACAGGGCAGAAAGGACAACCTTGAAGGGGGTCCTCTGCTCGCTGAGCAGGTGGTCAGTAGGGTTGATGTGGAGGGTGGAGGGGCAAGTCAGGATTATCAGATAGGAAGATGGGTTAATGTAGTTAGAGGGAGTGGAAGGGGCTCGCAGAATAGGAAGGCCAGTCCTGTGTTTGTGCATCAAAACAAATTTGCCAAGTTGGGTGAAGATGTGGAGGTGGCAAACACAGAGGTGGCAGCCCTAGATGTCACTGCTATCCCTAACAGCCGGGAGAGCAGCCCATCTAGTAAAGGTGGTGAGGGGAGTGCAGGTAGGCCTAGACAGTTGGTGGTTATAGGGGATTCTATAATCAGAAGGACTGATAGAATAATTTGTCGCCAGGATCGCCTCAACCGAATGGTTTGCTGTCTCCCTGGTGCTAGGGTTCGGCATGTGGTGGACCGGGTGGATAAATTACTGGGAGGGGCTGGGCATGACCCAGCTGTCTTGGTCCACGTTGGAACCAATGACAGTATACATGGAAGGTGGAGGCTCCTTAAGAATCAATTTAAAAAACTAGGCTGCAAGTTGAAGGGAAGGACCTCCAAGGTGATATTCTCTGAAATATTGCCTGTGCCATGCGCAACACAGGAAAGGCAGTGGGTGATTAGAGAGCTGAATGCATGGCTCAAGACCTGGTGTAGGGAGGAGGGATTTGGGTTTCTAGAGCACTGGACTGACTTTTCATTGGGGTGCAACCTATATGCTAAAGACGGTTTGCACTTGAATGGAAGGGGGTCTGCTGTGCTGGGGGAGAGGTTTATAGGAAGGCTGGAGGAGTATTTAAACTAGGATTGAGGGGGGAGGGTGAACTAGAATTACATCAAGAAGACAGGTCAGTTAGGGGTCAGACATTAATGGAGGGTGGAATGGGGACAGATGGGGGGAGGGTTATGGCAGGTGTCAAGAAATTTCCCATGTTGCAAACAGCCATTGGAAACTGTAGTGCCATTTGTACTACTAAAAAATATATGAAAAACACCAGACCAAAATGTATTAATGCATTAAAGTGTTTGTTCACCAATGCCAGAAGTCTGCCAAGCAAAATAGGTGAGTTGGAAGCTCTGGTGCATGATTGAACTATGATGTAATCGGTATTGCTGAAACTTGGCTTCAATCCTCACATGGCTGGGCTATTAATACTCCTGGCTATGCACTCTTTCGGAGAGACAGGGTAAAAAGGAAAGGTGGCGGGGTCTGTCTCTATGTGAGAAGTGATCTCAAAGCAAGTGTGAAAGAGGACCTGATTGATGGAGAGTGTGATGAGTCTGAAGCATTATGGGTGGAACTGCATATAGATGGGCGTAGTTCAAAGTTAATCATTGGAGTTTGTTATAGACCACCCAATGTTAACGAGGAGGTGGAGACTCAGCTCCTTGCACAGATGGAAAGGGCTGCAAGGGCTGGGACAGTGATAATAATGGGAGATTTTAACTACCCAGAAATTGACTGGAGTAATGGCACTGCTGGGACAGTTAAAGGGCAAAAATTTATAAACCTAGTACAGGACAATTTTATGGTCCAGTTTATTGAGGCCCCAATTAGGAATGAAGCTCTGTTGGACCTGGTAATCTCAAACCATGCAGAGCTTATTACTAATGTGCAGATAAAGGAACACCTGGGTAGCAGTGACCATAACATGATTTCATTTGATGTTAGCTGTAAACAAGAAATACATAAGGGAAAGATAAAAACACTTAACTTCAAGAGAGCAAATTTTCCAATGATGAGGGCTGCTCTCGAGGACTTAGACTGGGAGGGAATATTGGCAGCGATAAACACAGAACAGAAATGGGAATTCTTCAAAAAGACTGTTTGGGACCTCACTGCAAAGTATATTCCCATGGGCAATAAGTTTAAAAGGCTAAAAAGAAAACCTATGTGGCTCACGGTCAAAGTTAGAAAAGCTATAAACAATAAGAAAAGAGCTTTTAAAAAATATAAAAATGAAGGAACACTAGTGTCATTTAAATGCTACAAAGAATTTAACAGAATATGTAAAAAGGAAATCAAGGGTGCAAAAATTCAAAATGAACGACAGATCGCAAAAAATAGTAGGACAAACCCCAAAAAATTCTTCAAATATATTAATAGTAAAAAGGTCAGGTCTGAGCATGTAGGCCCTTTACAAAATAATCTAGAGTGGGTGACTAGGGACAAGGAGAAGGCTAATTTATTAAATACTTTCTTCAGCTCTGTGTATACAAAAGAGCATGGGGGAGCTCATGTCCATAATGGGGGTGGTATTGACACAGCCCCCAATGATCCACAATGGCTCAAAAGGGATATGGTCCAGAAATATTTAGACAGAATAAAGGTGGATAAAGCACCTGGACCTGATGGCATCCACCCACGGATCCTAAAAGAATTGAGCTCTGTAATTTCAAAGCCATTGTATCTAATTTTTAGGGACTCATTAATGACAGGAATGGTACCACTGGATTGGCGCAGGGCGAACGTGGTGCCTATATTTAAAAAGGGATCAAAGTCTTTACCAAGTAACTATAGACCTGTTAGTTTAACTTCTATAGTCGGGAAGATACTGGAGCGTTTAATAAAAGACCGCATAGACGAGTTCTTGCTGGAAAAAAACATTTTAAGCAACAGACAGCATGGGTTCATGAAAGACAGAAGTTGTCAGACAAACCTGATTTCTTTTTATGAAGAGGTAAGTAAAACCTTGGACAGAGGGGTGGCTGTGGACGTGGTTTATTTGGATTTTGCAAAAGCGTTTGATACAGTTCCGCACACACGGCTCATGTGTAAGTTAAAGTCTACAGGCTTGGAAATATCAGTTTGTAAATGGATAGAAAACTGGCTAAAAGACAGAATTCAGAGAGTAGTGGTTAATGATTCTTACTCTGAATGGTCTAAGGTTATCAGTGGTGTACCCCAAGGTTCAGTGCTGGGACCCTTACTCTTTAATATCTTTATAAATGATATTGGGTCTGGGATCAAAAGTAACATTTCTGTCTTTGCAGATGACACCAAGCTATGCAGTGGAATAACGTCCTTACAGGATGTCTCCAATTTACAAGCCGACCTCAATGCACTGTCTAATTGGGCGACTATGTGGCAGATGAGGTTTAATGTTGAGAAATGTAAAGTTATGCACTTGGGGGCTAAGAATATGCATGCATCATACATGCTAGGGGGAGTACAACTGGGGGAATCTGTAGTGGAGAAGGATCTGGGGGTTTTGGTAGATCATAAGCTCAATAATAGCATGCAATGCCAAGCTGCGGTTTCCAAAGCGAGCAAAGTTCTTTCTTGTATTAAGAGAGGTATGGACTCCAGAGAGAGAGATATCATTTTGCCCCTGTTCAAATCATTAGTAAGACCTCATCTGGAATATGCAGTTCAGTTTTGGACACCAGTTCTCAAAAAGGATATCGGGGAACTGGAGAAAGTGCAGAGAAGGGCAACCAAACTGATAAGAGGCATGGGGGAGCTCAGCTATGAGGAAAGATTAGAGGAACTGAATTTGTTCACTCTTGAGAAGAGGAGAATAAGGGGGGATATGATCAACATGTTTAAATATATAAGGGGTCCATATAGTGAACTTGGTGTTAAGTTATTCACTTTACGGTCAACACAGAGGACAAGGGGGCACTCTTTACGACTGGAGGAAAAGAGATTTCATCTCCAAATACGGAAAGGTTTCTTCACAGTAAGAGCTGTGAAAATGTGGAATAGACTCCCTCCAGAGGTGGTTCTGGCCAACTCAGTAGATTGCTTTAAGAAAGGCCTGGATACTTTCCTAAATGTACATAATATAACTGGGTACTGACAATTATAGGTAAAGTTGATCCAGGGAAAATCCGATTGCCTCTCTGGAATCAGGAAGGAATTTTTTCCCCTGCTGTAGCAAATTGGAGCATGCTCTGCTGGAGTTTTTTGCCTTCCTCTGGATCAACTGTGGGTATAGCATTGGGTATATTGGATTGTACGTTTTTTTTTTTTTTTTTTTTTTTTTTTTTTTTATGGTTGGACTGGATGGACTTGTGTCTTTTTTCAACCTGACTAACTATATATAACTATATATAGGTGTTGTAATTTCCTTTCAAATTTGGCTGTTATACAATGTAACAAATACAAATTTATCCGAAGTTACGAATGATCCGAAACAACAAATGCCGCAACAAATGGAATGGAACAAATTAATAACAAATAATAATAATAAAATGTTTTTTATTATTATTATTGTTATTTATTATTATTAATTTGTTACGTTCCATTCGTTTAGATGCGGCATTCGGATAATTTGTATTCGTTACGTTCACTAACAGCCAAATTTGAAAGGAAATTCCAATACCTATAATTTAATGCTTAGTAATAGTTACGTTATTATTAGTTACCATATTTATCGGCGTATAACACGCACTTTTTTCCCCTTAAAATCAGGGGAAAATCGTGGGTGCGTGTTATACGCCGATCCCCGCTATTTTGTGATCTGTCGGAGCGATCGCCGCCGACATTCACATAGTGTGTATTTTCAAATATGGCGCCGCGGAGTTCGGAGGGACTCGGCGGCGCTCGTTCAGCTGAACGAGCGCCGCCGAGGACACAGTGACTGGGCAGAGCCGAGATACACATAGCCGAGGGTTCTCGGCTCTTCTCGGCGCCGTTCACAGTCGCGCCCAGTCCCGCCATTGGACCTGTGTTATGTCCATCATAGGGACTGGGCGTGACTGTGAACGGCGCCGAGAAGAGCCGAGAACCCTCGGCTATGTGTATCTCGGCTCCGCCCAGTCACTGTGTCCTCGGCGGCGCTCATTCAGCTGAACGAGCGCCGCCAAGTCCCTCCGAACTCCGCGGTGCCATATTTAAAAATACACTGTACTGTGTGCCCTAACTAAACTTGTGTATGTCGGTGGCGACAAGGCTGCACTGACCACTGGGGCAAGGCTGCACTGGGGCAAAGCTGCACTGACAAGGCTGCACTGGGGCAAAGCTGCACTGACAAGGCTTCACTGGGGCAAAGCTGCACTGACAAGGCTGCACTGACAAGGCTGCACTGGGGCAAAGCTGCACTGACAAGGCTGCACTGACAAGGCTGCACTGGGGCAAAGCTGCACTGACAAGGCTGCACTGGCGCAAAGCTGCACTGACAAGGCTGCAGATGGACACGATAATGCTGCATTGATGGGCATTTAAATGTAAGTTTTTTTTCCTTAAACTTCCCTCCTAAAAGTTTTTTTCTTTAAAATTCCCTTCTAAACTTGGGGTGCGTGTTATACGCCGGCACGTGTTATACGCCGATAAATACGGTAGTTAATTTTTCAGACTTTCACATTTTCAGGTTTTCGGAATTTAAAATTTAGAATTTACGAATTTTTGAATATTCAAATTTACTAATTTTCTGCAAAAATTTGTTAAACAGATTTTCGTTAATTTGGATATTTTAAAATTAACTAATTTGTGGAAATTTGTTAAAAAATTAATTTGTAACTAAACTAATTGCACATGTCCCCAATAGTCATTTCTTCAAGTGCAGGAAATTATAGTCAATAATTAACATAACCCCCCATAAAGACATACTGTACAATATCCACACTATACTACCAGTTACTGCTACCTGATGCCTGTACAAGACCCTCAGGAAACACTTTTTACAGAGGCTTCCTGTTCATTCACAAATGGAAAGCATAGTAAATGCAGTTTACCATGCTTCAGTGATGAATGAACACAGGAATGATCAGTACCGATTGCTCACTGTGTTCCTTTGGGAAGAGACTGGTAAACGTGACATGTTTATTCCATCCTGCCATGATCTCTTCCCCAGTAGCAGCCAGTGGGAGGGAGAAGAGGGAAGCCAGCCGGGAATGCTGCAGGGAGGGATGCTTGAGGTTCAGTGAGTGGGGATATAGTACAGGGGGTTGGAGCTCAGTGGGGATCTATTTGAATAGTTAGACCTGCCTTTGGTTCCCCTGAAACACCCAAAGCTGGCTGGATGGGAGAGGAGGAGAAGACGGCAGCTGCAAGGGATCCACAGGGGATCAGTGCTACAGGGATAATTGGCGGAGTTGTGGGGGACTACAATAGTGAATGACCTGCCAGAAATGTGCTCAGCTCTTCCTACACAAAGCTTTTTTGTGGACTTAATGGTGTTGGCTCTGCTCAGTTCTTTTTTAGTCAACTACTAAACTCATCCCCCTATCCTATTCTCAACAACATAAAGACTAATCTCTCTGTAGTCTCAAGATAAGAAGTAGGAGGGCTAAGTCGACTGTGTTGAGAAGGGTGAGCAGGACAGCTTGGAATTTCTGATCAATATTTGTTTCACTTATTGAACAAATATAAGAAAATGTTTCCAATTTTATACTTACCAAAAATGTAGCAAAAAAAAAAAAGAATTCATTATGAGGGTTTTCAGACAATTTAAATGGAAACTCCTCATTATCACCTTCCTGCCTATAGCACAGTTCGTGTGCATCCATTTTATTTTATCTCTTCACTTTTTATTGTATCCTTATGGACCCAACAATTTTTTTTTATTTTATCACTTGCCAATAGCCAGTCTCAACATATAGGAGTTAAATTATGATAGATAAATAGATAGATAGATAGATAGATAGATAGATAGATAGATAGATAGATAGATAGATAGATAGATAGATAGATAGATAGATAGATAGATAGATAGATAGACAGACAGACAGACAGACAGACAGACAGACAGACAGACAGGCAGGCAGGCAGGCAGGCAGGCAGACAGACAGACAGACAGACAGACAGACAGACAGACAGACAGACAGACAGACAGACAGACAGACAGACAGACAGACAGACAGACAGACAGACAGATAGATAGATAGATAGATAGATAGATAGATAGATAGATAGATAGATAGATAGATAGATGTCTATGTTATATTTTCTTTTTTCTCTCCCACAATCTACTGATGGAAATCCCATTGCTAGCTGTGAGACAACACAAGACAATTAGTTTCCTCAGAAGCTCTGACCCTGAAGCTCATTTTGTTTGTATTTTTCTTCCTGCAGACAGTGAAAACTGCATAAAATGTCCTGATGAAGAATGGCCAAATGAGAAGAATGATCGGTGTATTCCTAAATTGGTGGAATTTCTCTCCTACACGGATGATCCCATTGTTGCAGTATTTTCAACTGTCTCCATCCTCTGTTGTCTTCTGACTGGTTTAATATTGGGGATATTTATACATTACCAGGACACCCCAATTGTTAAAGCTAATAACTGGAACCTGAGCTATCTTCTCCTGGTCTCCATCATGCTGAGCTCCCTCTGTGTCTTCTTGTTCCTCGGCCATCCAGTAGATGTAACCTGCATGCTGCGTGTAACCTCTTTTGGTGTCATCTTCTCAGTTGCTGTCTCTTCTCTACTTGCCAAAAGTATCATGGTGTTTATTGCTTTTAAAGCCACCAAACCTGGGAGTCCCTGGAGAAAATGGATGGGAGCCAAACTGCCCAATTTTATCATGTGTGTCTTTGCACTGGTCCAAATACTAATCTGTGTCACTTGGTTGTCTATTTCTCCACCCTTCCAGGATCGGGACACTCACTCTTATCAGGGGAAGATCATCATTCAGTGTAATGAGGGTTCAGTTATTGGCTTCTACTCTGTCCTGGGATATATGGGACTTCTGGCAGCTGTGAGTTTCATTATAGCTTTTTTAGCCAGGACATTACCAGACAGTTTTAATGAGGCCAAGTACATCACCTTCAGCATGCTGGTGTTCTGCAGTGTCTGGATTGCCATGATCCCGGCCTATCTGAGCACCAGAGGGAAATACATGGTGGCTGTGGAGGTTTTTGCTATAATGGCCTCAAGTTCTGGACTTCTTGGCTGTATATTTTTCCCAAAATGTTACATAATTCTGTTCAGACCTGACCTGAATACAAAAACACTTATCCGCTAATATGTATGGAGCAACACTGTTTTACCAGTAGTTATAGCATTATCTCAATTATTGTCAATTTTAGTATTTTATTATTGTATTGAGTTTAAATGTAAAAATGTAATACTTACCTCTCCAGTGGAAGGTGAGTGTAATTTTTTTTTTCTCTGGAAGCCCCTGGTATCAAACACTTTGGGTTTGTTGGAAATCTTTTCCCTTGCTGGGTGCAGTGGTTCCTCCCACCAGACATCACTACAGAACAATGTAGTCACTTAGTGAGGAGGAACCACAGTAGCCAGAGGGGAACAAAGTATCCAAAACATCCTAAAGTGTCAAATACCATAGAAAACCATCGCTCTTCAAGAGAGGGAAAATTCACTCACCACCTTCCAGAAAGATAAATATTAAACATGTTCTTTTACAAGCTGATTGTAATGTCATTTTTTAGTGTCGGGGTCATTTTAATTATATTGTCTGTAGATGTATCTGACTTATTAATAAATGCATTTTGCTTGGTGTATTCTAAAATAATTTTTAATATTAGTTAAAATTGAGGAGGGCACGTTCTCAGGAAGTTCACATTTTAAGTGATAAGTTGACCTGATTATAAAGATATTTTCTTTATAGGGACCCATAAAAAATCTTTCTCCTACACATTTATTTTAAAACTGCTGCCAAAGGGAGTATTCGGCTTTTCCATACAATGCTGCAGAGACAACACTCCTACCCCACACCTTGCCAGATCCTAAAATGAAAACTTAGAAAGAACAAAACAACGTCCAGGTTCTCATTGATCAAACATACAGTAGGTTTTATTCTCAACAAGACATTAAACATCAGAAATACAACAACCAAAGAGCTTAATGCACTTTGCAATAGATGTTCTTACTCATTAGTGTTTAGTAGGGAGTTGTAGATCTCTTTGTCAGACGTGTCAAAGGCAAAAGCTACAACTAAAATGGTTTCAAGTCATAATATCTATAGATTAGTGGGTGTCAAGGATGTGCCATTGGCTGGAGGTGACCAGTATGCACATGAGATACTAATATGCCCTGCTGTAAATGTCATGTAAGAAAAATTACCTCAATTAATAGAAAACAGTAGATAAGGTGTTGACAATTGAAGAGTTAGCTATTAGTCATTTGTTGAAGATGGTCATTGGTCCGCAAAATTATTTTTGGTTGTAAAGATCTGTGCACACAGGTAGGGTGCATAAGAAAATGTACCCCAACACAACAGGAATTCCTGAATTCCATAGTATTACCCTCCATCTCTAAGGAGCATAGCGAACTGATGGAGAGCCCCTTCTCCCAGACAGAAGTCTTAGATACAATCAAATCTTTAAAACTAGGCTCCGCTCCAGGCCCGGATGGATTCTCCACGGGATACTATAAAAAATTTGCCCCTACTCTAGCCCCACACCTTTCAAAATGTTTTAATGCCCTTAGAGAAGGTACCCCATTGGGTTCAGATCTGAATATAGCCTATATTTCCATGATCCCTAAACCAGGGAAAGACCCCAGTGAGGTGGGTAATTATCGCCCAATATCGTTAATCAATAATGACATTAAGATTTTAACAAAAATTCTGGCAAACAGGATTTCAAGCTTTATTTCCTTATGCATTCATAGAGATCAGGTGGGGTTTATTCCTAGCCGCAGGGAACGGATCAGATCAGACGGACCATAGACATTATCTCCCTGTTACAGTCACACTGGGATGGAGCTCCCCCCCAATCCGGATTTCTTTTATCAATTGACCTACATAAGGCTTTTGATTCCATAGACTGGAAATACTTATTTGATACTCTACATAAATGGGGCTTTGGGCCAAATTGTCTGAATCTGATTCGCTCTCTGTATTCAAATCCGACGGCGCAGGTACGCTTGATGGGTAGGTACTCCACTTCGTTCCCTATAGGCAGGGGCACCAGACAAGGGTGTCCCTTATCTCCTCTCCTCCGCGATAGCAATTGAAACCCTAGCTATAGCTTTTAGATCAAACCCAGACATTAAGGGGATACAGTGCGGAGATCAGGAACACAAATGTGCCCTTTATGCGTACGACCTCATGTTATATGTCACTTCCCCACTCATTTCCGTTCCGGGAATATAAAAAGCCCTCAATGCATTTAGCGCGGTCTCAGGCTTAAAGGTCAATATGGGCAAATCTACGGCGCTGAACATTTCGGTACCGGACGGTCTTCTCTCCCAACTCGCGAGCAATTTTGACTTCCCTTGGGCCCAGAACTCCGTTCGATATCTGGGAGTCAACCTCACAGTGGACATCGGTAATCTGTTCAAAGCGAATTATATAAGTAAATGCAGGGGTGAACTAGGTAAATGGGCGAAATGTGGTCTATCCTGGCTGGGAAGGGTCCACGCGGTTAAAATGACACTTCTCCCACGTCTCCTGTATCTGTTCCGCTCCCTTCCCATCCCGATCAAAAAATTTCCTACGAAAACTGCAGTCGGACATTATAAGCTTTGTCTGGGGTAAGAGGGGATATAGATGTCCATCCAACATCCTTTTACGTCTAAAATCCCAGGGCAGAATGGGTTTACCTGATCTTTGGGCTTATTATCAAGCAGTGCAACTGGCTCAATTGTCCATGATATTCTCCCAGGGTTCAAAACCGGACTGGCTCGCTATTGAGAGAAGAGCTACGCCTCATCACACCTTAGACTACCTCTTGTGGTGCGACCCCAAAATCAGACCAGCAATCATGTCCCCCACTCTTTCACATTCCGGAGGACTCTCGATATGCCGGTCCCCAAAAAATTCAGGTTTACACAAATTTCACATTTCCTTCACACAATCTGGCGCAACAATTCAAATTCTTCTTCCATTACTCTTTACAAACACTGGTGCGCTAATATCCAGGACCAAAAAGGGGGCATTTCCCTGATCTATTCTGCACTGATGACAAAATCGGACAAACCAGTTTACACTAAGTCCTGGGAGGAGGATACCGGCCGGACGTGGACATCGTTAGAATGGTATAAATATTGGTTTCGCTCCTTTAAAGGTATATGCAATATATCTCTCATAGAAGCCAGCATAAAGGTTATATCAAGGTGGTATTACGTTCCCGCCAGGTTGGCGGTGATGTTCCCGGGAGCCTCCCCCTTATGCTTCAGGGATTGTGAGCTTGAGGGTTCAATGATACATATTTGGTGGACATGCCCCCGTATTAGAACCTTTTGGCGGAAAATTTTCCTCATGATCAGTACCTTATCTAAAATACCGGTGCACCCCAACATACATATTGCTCTTCTCAATCAAAATATACCGGGGTTATCCAAACAAGCTCAAGGTCTCTCATTTTTTATTTTACTAGGAGCTAAAATCACCATAGCTAAAAGTTTGAAAAAAACAACGGTATCCTTCAGGAGCTGTATTAGGAAAATATCGTGGATTATGGCTCAAGAGCATCTAGTGGCTAAACTCAATGACAAAGTGGGGAGTAGGGATGAGCTGAACACCCCCCGGTTCGGTTCGCACCAGAACCTGCGAACGGACCAAAAATTTGCACGAACGTTAGAACCCCATTGACGTCTATGGGACTCGAACGTTCGAAATCAAAAGTGCTCATTTTAAAGGCTAATTTGCATGGTATTGTCGTAAAAAGGGTTTGGGGACCCGGGTCCTACCCCAGGGGACATGTATCAATGCAAAAAAAACTTTTAAAAACGGCCGTTTTTTCGGGAGCAGTGATTTTAATGATGCTTAACCACCTCAATACTGGGCACTTTCGCCCCCCTCCTTCCCAGACCAATTTTCAGCTTTCAGCGCTCTCACACTTTCAATGACAATTGCGCGGTCATGCTACGCTGTACCCAAATTAAATTTTTTTCATTTTGTTCACACAAATAGAGCTTTCTTTTGGTGGTATTTATTCATGACTCCATTTTTTATTTTTTGCGATATAAGCGAAAAAAGAGCGGAAATTTGGAAAAAAAAACAATATTTTCTTCTTTCTATTTTAAAACAAATCCAATAAAATCAAATTTTGTCATAAATTTAAGCCAAAACGTATTCTGCTAAATGTTTTTGGTAAAAAAAATCCCGTTAAGTGTATAATAATTGGTTTGTGTGATCACGGACACGTGCGCAAATGATCATGTACAGATGTGCGTAGGTGACATATGTGTGCAGATAATCATTGGGACATGTGATTTTACTGGGACATATGTGGGGGACATGTGTTTTTACTATGTGGGGACATGTGTTTTTACTATGTGGGGACATCTGTTTTGGGGACATGTGTTTTGGGGACATGTGTTTTGGGGACATTGTGTGTTTACTTTGTTTGTTTTGTGTTTTTACATGTGTGTGTTGACACTAGACTGGTGATCAGTGAGTAAAAAGCTGTAAAAAACAGCTCATACTCACTGATCACCAGCCGGCTGCAGCGATCCGCTCTCCTCTCCTCACTGACAACTTCCGTGTGAGGAGAGGAGAGACGATTGCCTAGCAACCGGCTCTGTGTTTACATCACATGACGGCTGTGATTCGACACGGCCGTCATGTGATCAGGAGGGCCAATCGCAGAGCCCTCCTGCCGATCGGAGATGCGCCGTGTCCGGGTGACACGAGCGCATCGGGATCAAGCTGCTGCGCGGGCACGCGCGCGCGCGATCCCACTCCTTCTGAGGGACGTTCCTGAACGTCCACTCAGAAGGAGAGATAGCCCACCCGGCCGTTTATGTGCAGTGGCCGGGTGGGAAGTGGTTAAAGTAAAAAAAAAAAAAGTGAAATATTCCTTTAAATATCGTACCTGGGGTGTGTCTATAGTATGCCTGTAAAGTGGCGCGTGTTTCCCGTGTTTAGAACAGTCCCTGCACCATATGTCATTTTTAAAGGAAAAAATCTCATTTAAAACTGCTTGCGGGTTTAATGTAATGTCGGGTCCTGGCAATATGGATG
Organism: Aquarana catesbeiana; assembly: GCF_042186555.1. NCBI lineage: Eukaryota > Metazoa > Chordata > Amphibia > Anura > Ranidae > Aquarana > Aquarana catesbeiana. Next base: position 36,671,394 of record NC_133324.1, read on the forward strand.
AAAATCAGTGAGACAAACGGCATGGGTACCCCCCAGTCCATTACTAGGCCCTTTGTGTCTTGTATGGATATTAAGGGGAACCCCGCGCCCAAATTAAAATAAGGAAAGGTGTGGGGCCACCAGGCACTATATACTCTGAACAGCAGTATACAGGCGGTACAAACAAGACAGGGACTGTAGGTTTGTTGTTAAGTAGAATCTGTTTGTAATTTTGAACGGGTACATTTTTTACGTGTTTAGCTCCAGCCAAAAAATCTTTTTTAAGCCCTTTGAAAAACATAGGGAAGGGTTATCACCCCTGTGACATTTGTTTTGCTGTCTTTCCTCCTCTTCAGAAGATTTCACCTCACTTTTTGTCCCAATGACAAATGTTTTTTGAAAATTTGGGTTTTTTTGTGGAACAAGGATTGGAAAGCATCAGTGGAAAGGAGAAATGTTTTTTCCATATTAACTCTTACAGGAGAGAATTTCCCTTCCTAGGGGTAGATTTCATCTAACTTCATGTTGTCTCCTTCCATTTGCAAGTAGGAGTCATTTGTAAGTTAGATGTTTGAAAGTAGGGGCCTGCCCTATATACTCAGCAGAAATTTGGGCCTTAGGTGTTGTTGTGGCCACAACACTGTAAGCCCTCACAGGGCCCTTCTGTGAAATATTAGATCAAGAATTGTAATTACATGCCCCTGTTGAACAGGGGCAGAAAAATTGGGCCTTTGGTGGTGGTGGTGGTGGTGCTGGTGCCACAACACTGTAAGTCCTCACTCGCTCTTGGTGGGTGCAGAAATGGGCCCTGCTGTGAAATATTAGATCAAGAATTGTAATTACATGCCCCTGTTGAACAGGGGCTGAAAAATTAGGCCTTAGGCACTGGTGCTGGTGCCACAACACTGCAACCCCTCACAGATACTCTAGTTGGAATGCTGAAACGAGCCCTGCTGCAAAGTATTGCATCAAAAATTGTAAATACACGCCCCTGTTAAACAAGGGTTGAAAAATTGGGCCTTAGGCACTGGTGCTGGTGCCACAACACTGCAACCCCTCACAGATACTCTAGTTGTAACGCAGAAACGAGCCCTGCTGCAAAGTATTGCATCAAGAATTGTAATTACACGCCCCTGTTAAACAGGGGCTGAAAAATTGTGCCTTAGGCACTGGTGGTGGCGCCCAGAACCAAAAATGTTCTTACAAGCTATCAGCATGATCATTGAGGAGGAAGAGGATAATTACTCAGGGATAGTCACTCAGCATCAGCATAGGCAGTCTTTGAAGGGATCTGAGATTTCAAAAAAAATTATTCGGTTACATCAGCATCAGGTGCTTGGTAGCTGGTGGTGATCCAAGACTGATTCATTTTTATGAAGGTCAGTCGATTGACCGAGTCGGTGGACAGACGCACCCTGTGATCAGTTACAAAGCCTCCAGCAGCACTGAATGTGCGTTCCGAAAGAACGCTGGATGCAGGACAGGCCAGCTCTGGCCAGTGATCCATCCTCAAGACCCAGTAACCCAGAGGATTTTCAGTGGGAAAGGTGTCCAAGTCAGATCTTGCCCCTAGGTATTCCTGCACCATGTAAAACAGACGCTGGCGATGGTTGCTGGAACCGATCATACCTTGGGGCTGCGGACCAAAAAATTGTCTGAACGCATCCGTCAGATGGCCACCTTCTCCACCGCCCCTTCTTTGACTGACCGAAGCCTCAGCAACACGTTGTCCAGAAACAGGAGTTTGTAACCTCCCAGTCTCTGGGAACGCGTTGCACAGACCTTTCTGCAAGGCCTCCCGAAGATGTTTCATCCTCTGCTCCCTCTGCGATGGCAAGATAAGGTCCGCAACCTTACCCTTGTAACGTGGATCAAGGAGGGTTGCCAGCCAGTATTGGTCCTTCTCCTTGATACCACAAATACGAGGATCCTTACGCAGGCTTTGCAGGATCAGGGAGGCCATGCAGCGTAGGTTTGCTGAGGCATTCGGTCCGGAGTCCTCTGGGTCACTAAGGATGACATGGTCCACAGCCACCTCCTCCCAGCCACGTACAAGTCCATGTGTTTCTTGGGACTGATCCCTTAAAGACTGCTGCTGATGCTGAGTGCCAGGCTCCACCTCCATACTGACACAATCTTCCTCCTCCTCCTCCTCCTCGTCCTCTTCCTGTGTGATCGGCGGGCATGCAGGAACACTGTCTGGTTAAAGGGGGCCTTGAGAGCTGAGGAAGTCCTCCTCTTCCTGCCTCTGTTCTGCCTCAAGTGCCCTGTCCATTATTCCACGCAGCGTGTGCTCCAACAGGTGGACAAGGGGGACAGTGTCACTGATGCATGCACTGTCACTGCTCACCATCCTCGTGGCCTCCTCAAATGGTGACAGGACAGTGCATGCATCCCTGATCATGGCCCACTGGCGTGGGGAAAAAAAACAAGCTCCCCTGACCCTGTCCTGGTGCCATAGTCGCACAGGTACTCATTGATGGCCCTCTGCTGCGTGTGCAGCCGCTGCAGCATGGCCAAAGTTGAGTTCCACCTGGTGGGCATGTCACAGATTAGGCGGTTCTTGGGCAGGTTAAACTCCTTTTGGAGGTCCGCCAGCCGAGCACTGGCATTATATGACTGGCAGAAATGCACACAGACTTTCCTGACCTGCCTCAGGACATCCTGTAAGCCCGGGTACCTGCCCAAGAACCACTGCACCACCAAGTTAAGGACATGAGCCAAACAGGGCACATGGGTCATTTGTCCCTGTCGGAGGGCAGAGAGGAGGTTGGTGCCATTGTCGCAAACCACCATTCCTGCCTTAAGTTGGCGTGGCGTCAACCACCTCTGAACCTGCCCCTGCAGAGCTGACAGAACCTCTGCCCCAGTGTGACTCCTGTCCCCCAAGCACACCAGCTCAAGCACCGCATGGCATCTTTTGGCCTGCGTACTTGCGTAGCCCCTTGAACCATGGAGGAAGAAGAAGAGGAGGTGGTGGAGGAGAGAGGTGTGTCACAATCATTAGCATTTTGGAGGTGTGGTGGCGGAACAACCTCCAACACTACTGCACCTTGTCCTGCATCCTTCCCAGCTGCCAGCAGATTCACCCAATGCGCCGTGAAACGTAGGTAACGTCCCTGTCCATGCCTGCTGGACCATGAGTCAGCGGTAATATGCACCTTACCGCTGACCGCCCTGTCCAGCGAGGCATGGACATTGCCTTCCACATGCCGGTAGAGAGCCGGAATCGCCTTCCGTGAGAAAAAGTGGCGTTTGGGTACCTGCCACTGAGGAACCGCACATTCCACAAACTCACGGATGGGGGCAGAGTCTACCAACTGAAAAGGCAGCAGTTGAAGTGCTAGCAATTTTGCCAAGCTAGCATTCAACCGCTGGGCATGTGGATGGCTGGGAGCAAACTTCTTTCGGCGGTGCAGCAGCTGGGGCAGGGAAATTTGCCTGGTACAATCTGACGTCGGTGTACCAAAAGCAGATTGCCCACAAGTACTTGGCTGTGACACACCTAATTCTACACCTTCATTCCTCTCAGTGCAGGTCTCAGAGAGGACTGAAAGTATAGTGGGGTTGGAGAACTCAGCTGATGAGGAGCAAGGAGAGGTCCTCTTTGTTCTTTGGTGTGGGTCTTTTAGATACGCTTGCCAACGAACTGCATGGCAGGTCAACATATGTCTAGTCAAGCATGTGGTACCCAAGCGGAAGATGTTTTGGCCACGCGAGATACGCTTGAGACATATGTTGCAAATAGCAGCGGTGCGACCTGATGCACTCATCTCAAAAAAGGCCCACACCAAAGAACTTTTTGAATAACGCGCAGAGACTGCAGCGCCCTGCACATGTGGAGCTTTGGGGTGTGATGCAGTCAATGTGCTGCCCTTAGGCAGGCCCCTGGAGGGCATCCTGCCTCGTTGGTGATGTGCTGCCTCCTCCTCCTCTTCTCTCCTATCAGGCAGCCACGTTGAGTCAGTGACCTCATCATCCCCTCCCTCCTCATCACTGGAGCAAACCTGGCAGTATGCTGCAGCAGGGGGAGCATGACTGTCAGATTGCTGTCCTTCTTGGGCACCCCCTCTGTCCGTGCTCATGTTACTGCCTTCATCAAGCTCAGTATCATCATCAGAGCCTTCCAAACGCTGGGCATCCTCCTGGAGCATGTACCCAACACTGTGGTCAAACAGTTTGAGGGACTCCTCAGGAGGACATGGTGGGGCTAGGGAAGGAGTCACTGATGACATTGAGCCGAGGGAAGAGGCCGCTGCTTTGCCAGACAAAGTACCCTGGGCATGGGTGAGAGAGGATGAGGAGGATGAGGACGGCTTGGTCATCCACTCGATCAAGTCTTCCGCATGTTGCAGCTCAACATGGCCAGCTGCCGAAAAAAAGCCCAAGCGTGTCCCACGGCCACGTGCTGATGAGGATGCACCGTCTCCACGACCAGCACTAGACACAGAGCCTGCTTGCCCTCTCTTATTGGCTTGTCTGCCTCTCCTTCTTGGCCTTCCAGACATACTAATGGCATGTAGCTGCACTAAACTGGGATATATATATATATATATATATATATATATATATATATATATATATGTACTGATACTGCAGCTAGCAAAATCAACTGCCTGCCTGTAGTATGAGAACACCACCAACCTTCTACAGGTAGCTTTAGCTGAACACTGTGCAGAGCTTGCAAAAAACTAACTTGTAGCTTTTTTAGCTGCCTGCGGTAGTGATAGGATCAGGAAAACACCACTAACCTTCTACAGGTAGCTTTAGGTGAACACTGTGCAGAGCTCACAAAAAAATATCTTGTAGGTTTAGCTGAACACTGTGAGGTGGACACACCACACTAACTTGTAGTTTTAGCTGAACACTGTGCAGAGGTCTCACTACACTAACTTGTAGGTTTAGCTGAACACTGTGAGCAGGACGCACAGCACTAACTTGTAGTTTTAGCTGAACACTGTGAGTAGGACGCACCGCACTAACTTCTAGGTTTAGCTGAACACTGTGAGGTGGACGCACCACACTAACTTGTAGTTTTAGCTGAACACTGTGAGCAGGACGCACCCCACTAACTTGTAGGTTTAGCTGAACACTGTGAGGTGGACGCACCCCACTAACTTGTAGGTTTAGCTGAACACTGTGAGCAGGAGGCACCCCACTAACTTGTAGTTTTAGCTGAACACTGTGAGCAGGACGCACTGCACTAACTGTAAATAGTCTAGCTGCCTGACTGTGGTACTAATAGGATCAAAAGAACACCAGCAATTTTCTTCAGGTAGCTGTAAATACTGTAACAAGACAAGCCTGCCTGTCAGTAAGAAGATAACAGGAACGGATCTAGCTAAACTGAATACAGTGTGTGTATATATATATATATATATATGCAACACCTGGGATGCATATATATATACACAATACCCTGTAAGTGCAGCTAACTGACTGACTGTTCTGCCTAATCTATCTAACTCAAATCAAATGACACTGTCTCTCTGTCTATCTCTTTCAACGCCGGAACACACACTACACAGGGCCGCCGTGCAGGCGGCCTTATATAGTGTGGGGCGTGTACTAAATCCCCTGAGCCATAATTGGCCAAAGCCTCCTTGGCTTTGGCCAATTACGGCTCTCTGTTCAGGCTCTCTGTTCATAGTGCAATGCACTGCGATGCCGCAGTGAATTATGGGCCATGACGCGCCACACGAATTTGCCGCGAACGGCCCATATCGTTCGCAATTCGCCGAACGGGCGAACAGACGATGTTCGAGTCGAACATGGGTTCGACTCGAACACGAAGCTCATCCCTAGTATGGAGGTTTATGTCCACCTGGGAACCTGGGCTACATTTCAGAACATTAACCTCATACCAGGTATGACAGGAGGAGGAACTATTTACACCCTCACCTCCGGACCTAACTCACTCTAATCCCTCTCCCTCCTTCCCCTCTCTCTATCTCCTTTTCCTAGGTTTATTTTCCTCCTTCTTTGGGACTCTCTTGTCCCTCATTCTCTGATAACCTACAGGACCTTGAATTTCTCGTCTAAAGGAATTCCCCGGTGGACCTTACCCACCCACCGGAGGGTCATTAGTCATTATGCAGATATTGCTTATATTACATACTAGGGAAGGTTCCGAGTACAAAGGGGCTTCCCTGTATTGCCCCCGCAAGATTTCAAACATCAGTTACTAGGTTCCAGGGATTGGACACGGGGGGTTCCACGCACACTCCTACAGAAAGTTCCCATTGGGGTGGGGTGTGCGGGGCGCCCCGGTTAGTCTACCTCGGGTGTTAAGGAAGCAGGAGGGTTCTATTGGGGTGTCTCGAGATACAGCACAAGTTCTCTGTGTTTAATCATACCCCCGTATCTTTATATCTGCTCCAGATGTGTAGATATAGGGTTTTCAGTTAATGAGTTATTACAATGAGAAAAAACAAGTAGTGATACCCTCACATTACCTCCCCACAATGTATGTGGCTCTGTAATCTACTGAAGTCTTGTATGTTTTCTTTGTATACTTCTACATGAGTGTATAATGCTTTTTATACAAAATTTAATAAAAATATTTAAATATAAGAAAATGTAGTGTGCAATCTTACCAAATGACCAGTCTCATAGGCGCTCAGCTTTTCGTTCTACACAGCAAAACAAAGACCCAAAACCCAGCTATTCCACATCTTCCCATCAAAATCTTAACAAGCGAGGTCGATATGAACATTCACCACCATACAATGAGGATTCAATGGACTGACAATCTAAGCCAGACTAGTTATTTGTCCTTGCTACTTTTTTCCAGCACAGTATGCTGACAGAGTTAATAAACTGGCCATATTCATGACTAAAATGAGTTATGGCTACATACTACTGTTATGTTACAAAAATATTTTTTTTTTTAATATTTTTTTTATTTTTTTATATTAACTTTTTTCTGTTTTTTTTTCCTCTCAAGTTTTTGAACTTTATTTTTTCTTTTTTTGTAACAATTTAAGCAAAATTTTTCCATGATAGTAATGGAATAGTTCCTGTGGTCCTCCGATGTTATACATCCCTTAGGAATTTCTTGTTGCCCTTTATTCCACCTAAGGACTCCTACCATTGTTATGGGGGTCTCTATTGGTGGTCCTGGACCCTCTCAGAGAGTTCTAAAAACTCTCCTGAGATGCTCCTACACCCTATTATTTAGCCTTTATATACTGCTAAATTGTCTTCATATTGGGTTTGTTCGATTCTCCTCTCCTTTTTTCTTTTTCTACTCTATTGCTTCTTTCTTTAATCTTTGCTATTCCCTCCTGACTCTCGGGTTGGTGATCCTGGCTCTCGGTGAGTACTCTGCTTGTTATGCTATAATATTCGCATTCGTTGTTTTATGGCTCCTATAAATATCTTGTCATTAAATGTACAGGGGTTTAATACTCCACATAAACGAACCAAGGCTTTACGCTCTTTTGCTTTGAAAAAAGCTAATATTATATGTTTGCAGGAAACGCATTTTACTGACAAAGTTTATCCCAAATTTCTTTCATCATCATATCCACAATTCTATACTGCTTCAGCTACGGTTAAACAGCGCGGAACTCTCATTGGTTTTCACCGTTCCACTCCGTTTAACCTTGCATTCAAAATAACAGACCCTGAAGGACGATATGTTCTCCTAACAGGATTTATTTCTGATAATCCTATTACTATTGTGTCTTATTATGCCCCTAACAAACGCCCAACTGCTTTCTTATCCCACCTTTTTCAACTTATAGAAGTACATAAGTTTGGTACTGTTGTTATTTGTGGGGATTCTAATGCTACTATTTTCCCGTTCTTAGATAAATCTCCCCCTGGACCTACCACAAACTCAATAAACCTAACTTTTCAACATCTAATCACCACTCATAGCCTGGTAGATACTTGGCGAGAGATGAACCCTATTAGTAGGCACTTCACTCATTATTCTTATCCGCATAACTCTTTTTCACGAATAGATCAGATTCTAATTCCGTCAAGTATGCTACCAGAAATCATATCATCCAAAATTATTCCTTTTCCATGGACAGACCACTGCGCAGTATTCATTACCATTGCTTCCACAATTCCTAGATCACACGATACCACTTGGTGTATAAACGATTCAATTCTGACCCACCCTTCTCATGTTGAGATTGAAAAAGCACTTTCTGATTACCTAAAATCCAATGATACAGACAATGTCTCTGCTATTACATTATGGGAGGCGCACAAGGTAGTCATTAGGGGTAGACTGATACAACAAGCAACTAACCTTAAAAGAGAACGAAAACTGTTGTTTGCAAAACTTGAATCTACCTTTAATGACTGTCATCAAACTTTTCAAACCTCCCCGAATGCTACCAACAGTACCAAACTAGAAAAAGCCCGCCTGGATCTAGATCTTTTTCTTACTGATACCGCAGATAAACTTATAAGTAAACGCCAGCATGTTCAATATCGCAGGGCAAATAAACCTGATACACCTATGGCCAGAATTTTAAAAAATTCACAACATATACATACGCCTATCAGATTGAAAATACTTGAAATTTTTCGCTCTAAGTTATCTAAACTATATTCTTCTGCCTCAAATTTTGATAAAACTAAAGCAGACACACTGTTCTCCAATATCACGCTTCCTAACCTTGATCAACAACAGAAAGATCTTCTTGAATGTCCAATTACAGATACTGAAGTCCTTAACGCAATAAAATCTTTAAAATTACGTAAAAGACCAGGCCCAGATGGATTTTCCTCAACATATTATAGACAATTTGCATCAATCTTAACACCTGTCTTAACTAAAGCCTTCAATTCGATCCTTAAAGGTAACTCATTTAGAACAGAGACTCTCACCTCCATAATAGCAATGATCCCCAAACCACATTCTGACTCCACCTCCTGGACTAATTATCGTCCTATATCCCTTCTAAATCTCGATATAAAATTAATGCTAAAATTTTGGCCACTAGACTGAATAATATTATTGGCCTACTAATCCATAAAGACCAAACAGGCTTTATGCCTAAACGCCAAGCTGGAGATAATATCAGGAGAGCACTCTTACTTATTAATGCGGCTAAAACGACACGAATCCCAGCTTGCCTTGTATCCTTAGACATAAGGAAAGCATTCGATTCGGTTACGTGGCCTTATATGGAATATGTCCTTGGTAAATGGAGATTTGGAAACAATTTTTTAACCTGGGTCTCATCCTTATACAATAATCCTAGAGCATATATCAAATATGCAGGCTATAAGTCAACAATGATTGATATCAAAAGAGGCACTAGACAAGGATGCCCTCTTTCCCCTCTACTTTTTGCCCTAATAATAGAACCCCTGGCACACCTTATTAGAACCAATCCTGACATTAAAGGTATCGAACTAGGTGGTTATCACTAGGGATGAGCCGAACACCCCCCTGTTCGGTTCGCACCAGAACATGCGAACAGGAAAAAAATTCGTTCGAACACGCGAACACCGTTAAAGTCTATGGGACACGAACATGAATAATCAAAAGTGCTAATTTTAAAGGCTAATATGCAAGTTATTGTCAATAAAAGTGTTTGGGGACCTGGGTCCTGCCCCAGGGGACATGGATCAATGCAAAAAAAAGTTTTAAAAACGGCCGTTTTTTCAGGAGCAGTGATTTTAAAAATGCTTAAAGTCAAACAATAAAAGTGTAATATCCCTTTAAATTTCATACCTGGGGGGTGTCTATAGTATGCCTGTAAAGGGGCGCATGTTTCCCGTGTTTAGAACAGTCTGACAGCAAAATGACATTTTGAAGGAAAAAACTCATTTAAAACTACCGCGGCTATTGCATTGCCGACAATACACATAGAAGTTCATTGATAAAAACGGCATGGGAATTCCCCACAGGGCAACCCCGAACCAAAATTAAAAAAAAAAAATGATGTGGGGGTCCCCCTAAATTCCATACAAGGCCCTTCAGGTCTGGTATGGATATTAAGGGGAACCCCAGCCAAAATTTAAAAAAAAAATTGACGTGGGGTTCCCCCTAAATTCCATACCAGACCCTTCAGGTCTGGTATGGATTTTAAGGGGAACCCCGCGCCAAAAAAAAAAAAAAAAAACGGCGTGGGGTCCCCCTAAAAATCCATACCAGACCCTTATCCGAGCACGCAACCTGGCAGGCCGCAGGAAAAGAGGGGGGGACGAGAGTGCGGCCCCCCCCCCCTCCTGAACCGTACCAGGCCACATGCCCTCAACATTGGGAGGGTGCTTTGGGGTAGCCCCCCAAAGCACCTTGTCCCCATGTTGATGAAGACAAGGGCCTCATCCTCACAACCGTGGCCGGTGGTTGTGGGGGTCTGCGGGCGGGGGGCTTATCGGAATCTGGAAGCCCCCTTTACCAAGGGGACCCCCAGATCCCGGCCCCCCCCCTGTGTGAAATGGTAAGGGGTTACTTACCCCTACCATTTCACTAAAAAACTGTCAAAAATGTTAAAAATGACAAGAGACAGTTTTTGACAATTCCTTTATTTAAATGCTTCTTCTTTCTTCCTTCATCTTCTTCTTCTTCTGGTTCTTCTGGCTCTTCTGGTTCTTCCTCCGGCGTTCTCGTCCAGCATCTCCTCCACGGCGTCTTCTATCTTCTTCTCCTCGGGCCGCTCCGCACCCATGGCATGAGGGGGGAGGCTCCCGCTCTTCTCTTCATCTTCTTCTTCATCTTCATCTTCTTCTTCATCTTCTTCTTCTTCTTCTTCTTCTCTTCTTCATCTCTTCTTCCTTCTTCATTTCTTCTGCGGGCCGCTCCGCATCCATGCATGGAGGGAGGCTCCCGCTGTGTGACGGCGTCTCTTCGTCTGACGGTTCTTAAATAACGGGGGGCGGGGCCACCCGGTGACCCCGCCCCCCTCTGACGCACGGGACATGACGGGACTTCCCTGTGGCATTCCCCGTGACGTCACAGGGAAGTCCCGTCAATTCACCGTGCGTCAGAGGGGGGGGCGGGGTCACCGGATGGCCCCGCCCCCCGTTATTTAAGAACCGTCAGACGAAGAGACGCCGTCACACAGCGGGAGCCTCCCTCCATGCATGGATGCGGAGCGGCCCGCAGAAGAAATGAAGAAGGAAGAAGAGATGAAGAAGAGAAGAAGAAGAAGAAGAAGAAGATGAAGAAGAAGATGAAGATGAAGAAGAAGATGAAGAGAAGAGCGGGAGCCTCCCCCCTCATGCCATGGGTGCGGAGCGGCCCGAGGAGAAGAAGATAGAAGACGCCGCGGAGGAGATGCTGGACGAGAACGCCGGAGGAAGAACCAGAAGAGCCAGAAGAACCAGAAGAAGAAGAAGATGAAGGAAGAAAGAAGAAGCATTTAAATAAAGGAATTGTCAAAAACTGTCTCTTGTCATTTTTAACATTTTTGACAGTTTTTTAGTGAAATGGTAGGGGTAAGTAACCCCTTACCATTTCACACAGGGGGGGGGCCGGGATCTGGGGGTCCCCTTGGTAAAGGGGGCTTCCAGATTCCGATAAGCCCCCCGCCCGCAGACCCCCACAACCACCGGCCACGTTTGTGGGGATGAGGCCCTTGTCTTCATCAACATGGGGACAAGGTGCTTTGGGGGGCTACCCCAAAGCACCCTCCCAATGTTGAGGGCATGTGGCCTGGTACGGTTCAGGAGGGGGGGGGGGGCCGCACTCTCGTCCCCCCCTCTTTTCCTGCGGCCTGCCAGGTTGCGTGCTCGGATAAGGGTCTGGTATGGATTTTTAGGGGGACCCCACGCCGTTTTTTTTTTTTTTTTTTTGGCGCGGGGTTCCCCTTAAAATCCATACCAGACCTGAAGGGTCTGGTATGGAATTTAGGGGGAACCCCACGTCAATTTTTTTTTTAAATTTTGGCTGGGGTTCCCCTTAATATCCATACCAGACCCGAAGGGCCTTGTATGGAATTTAGGGGGACCCCCACATCATTTTTTTTTTTTAATTTTGGTTCGGGGTTGCCCTGTGGGGAATTCCCATGCCGTTTTTATCAATGAACTTCTATGTGTATTGTCGGCAATGCAATAGCCGCGGTAGTTTTAAATGAGTTTTTTCCTTCAAAATGTCATTTTGCTGTCAGACTGTTCTAAACACGGGAAACATGCGCCCCTTTACAGGCATACTATAGACACCCCCCAGGTACGAAATTTAAAGGGATATTACACTTTTATTGTTTGACTTTAAGCATTAATAAAATCACTGCTCCTGAAAAAACGTCCGTTTTTAAAACTTTTTTTTGCATTGATCCATGTCCCCTGGGGCAGGACCCAGGTCCCCAAACACTTTTTATGACAATAACTTGCATATAAGCCTTTAAAATTAGCACTTTTGATTTCTCCCATAGACTTTTAAAGGGTGTTCCGCGGCATTCGAATTTGCCGCGAACACCCCAAATTGTTCGCTGTTCGGCGAACTTGCGAACAGCCAATGTTCGAGTAGAACATGAGTTCGACTCGAACTCGAAGCTCATCCCTAGTTATCACCATAAACTATGTCTCTTTGCGGATGACATTCTCATATTTTTGTCTCATCCCCATATATCCACCCCTAATCTACTAAAAACACTAGATAATTTCGCCCAAATATCAGGACTACATGTTAATCCAACAAAATCAAATGCATTAAATATTTCCTTATCTCAATTAGAACTTCAGCAGGCACAAACTTCCTTACCCTTTACTTGGGTTCCAAAGCTGCTTCCATACCTAGGAATAAAACTCACAATCTCTCTTAAAGACCTTTTTGCGGCAAATTACTTACCCCTCCTTAAACAAACTTCCGGCTTCCTGAAACAATGGGCTCTTCTATTATGGTCATGGTTGGGAAGGATTAATGCGGTAAAGATGTCAATCCTGCCGAAATTCTTATATTTATTTAGGGTACTCCCTATTTCTTTACCATCTTACTTTCTTAGACTTACTCAATGTAGAGTTATGTCCTTCATTTGGGGTACCACCAAACCTCGTATACCTAAATCTACGCTTTACCTTAATAAATTGAGTGGTGGTTTGGGATTGCCCAACTTTTCCTCCTATTTCTACGCTGCACAGCTAGCACTTATACCCAAGTATCATACTTCTGTAGAAGCTCCCCTATGGGTAGCTATTGAATCAGTGGAAAGTGACCCTATCTCAGTGGCAAATATGTTTTGGCTCTGTCCTGCTGATAGAATACATCTTTCTAATCCTATCACGAAACAGACCCTAGCAGTATGGGATAAATGTAAATTTGCACATAATCTTCAATCAACACATAATCCCTTGCTTTCATTTCTTAATAACCCAGCCTTTTATCCTGCCTGGAAATTCCCTGCATGGACCTCTATGAACCTGACTCGTTTATACAATCTTTCCTCGACTAAAGCTATTTATACATTTCCTGTACTATGTGAAACCTTTGGGTTACCTAAAACTGAAATATTTCGATATTTACAAATTAAACATTTTTATGAACCACTTCTTAGTACAGGCTCAACTCTTAATCAAATGACTCAATTTGAGCGGATTTGTATAAGTGATCCACACATTAGAGGACTTATCTCAATATTATATTTCCAACTTAATATGATATCTAGTGAGTTTCTACCCTCATACACAACTAAATGGGCACAAGATATGAATTGAGTGTTTCATAAACAAGATTGGTCGAATATATGGTCAGCCACCAAAACTTCCTCTCCAAATTGTTTTGCTGTAGAAACTAATTACAAGGTTCTAGCACACTGGTACCTTGTACCAGCTAGAATAGCTAAATTTGTCCCCACATATTCACCTAATTGCTTTAGAGGATGTGACACAGCAGGAACACATTTTCACATATGGTGGCAATGCCCCGTAGTTGAAGAATTCTGGAAGAATATATTTCTTATGGCTTCTAAAGCCCTGGAAATCACGATTCCTCCAGATCCTACAACGGCACTCCTAAACCTTAAACCCACAATACTCACCCATACTCAATTCCAATTGTTTATCCAACTTAGCACTGCAGCTAAACAAACGATTGCCAAGGCGTGGAAGTCCCAAAATCTAATTCTTGCTGAAGCTAAACACAGAATGAACAGAGCACTTTTATATGCCAAGATGACAGCTATTGAAGAAAATAAAATAAATAAATTTCGCAAAATTTGACAACCATGGGTTAAAAACTACCTCCCTACAGATTTTGACCAATCTCTGTTGTTACCACATTAAGATATATATCATATTATTACTGAAATATATATTATATTTGTATACCTAATGAGAGCTGGATCATCATCCTGGGAAACTCTCTTTTTTTTTTTCTCTCTCTTCTTTCCTTCTTTCCATCTTTATCTCTCCTCCCTCTCCTTTTCTTTTATTATTTCCTAAAATATTCCTATGGATGCTTAGTCTAATAACTTGATTTATTTCTCTAATCTTACATCTAGAATCCCAACTAGTGTATAGTAAATATGGTTGTAAGATATCTCTAAAATTACTTTATTTTATTAACTTATTTATTTATCTTTTTTTATCATACTGCAAAGATCTTCTGATGATTGATATGTATCCATGTATTGTATCATTTTATTTCTTCTTCTGTGAAAACTCAATAAATATATTTAACAAGAAAAAAGGGGAAGAAAAATGTTAAACCAGAGGTGCTCTGCAGTATACTGTACCAAAGATGAAATGAATTTCTGAAAGTTTAGAGAAAGTTTAGAGCCTAGCAGACTCACAGACTATATATATATATATATATATATATATATATACAGTATAAATCTTCTTTTCTTTTTTTGTTGTTGATCAGTGGGGAACAATTTTCTGTTACATTTTGAGTTAGAGTAACTCGGGGGGGAGCTCCACCTGTACATGGAATGACGTTAGACTCCATGGGTTACTGTGTTCGATGTTCTTACACATGGGGCCAAATATTAGAGATATAAGATGCTATCTCATAGGCAGGGAGGCGTTTCTTCTACATAGAATTAAAAACAACCGGTAGCACAAGGGTAATATATTATTATATCCTGTAGATTAGGTAGTTGTGTATATTTTATAGTTGTTATTGGATAAGGTACTTAGTTTGTTTTTTTTACTTATGTATTACACCAAGCCAAATATGCTCTGTTTTCTACAACAATTTGCGAAACTGAAATAAAATAAAAAAAAATTAAAAAAAAAAGGGGGCCCCCAGATTCCACTCCCCCCTATGTGAATGAGTATGGGGTACATAGGGGGGTACATACCCCTACTCATTCACCAAAAAAGTGTAATGCTGCGTACACACGATTGGAAATTCGGCCAGCAAAAGACCGATGAGAGCTTCTGGTTGGAAAATGCGACCGTGTGTATGCTCCATCGGACTTTTGCTGGTGGAATTCCCACCAGCAAAAGATTGAGAGCAATGTGTTCCTCTGTATGCAATTTGGACGCGCAAAAAATCACGCATGCTCGGAAACAATTCGACGCATGCTCGAAAGCACTTCATTTTCTTGGTTAGTCACAGTGTTGTACGTCACCACGTTCTTGGCGGTCGAAAGTTCAGAGAACTTTTGTGTGACTGTGTGTATGCAAGGCAAGCTTGAGCGGAATTCCGTTGGAAAAACCATCCAAGTTTGTGTATGCAGCAAGTGTGTATGCAGCATAACAGTAAATATAAACACAACAGTTTTTGACAAGTCCTTTATTAAAAAACAAAATATAAATGTTCCCTGAAGTGGATCAAATGTCAATCAGGATGCCCGCTGCTACTGCTGACCCCCAGAAAAAGAACTTGACCGCCTTCTGACAGCTCTGTTGTCAGACAGTTCTTAAATAACTAAGGGGCAGGACCACCCAATGACGTCATCAGGTGACCCCCATCATTGACTCAGCATGCCCCTCTTGATTATGTCACAAGGGGGTGGATAATTCAGTGACATCATTAGTTATTTAAGAACTATCAGACAGCGGGAGTCTTCATTGGGTGCAGAACTATTTTTTTCTTCGGTCAGCGGTAGCGGCGAGCATCGTGATTGATGTTGAACATTTCAGTGGACTTTTTTTTTTAATAAAGGTGTTTTTATTTACGTTTTAAACTTTTTTTGGTGAATGAGTAGGGGTACTCCATACTTATTCACATGGGGGCCGGGATCTGGGGGCGTCCATTTTAAAGGGGGCTTCCAGATTCTGATAATTCAGAAGAGGCTCTTGTCCCCATAATCATGGGGTCTTATATAAATTTTGGAGGGGACCCCACACCGTTTTTTCATTTTTATATTTTGCCGTGGTATAGATTGGAGTAGGGGAACACTACGCTGTTTTTTTTCTTTAGTTTTCATTGCCGGCATTCTTTTGTTTAAATTTCATCCATCAGCGGGAAAGCCCACTGACAGCTGATGAGTCATTATGTTGACAGCTGATGAGTCATCAGTTGTTAAGGATGCAGCGGCCGGTTTACCAGCCTGCTCCTTAACAACTAGCTATTCTTCACACAAAATTTGAATTGGTCAATCATTTTTGAACCAATCCGAATTCGAATCATTCCGAAAATGTGAAACTCGTTAGAAAATTAATAAATTAAACAAAACTAAACTAAACAAATTCCGAAACAAATCAACAAAATTAAATTAGTAACATAACAAATCTATACAAAATGAAACAACACACATTTTTGCGTTCTGAACATGTCTATTAACCAACACAACAAGTCTAGGCCACTTACTACTCGTGGACTTGTGGTGACCACTCTACCAATCATCGTCACTAGGGATGGTCCCGATGTTTGAGTCAAACGTAAGTTTGACTCGAACATGGGGTGTCTGTTTGTTTGCAAAACAAACAAACATATGGGACATTTGCAGCAAATTAGA
The DNA here is from genome assembly GCF_042186555.1 of Aquarana catesbeiana. NCBI lineage: Eukaryota > Metazoa > Chordata > Amphibia > Anura > Ranidae > Aquarana > Aquarana catesbeiana. The sequence goes on from NC_133324.1 coordinate 36,688,193, forward strand.
GCATCCCATAATGCACTGCGAGATTGCAGTGCATTGACAGCTGTTTGACAAGACATACGACGACCTGCCATGTAGTCCATTGGCAACAGCACCTGAAAGACCCACATCATAAAAAAACACTGTAATTTCAATATAGATACAGAGAAAGATAAAGGGATTTTAACGGTGCAGGCAACTGGACATGGAAAGAAGATTTTTTTCTTTTTTTAAAAACAGTTTTTTAATTCAACCATTAAAAAAGAAGAACAAACAATTTGTACATAGTATCTGAAATTACAATTTCTAAAAACATAGTGGTCAAAATGGGATACGAGTTTGTGTTGAATTTTAACAGATGATACTTATTGCATATTGCAGAAATAAAAAATAGCATGAGTAACATTGTATTTTATATTGAAACATAAGGTGACACAATAATTTATACATAAACCTACGCATTGTCATCACTGAAACAGCATTAGTTATAATGCTTACCACCATATTGACCCTCCAGGAACCTCGTCAAACCCAGCATACACCAACCCAAACTGGGGCAGCGATGAGGCCAAAAATGCAGCCACAGGGAACAGAAGGATGGAGCTGTATATAAATTATAAAAAGCAGTATGTCAAAAAAGGGGAGGATGGTTTTGGTAATGTTGAGTGAATGGATATATGGCTAGTTAAGTAGATATCAGTGAATAGACTAATCACTGACATCACAGAACTTTTTTATCAGCAGTCACAGAGAATGTGTTTTATAGGGTTAATTGAGTCAGAGATAAAGGAGCTATATAACACTTACCCTTTTGATTGATCAGACCAATAACCAAAGGGTGGAAGCAGTCATCAATGTTGATTGAGTTGCAGTTATAAGGGGTAATTCAATGTTGCTGATAAATGAAACAAGGGAGATTTTACTGCAGGAAAAGGGTTAATTAATTAGTTAAGGGGTTAAGTGATATAAAGAAGTTGAAGTTTATGCCTAGAGTAATGGTAAGGATTTAAGATTAGCTCGTCCGGTCTGATAATACCCAGATGGAGAAGGACAAATTGTCTCAGAGTTTACATGTTGAAAGCAAAGAAAAGCTATTTAAATACTTTTCACTTAAAGTTTGAAAAACTTGAAGATAGTGGGTAAAAGGTAATGAATAAGCACAGCACTTAAATGTAGAGCAGTGTGTGGTACACTTACCCGTCACTGACACTGCTGGGAAATGAGTTCCATCCTCCGGCGCTGACAGACAGAACTGTCAGATTGGCCGGCTTAAATGCTGTTCCCCATCGAGCTGGCGTGTGACGTAGCCAGCTCGATGCGGATGTGAAGGCGCCGGTGCGCATGCCCGGGGGGCCGGAATTCCCATCTGACTACAATTCCCATAAGGCATCGCGACCGCAGAGAGGGTCGACATGCGCAGTAGCTAGGCATTACGGCTCCAGCCTCCGCCGCGCCATGCCAAGGGCTGCAGGGATGGGGAGAGGGACACCTAGGTGAACCACTGCTGGAACCGATCCCCCGGGGGAGCGTGGCGCATTGTGGGCACATCTCAAGGATGTGCCCCGGGCGTCTGTGTGGATGCGATAGGCCCCCCCTGGTCCCAGTGGGGGAAGAGAGCCGGGAATGATCTGGCAAAGAGGGATCTGGGAGGCAACTGATCGGATGGAAAGGGACCACAGACAATCCAATCCGATCAGAGAGTCAGAGAGACAAGGCGCTTACATAAACGGAAAGCAAACATTTAAATTAAATCAAGGTTACATACAGATTATCAATAAAGAATTTTTGTTACATATTAGTTATATGTTTAAGTCAGAAATGACATATCTCTAAATACATACAATCTATGATAAAAAGAAAGTAATGTGTGTAATCTAAAGGGGACAGGGAGGGAGGGGAAGGGAGAGAGCAAGAGGGGTCAGGTGTCAGATGGAAAAAGACACCGGGAAGTATAGCATGGGTCGCTAACAGGTTTACAGGAAAGGCTTATAGCTCAGGCTTTCATTCAAACCCGGGAAATAGGTAGCCCTCAGAGTGTAGATCCAGCGGGCTTCAAGCTGGAGCAGTGTACGATCGACACTGCCCCCTCTTTCGTCCAGCGGGGTGTGCTCCAAAGCCAGGAATTTGATGGTGTATGGATTAAAGTTGTGACATAAACCCACATGCCTAGCAATAGCAGTGTTCATTTGTTTTTTAAGGATAGGTTTGATATGGTCCCTAATCCGTTTGAAGAACGGTCGCTTTGTCTTGCCGACATAGAAACCGCCACAGACGCATTGAGCAAGGTAGATTATGCCCGGAGTTTGGCAAGTCACATTGAATCCAATCGAATGCCACTTCCCATTGGGAAGTAGAAAACGAGATGTATTTTCTACATAGTTGCACATATCGCATTTGCCGCATGGAGAAATGCCTATGTTATTTGGCTTCTTATTGAGGGAAGCTTCCTTGAAGTGGCTGTGAACTAGGCGATCCCTCAATGAAGGGACTCGTCTAAACGTTATCTCTGGGAATGAATTTATATATTTTCTGGCTACTGGATCGGCTGATAGAAGGGGCCAGAATTTAGTTATGATTCTTCTAATCTCGCTATGTTGATTGGAATAGCGAGTGATTAGTCTAACTGTATCCAATTTTTTTGAGGGTTTGTTGGAGAATATTAGGGAGTCTCTGTTTTGGGTCTTAACACGATTATATGCCCTCTTGAGGCATGAGTGACTATATCCCTGAGAGAGCAGTCTATTGTACAGGTCTTTTGCAGCTACCTGGAAGTCTGAGTACTTACTACAGTTGCGTTTTAGTCGCAAATATTGACTGTACGGAATACTCCTCAATAGGGAATCTGGGTGTGAGCTGTCCGCGTGGAGGAGAGTATTACCCGCAGAGGGTTTTCTGTATAGTAGTGAATCCAATTTACCATTGGTATCGATGGAAATGGTTAGGTCAAGAAAGTTAATCACCGTTGTGCTGCATTCCATAGTAAATCTGAGGTTGAAGTCATTATTGGAGATCAATCTCAGAAACTCATTCAACTCTGCCTCTGAACCGGACCAAAAGATCAACACGTCGTCTATATATCGATACCATGAGACGACCCTTTCTATAAGATGGGCAAGGTCATCTCTGGAGAAAACATCCTTTTCCCACCCCCCCCAGGTACAGGTTGGCATACGATGGGGCACACTTAGTCCCCATCGCAACCCCCTGTACCTGGAGGTAGTGGGAGGAGATAAACATGAAAACATTGTGTCTCAAAATATAATTAAGAAGTTCCAAAACAAATTCATTATACTTCTCAAAGGAGGGGCCTCTCTCAATTAGATGATTCCTTACTATCTCAATGCCCTTACTGTGAGGGATGGTATTATATAGACTTTTGATATCAAGTGCCTCCAACCATGTACCTGGTGGAAGTGAAATACCTTCAATGGTTCATAATAAATCGATGGTGTCTTTGATATAAGAGGAGAGAGGGGTAACATGGGGATGTAAATAGCTATCAACTAGACTACTTGCGTTTTCCGTTAAACATGAGCATCCATATATTATGGGGCGTCCAGGAGGTTCCAAGATAGATTTATGTACCTTGGGTAAGGCATAAAAGGTAGGGATCCGTGGATCCCTTACATTTAAATAATTCCAGGTGTTCTTGTCTATAGTGCCCTTATGGTATGCTTTGAAGATGATGTTGTAATATTCAGTGTTGAAGTTTTGTATTAAAGTTTTCGAGATGGGTCGGTACCATTCATTGAGGGATCGCCTAGTTCACAGCCACTTCAACGAAGCTTCCCTCAATAAGAAGTTAACTAGCATTTCTCCATGCGGCAAATGCGATATGTGCAACTATGTAGAAAACACATCTCGTTTTCTACTTCCCAATGGGAAGTGGCATTCGATTGGATTCAATGTGACTTGCCAAACTCCGGGCATAATCTACCTTGCTCAATGCGTCTGTGGCGGTTTCTATGTCGGCAAGACAAAGCGACCGTTCTTCAAACGGATTAGGGACCATATCAAACCTATCCTTAAAAATCTGTATGTAACCTTGATTTAATTTAAGTGTTTGCTTTCCCTTTATGTAAGCGCCTTGTCTCTCTGACTCTCTGATCGGATTGTCTGTGGTCCCTTTCCATCCGATCAGTTGCCTCCCAGATCCCTCTTTGCCAGATCATTCCCGGCTCTCTTCCCCCACTGGGACCAGGGGGGGCCTATCGCATCCACACGGACGCCCGGGGCACATCCTTGAGATGTGCCCACATTGCGCCGCGCTCCCCCCGGGGGATCGGTTCCAGCAGTGGTTCACCTAGGTGTCCCTCTCCCCATCCCTGCAGCCCTTGGCATGGCGCGGCGGAGGCTGGAGCCGTAATGCCTAGCTACTGCGCATGTCGACCCTCTCTGCGGTCGCGATGCCTTATGGGAATTGTAGTCAGATGGGAATTTCGGCCCCCCGGGCATGCGCACCGGCGCCTTCACGTCCGCATCGAGCTGGCTACGTCACACGCCAGCTCGATGGGGAACAGCATTTAAGCCGGCCAATCTGACAGTTCTGTCTGTCAGCGCCGGAGGATGGAACTCATTTCCCAGCAGTGTCAGTGACGGGTAAGTGTACCACACACTGCTCTACATTTAAGTGCTGTGCTTATTCATTACCTTTTACCCACTATCTTCAAGTTTTTCAAACTTTAAGTGAAAAGTATTTAAATAGCTTTCCTTTGCTTTCAACATGTAAACTCTGAGACAATTTGTCCTTCTCCATCTGGGTATTATCAGACCGGACAAGCTAATCTTAAATCCTTACCATTACTGTAGGCATAAACTTCAACTTCTTTATATCACTTAACCCCTTAACTAATTAATTAACCCTTTTCCTGCAGTAAAATCTCCCTTGTTTCATTTATCAGCAACATTGAATTACCCCTTATAACTGCAACTCAATCAACATTGATGACTGCTTCCACCCTTTGGTTATTGGTCTGATCAATCAAAAGGGTAAGTGTTATATAGCTCCTTTACCTCTGACTCAATTAACCCTAAAAAACACATTCCCTGTGACTGCTGATAAAAAAGTTCTGTGATGTCGGTGATTAGTTTATTCACTGATATCTACTTAACTAGCCATATACCCATTCACTCAACATTACCCAAACCATCCTCCCCTTTTTTGACATACTGCATTTTATAATTTATATACAGCTCCATCCTTCTGTTCCCTGTGGCTGCATTTTTGGCCTCATCGCTGCCCCGGTTTGGGTTGGTGTATGCTGGGTTTGACGAGGTTCCTGGAGGGTCAATATGGTGGTAAGCATTATAACTAATGCTGTTTCAGTGATGACAATGCATAGGTTTATGTATAAATTATTGTGTCACCTTATGTTTCAATATAAAATACAATGTTACTCATGCTATTTTTTATTTCTCTAGAATCACTAAGAGTATAGGATGATATCACCACCATTTTGCATATCCCTTGAAAAAGCGACAATGCGAGCTAGTATGCAATAAGTATCATCTGTTAAAATTCAACACAAACTCGTATCCCATTTTGACCACTATGTTTTTTTTTTAGAAATTGTAATTTCAGATACTATGTACAAATTGTTTGTTCTTCTTTTTTAATGGTTGAATTAAAAAACTGTTTTTAAAAAAAGAAAAAAATCTTCTTTCCATGTCCAGTTGCCTGCACCGTTAAAATCCCTTTATCTTTCTCTGTATCTATAATGTTGTTCAGGGATGTGGTGCCTACCTTTTAGGGTGTTTTTCCCATATTCGGAACCAAAACCATAATACTGTAATTTCAATGTTTTTCATAAATTTTTAACGGTAGGGCCCGTTCCAGTGCCCAACAAGTGCAACTGTGAGGGGTTACAGTGTTCTTGGTGACCTTGGGCCTGGGCTTGGGTATGGAAGGGACCCTCGTACAAACCACAGGGATGTCCTGGAACAGGAGGCACAGGAGGAGCAAGAGAGGACAGCAGGAGAGATCACTGCCAGGCAAGTCTCCAGGGAGAGGAACAACTGGTCGGATGGGTGCAGAGCCAGAGTAATGGACTGTGGTGTCATGGGCAGTAAAGAAGGGCAGCTGCAGCCAGGAGGGCTGGCAGGGCCTGAGGGTGGCTGACTGGGCTCAGTATCTGCATGTAGGACAGCTAGCACCAGAGACTTTCTATCTTGCTACACTATAGGGGCCCGCTGTCCTTACCTGTAAAGGGAAATTGATAAGGCCTGGCTGAGCCAGTGTAAGGCCTAACCATACGGTGCTAGCTGTGCCTGGAAGCTCATGCAAATAGAGTGCTGAAGGAGCTGAGGAGTAATAGTCTACAGTAAGAGTTGTGCTGGAGAAAGAGAGGCCTGTATATACCTGAGAGTATATAAGTTGTCCCAAATGATTGTTCTAAAATTCACCAATTGATTGTTCTAAAATTTACTGGGCTTCCTATACCCTATCCAAGTTCAATCCCCTCAATAAAAATAAATAATACAGTGTATTGAAGTGGTTATGGGGAACCCTATGACAGAATTAGGTACCCCCTAAAATCTATACCAGGCCCTTATCTGAGCAAGCAGCCTGGTAGGCCAGGAAAGGGGGGGGACGAGCATGCGCCCCTCTCCCTCCTGATCCATGCCAGGCTGCTTGCCCTCAATATGGGGAGGGTGCTTTGGGGTGCCCCCAAAGCACCTTATCCCCATGTTGATGGGGACAAGAGCCTCTTCCCGACAACCCTGGCCATTGGTTGTTGGGGGTCTGAGAAAAAAAGAAGCTCCGCCTCCATGGGAGGCCTACCGGCGACTGCTGTCTCTTGGCTTTGATAGTTGTTATATAAGTAAGGGCGGGGCCATCCGGTGACGTAACCTGTTGACCCTGCCCCTTCTGACATCATGTGACATTATGTGCCTATATAAGAGCTTTTATGCCCTGTAAACACGGTCGGAAAATGTGCGATCGGAGCTTGTTGTCGGAAATTCCGGCCGTGTGTGGGCTCCATCGGACATTTTCCATTGAAATTTACGACACACAAAGTTTAAGAGCAGGCTATAAAATCTTCTGACAACAAAATCCGATCGTGTCAATTCTGACCGTGTGTGGCCAATTCCGACGCACAAAGTGCCACGCATGCTCAGAATAAATTCCGAGACGGAATAGCTCGGTCTGGTAAAATTAGCGTTCGGAATGGATATAGCACTTTCGTCAGGCTGCAATGTTTTAAATTGTTTAATGCAGCGCACTCTCTTCTTCTTTATAAAGCTAGAAGAATGAAGTTGTTTTGCTGCTCATATTCACACAGACTTCTCACAAACTTCTTTCTTTATTAATTATCATGATTTCATCAATATATTTTGATTTGTCACATCTGACCAAAAAGATATTTTTTTTTTTGTTTGTATTTTTTTCAAGCCTGATCTTGTTTTTTTTTTTTTTTTTTTTTCTACTCCAGAATATTTTTTGTGTGTTTTGTGTGTCAAGTTACCACAACACTATTATTATCTTGTGTTATTTAATCTCAAGAAGGTTGCTTGGTGTTGGTGTCTCTTGTTAATTTCACATTGTATTTTTGAAATGTACCTGCCTCCTCGCAAACAAACTGTCCTTTTTGAAGGAAAACAAACATAGGCGAGTATAATAAATAAAAAAATCCTTTATTAAGGGCTGAGAACCAAACAAAGAGGGAGGCAACGCTGGATAAACATCAGAAATTGGTGAAGCCTTTGACCCCCAGGGCACACATCAATTATTTTACTGCAAAATTGGTGGCCTGAGGAGTCCTTATCTAAGGGAGTACAGTCTGGTCCAGAAGTCTAAGAGATCCTGAACAGCAGCAGATGACATGTATGTTCCCAGGCTGTGGTCATACAAGAGGCTGCATCTTTTGCCAGACCAGACTGAACCCAGGCCATCACTCTCTGGTCTTCCTTACACGCTTCCTTCCCGGCTGTGGCTCTGGTGTTGGAGGTGTGGCAGGAGGAGGAGTAGGACCTGGAGGAGGAGGAGTAGGAGTAAGACCTGGAGGAGGAGGAGGAGGACCTGGAGGAGGAGGAGGAGGACCATGGGTGAGCTCACAAATGTGGCTTTGGCATGTGAGTTGGCCCCTCAACCCCTTATTTAGAGTTTCTAAAATTACAAACTCACATGAGAGGCGTTGGCGCTCCTTCATTTGCATCATTTTGCATGCAGTTAGCTCACCAAAATCCTCTTCCACACTGTGGGGTGTTCTGTGGGCCTCAGTAGCCTTCCAAAATAGGCCTATTGCAGCTCCCTCCAGGTTACCCCTCTTCCTGCCACTTTGTCTTTGAAGGCGGCGGAGAGGGACCTGTGTATTGGGCAGCCTGCTTGGCCCGGCCACCGCCTGGCTGAGACTTCTCTGTGTATGAAAAAGGGACATGGTTTTAGTTTTTGGTTCATCAATCACAATCATAAATTAGTACTCCAAACTAACATCTATTTGACATCATTGATTGGACAACCAGAAATATTTAGAAGAATGCTATACCTGACTCAAGCTGGGCTCCTCCACATGTTGCTGCCTTGAAGGCCCAGGTTGGTCGTCAGAAGCCTCAGCTGAGGTGGAAGGAAGCGTGGAAGGAAGAGTGGAGAGTGCTGGCCTGGGTTCAGTATGATCTGCCAGAAAATGCAGCCTGTCATAGTACCACAGCCTGGGGATATAAATGTCATCTGCAGCTCCTGATCTCTGGGAATCCTGGACCTTCTTGTGCTCCCTTAGATAAGTGCTCCTCATGCCACCAATTAGGATCTTCAAATAGGTGATGTCTGCCGTGGGGATCACCGGCTTCACAAATTGCAGCAAATTATCCAGCGCTGCCTTCCTCTCTGTTTGGTTCTTATAATCAGGGTGGTTTACCTGCCACAGACAGGGCAGCTCCCTGAACATATCTATGAAGATTGGCATAAAGTCCTGATCATTGACTAGATCCATTTTCACTGCAAGACACAACACCAGACAAACCCTAATGTCAGCCTAAAGTCTTCTAAACTTATCCAAATACAGGCCTCAATCTAGAAGCAGTATAGGTTCAATTTAAAATCTTAACTTCATTATCACAATACTCCTTCCTCCGCTCACAGATCGTACATACTACGCACGTGTGTTATGCTTTATATACACTGCGCATGTGTGAAACTCCGGCCGCCCCTGACGTTCTTTTTAGTCTATTCCCCGCCCCTTCTCGTTTGGCGCAGTGGGGGAAGAGCACATGGCGGAGACACAGCAAGTGCATGCTAATTACACCAACAAGGAGGAGGAGGAGGAAAGCCCGGAGCCAGAAACGTCCCAATCCCGGAGGAGAAGATTTAAGGCCTCAAAAATGTCCTATGGGGAGATGTTAGAGATGTACGACATACTGAAGAGGGCCGACTATGATGGGAAGTATGGACCTTACCCCAACCCCAATGTCAGAAAGGCCAAGATTATGGTGAAAGTAGTCAAAAGTCTGCACCGGAATTTTAGGGTACAGTTAAGAAAAGCACATGGAGCAGCACGAACGTAATAAAAATAAAGAATAGGAACACAGCACAACTACTTACTTTTTTCAGCACTCTCCTGATCCTTCTGTACTGCTCGTGCTCCCTTAATTTGAGGTCCGACCACAGTTTCCTGAGCTGATCCTCGGTGTGTTTTTGTTTCTTTATTTTTAGGTGATCGTGATGTTGTGGATCCAGGTCATTTCACCAGTGAAAGTGCACAGATCCTGATTGGAGAGATCATGGGGTGTAATAGGGACTTGGAAAACATCCTGAAAAACATCAATGATGTTCAAAACAAAATGAAGTACATCATTGATGTTTTAGGGAGAGTTTAAAACAACTCCAAATTCCTTCCCTTTTTTGTGCTTTTTGGAATCTAAAAATTTCTCAAATTTTTTTACATATTCTCGAAAAAACTAATTTTGAAGATGCACTCAGTGTGTCAACATGTGCTATCTGCCATCACAGGAGATCAATGTATGCATTTTGGGGGTGCAACCCCTTCCTCAATAATAAATTAGCTGAGAGGAAGGGGTTGCATCCACAAAACACGTACCTTGATCCCCCGTGATAGCAGCTAGCACATGTTGACATTCATCAATTTGTGTGCATCTTCAAAATTTGGCTTTTCCAGGGGTGACTTCACCCCATCTGAACGCAATATCAAACACAGTTTATAAATACTCATGTCTGATATTGCCTTCAATTTATAACAAAGTTGAACTTTGTAAGTTCCAAATTTGTGTATTTCTTGTTGGTTTTAAACATGCCTGTTTTACCTTAAATGGACATTTCTACTTTTAATAATGTGACCAAAAAATTGTTATACAACAAACATATTGGTTTGTTTTAAAAACCTTTTATAAATGCACATGTGATTGTGCTGGTATTAAAAAGATTGATAATCAAGAATGTGTGGATTATTGTTTCAATGCACGAAAACTTTTTTTGTGGTTAAATTGTGGTTTTCTGTGACAATGGGGGTTATTTACTCAGTGCAGTCTCAAGTTCACTTGTAGTGAAAAGTGTCTTTGCCTTTAGTAAATAAAACCCAACAGTGCTTTTGAATGTTACACAATCACGCCATTTTCAGGACTACCCACATTTCAGTCAGGGTCAGCTAAAAGAAACAAAAGCAGTAATACATTTCAGCAAATATTTTAGTAGGTAAAAAAGGTTTTTTTATTTAAAAAAAGGCTCAGACATTGTCTGGCATATTGATGCCCCCCCTACCGGCAAAGTATTCAAGGTATCTTAGACGGACCTCCGGGGCACTCAGGGGGGGCAAGCCAGGATGGCCAGGCTCAAGCGCCGTCAGGCCCCACTGAGGCAGCATAGTTGGCAGAATTTCTCCTTAAAAAGTTGTGTAGAACACAGCATGCCAGGATGATATGATTCAGTTTATACTCCGCCATGTGTATGGGTGTAAGAAATAGGCGGAACCGGCTGGCCATGATTCCAAACGTGTTCTCCACCACTCTTCTGGCTCTGGCCAGCCACTAATTAAAAACCCTCTGGTCCGGGGTGAGGGTCCTCATCGGGAATGGCCGCATAAGATGGTCCCCCAGCGCAAATGCTTCATCCGCAATGAAGACGAATGGGAATCCTTCCACATTGTCTTCTGGAGGTGGCAAGTCCAAGCTGCCATTCTGGAGATGCCTGTAGAACTCCATCTGGGTGATGACTCCACCATCTGACATCCACCCTTTCTTCCCCACGTCCACATACAGGAACTCATAAGTAGCCTACACCACCGCCAACATCACAATACTATTGAACCCCTTATAGTTGTAATAGTATGACCCTGAGTTGGGTGGTGGGACGATGTGGACGTGTTTCCCATCCATTGCCCCTCCGCAGTTAGGAAAGTCCCATTGTTGGGCAAAGTGGGAGGCCACAGTCTGCCATTTATGTGGGTTGGAAGGAAACTGTGGAAAGCAGATTAGACACAAAGATTCTTGGCCAACATCAGTATAACATTTAGTTTAGGGAGTATTTAAAGACAAAGGTATAAGGTCCACATATCAGATTCCTCCTCCCCCTCTCATGGGCCATTTCTAAAATTTTATGGGGGGAGATGTTTTGGACAGGTGACCCTCTCCACTTCATTGAGAAATGAATGCCTAAATAATGTGGATTACCAGCACCTCCTTAATTACACTATTGGCAGCCCACTGGAAAGGTAAGAAGTGTCATATACAAAGATATAAATGCGCACTGTACACATTTAAGCACATTTTGACATTCTGCTATTACCTATCAAGATAATAATAGGATACAAAAACTTTAAACAGTACCATTTGAAAGTATTCAGGCAGGCCCTTGCACTACATGCTTTGGGGAATGCATCCATAAATCTGACCACTAAAGAGGTGGATATAGTGTGTATGGGTTTGGCAAAGTCAGCAGATAGATGATTGGTATCAGCTGAGTTAGCAGGTGGGGGGAGGGGGAGTTCCAAATAATTTTGGGACACAAAAAAAAGCCTCTGGCACTCTGCCTGAATTTAAAGCACAAATCCCAATTTAGGGGGTATTTAGGGTAAAACACTGGTATGGAGCTGACAAAATACATTGTTAAGTGACTACACAAGGTGAATATTGGCCCAGGAGAGCATGCTGGGGAGGTAAGTGAAGGCAAATATGTATGAAGGGAAAAAAAAATTAACCAAAAAACCAGCATGCATGAGGACAAAGGGGACATTCACAGCATATTACAATCATGGTAATTAGGGAATGAGGAAAGAAATAAAATATATTAGCAAACATTAAGTACAATAAAATGTGATGTTAAAGGATAAAAATCTTACCTTAATATACTCCTTCTGCAGAACCTGGATGATGGCAGAACAGGTCTCCGGGATTATAATCCCCAGAGCCTGGGGGGAGATGCCTGTTGAGAACCTGAGGTCCTGCAGGCTTCTCCCCGTCGCCAAGTACCGCAGGGTGGCGATGAGCCTCTGCTCTGGAGTGATGGCTTGCCTCATGCAGGTATCCTGCCTGCTAATATAAGGGGTCAGCAAAGCTAACAAACGGTGAAATACGGGGTCCATCATCCGGAGAAAGTTCCTGAAATCATCAGGATTATTCTCACGGATCTCATGGAGCAAAGGCATGTGACAGAACTGGTCATGCTGGAGCAACCAATTCTTAGTCCATGAACTCCTCCCCACCCTGTTCATGGACTGGACTTGTGTCAAGGTAAGGACCCCAACACCAAGCCCCCATACAGCACGAACTCTACGAGGAGTACGTATACGCAACATGGCTAGAAAATGGTCGGCTGCTCAGAACAAGGTAACAGAACGCACTGAAGAACAGCAAGGCCTGTGAAGAGTGACCTGAAAAACAGTAAGGAACGAACAAGAACACAATGACAGAGTCAAGGGTAACTCGCTGCACGCACTGAAGACCAAATACAAACTCACAAGCACAAACTGAACAGCAGAAAATGATCTGAAAACCACGAGTCTGAAAAAGCGCGAATCATGTCTCACCAAACTTTTACTAACACGAGATTAGCAAAAGGAGCCCAAAGGGTGCCGTGCTTGGTTCTGAACTGGCCTTTTATAGTCTCGTCGTACGCGGTGTACGTGACCGCGTTCTTGGCGATTGGAAATTCCGACAACTTTGTGCGACCGTGTGTATGCAAAACAAGTTTGAGCCAACATCCGTCAGAAAAAATCCATGGATTTTGTTGTCGGAATGTCCGATCAATGTCCGATCGTGTGTACAGGGCATTAAAGTGACAAGGCATCAGTCGCCGGGAGGCATCCCATGGATGCAGAGTTTTTTTGGGTTTTTAGTTTTGAGTCCATCGGGCAGCATGATTGAAGATGGATGGACATCACGGGCACCTTTTTTCTTTTTTTTATATAAAGGAATTGTCAAAAACTGTCTGTTGTGTTTTTTATAATTTGACACTTTTTGGTGAATGGGAAGGGGTACAATGTACCCCGATACCCATTCACAAAGGGGGGGCGGAATCTGGGGGCCCCCTTGTTAAAGGGGACTTCTAGATTACAATAAGCCCCCTGCCCGCAGACCCCGACATCCAATTGCCAGGGTTGTCGGGAAGAGGCTCTTGTCCCCATCAACATGGGGACAAAGCACCCTCCCCATGTTGAGGGCATGTGGCCTGGTATGGTTCAGATACCAGATCCAAAGACCAGATCCCTTAAAATCGATACCAGATCCAAAGGGCCTGGTATGGACTGGAGGGGGGGACCCTACGCTGTTATTTTCTTTGATTCTTCATCTATATTGCCAGGAGCCGGCAATACATTTCAGCCATGAGCAAGTTTAACCACTTCCCGCCCGACCTATAGCAGATTGATGGCCGGGAAGTGGTTTTCTTATCATGACTGGGCATCATATGATGTCCAGCAGGATAACATGTCGGAGCATGTTCGCGGGGGCGCGCAGCACGACGATCGCGGGTGCGAGGTGTCAGTCTGACACACTGCATCTCCAATCGTGATAAGGAGCCTCTGATGGAGGCTCCTTACCACATAATCAGCTGTGACCAATCACAGCTGATCACTGCGTGAACCAGCAAGTGCAGTAAACAGCATTCCTCAGTTCATGCTGACAGGGAGAGCCTATCAGCAGATCTCCCAGTCAGAGGGGGGGTCTGTGCTGATAATCAGCACATTGATTATTATTATCAGCTGCCAGCCAGTGCCCCATCATTAACTCCTGTCAGTGCCCAATAAAGTGCAAATCAGTGCCCACCACAGTGCAAATCAGTGCCTACTATAGTGCCCAGCATTAACACCTGTCAGTACCTGTCCACTCAGTGCCATCTATTAGTGTCCATCAATGCCACCTATCAGTGCCAATCAATGCCCATTAGTGCTGCCTGTCAGTGCCCATCAGTGCCACCTGTCAGTGCCCATCAATGCTGCCTATCAGTGCCCATCAGTGCTGCATATCAGTGCTGCCTATCAGTGCTCATCAGTTATACATATCAGTGCTTCCTCATCAATGCTGATCAGTGCCACCTTATCAGTGCCAACTCATCAGTGCTGCCTCATCAGTGCCCATCAGTGCCACCTCATCAGTGCCCGTCAGTGAAGGAGATAACAAAATTTTATAACAGAAGCGAAGAAAAACTTTTTTTCAATAATTTTGGTCTTTTTTTAATTTGTTTAGCAAAAAATAAAAACCCCAGAGGTGATCAAATACAACCAAAAGAAAGCTTTATTTCTGGGAAGAAAATTATAAAAATTTAGTTTGGGTACAGTGTTGCATGACCACGCAATTGTCATTCAAATGCGACAGCGCTGAAAGCTGAAAATTGTCCTGGGCAGGAAGGGGGGAAAGTGCCTGGTATTGAAGTGGTTAAATTACTTTATTACCTTTAGAAATGTCATTTTGCTGTGGCCCTGTTCTATACATCGCACAGATGTACCACTTTACAGGCAGACTAAGGGGACCCCCCAGGCGCAATATTTAAAGGAATATTTCATTTTTATTGTTTAGGGCAGTACCTGGGTCCTCATATACTTTTTATGGCAATAACTTGCATATAAGCCTTTAAAATTAGCACTTTTGATTTTTCATGTTCGTGTCTCCTAGACTTAGATAGGGTTCGCATGTTTGCTAGAACTTTTGCCTGTTCACATGTTCTGGTGCAAACCGAACCAGGGGGTTGTTCGGACCATCCCTAATCATCACCCAGAGTCCAACGTCTGGGTGACACGATCGGTGGAGCATTACCTACCTCACTGGGGGAACTGTTTATGTTGGCATTTTTTTTACAGTATCTAACATGTAAGTGCATATGAATACAGTTGTTTATTTTTTATTGAATAAATACACACTATATACCTCTTACTTGTTGGGACTTTTTGTTCTCCATTACTGGCATATGAGCAACATCTGGACCCACCAGGAGAGGAGCAGACATATCTGTGTGGATGGTTGGCTTTAAACCAATATGTTTATTGACTGCTTATTGACCTCATTAGTCTGGTGAGTGCAATAATTACTAGCACATGGTGGAGCACGTTTGTGGATTTGGAAGAAGTATTTTTGAGCGCTATATTGTATTTACTCAGCAACACTGTGATTGGATTCACATGTCGATTGGTTATAGACCCACAGTGCACATGCACTTATATTTGTGTTTGTTTTATTGCATGGACATTTTAATATATTGTATATATTGTATATATGGTTTATGACCATTGAAGGATTTTTTGGCACATATATCGGGCTAGTGCCTCTTTTTATCTTGTCTTAAGTTTAAGTGTCACCTTGGCATTTAAAGGGGCAGCTGCCTATTAATCATGTTTATTACACACATTTTTTGTGAGATGGGGTAGGCATCCGCTTATATATATTTGTATTGGTGACAATGTTGACTGGGAAATAAAGAGAAAGTTAATCTCTCCTACATGGATATAGACATCAATGAAAACCTATTTTAGCACAATATAGACAATATTTTGATATTTTAAAGCTTTGTCCTTGTTGGTCCCCCAACATAATGTTCCATTAAGCATTGTTAATTAATTAGGTTTGGACGTATAAGTACATTGGTAGTGACATTTTTTTCAATATTTTTTATTGAGGTTAACAGTTTTAACACATAATTAAGAAAGGCATGAGTACAATGTTCAAGGAGCAGCTCATACAATACAGTTTGCATCACAAATATAATCCAGATCATATACAGCATCTCAGAGTATACAGAGGGTACAATATAACAAATCAAAAGACATTGATAAAGTATTTGCTATCCATCCATGGTTTCCACAGACCATCAGACCAAGCCAGTGTGGAGTTTTTATGTGAATAAATTTTTTCATAGGAAAATTGCATGTTGACTAGATCTATGGTTTCAGAAAGATTGGGTGCCATATTTTTCATCCAATGCCTGGCTATCACCATTTTTGCTGCCATTAAGATGTGTAAGACGACTGTTCTAAGGTTATGGGGAAATTTCTCTATACCTAGGTGAGGGATTGTTAGGGCAGAGTCAGGGTTAGATAAAATCCCCGTAATCTCTAAAATTATAGAGAAGATTTTGCTCCAGTAACTAGTGAGACTCTTTACAGGTCCAGAAGATATGGATAAGGATGCCTATGTGTCCACATCCCCTCCAGCAGAGTGGTTATTGGGATTTAGAAAATTTTGAAAGTTGATAATGTGTCAAATACCATCGAGTAAGTATTTTTACGTTTGTTCCTAATTGGCCGTACAACAAAACATTGAGTAGGTACAACATATGGCCGCTTTCCATTGGGTATCTGAAAAGGATATATGGAAATCTTCCTCCAATTTTAGCATTGGCGGTGTTTTAGCAAAGGATACTTTGTTCTGTATAGTGTTGTAAAACAGTGATATACCCTTGTGAGTGGGAGTTGGGGAGGATAAAAAGAGCCAAACATTTGGATAGTAGGTGGAGGGTGTTTGGAAAGGAAAGTGGACATCGGTGTGCCAACGGGGTGTGCCAGGTGTGCCCAGGCACACCCTAATCATCCCTGTGCTCTGTTGGTGTTTCACACCTTTTGTTAGCACTGACTGCCTGCAAAATGTCTGTCCTGTCCCTGTGTAACTCAGTCACAACCACTGGCTGGGGTCGGGTCCAGCCAGCAAAAACAGCTGTGCTGCGTGTGGGAGGTGATTGAGCACGGAACTAGGACCAAAGCTGCGGAGTAATCCAGCCGCATTTGCAGATGCAGCTTATATATATATATGTATTACATATACCATGTCTTTGGTATAAAAAAATAAATCCCAAGTGTATATTAACCACTTCCCATATGCCCACAGCCCCAATATATGGCGGACGGGAAGCAGTGCCAAATGTGGGTTAACATACTAGTACATCAGAACACATTGGAGCAGTGGCGGCCGATGCTCAAAATTTTTGGGGGGGTGCAAACAAACTGAAGAAAAAAAAATATCAATTGCAGTCACCATGCCCATCAAACGCAGCTTCTGTGCCCATCAATTGCTGCCACTGTGCCATCAAACGCAGCCACTGTGCCCATCAAATGCAGCCACTGTGCCCATCAAACACAGCCACTGTGCTCATCAAACACAGCCACTGTGCCATCAAATGCAGCCACTGTGCCATCAAATGCAGCCACTGTGCCCATCAAATACAGCCACTGCGCCATCAAATGCAGCCACTGTACCATCAATTGCCGCCACTGTGCCATCAAATTCAGCCACTGTGGCCAATCATTGCAGCCACTGTACCCATAAATTGCTGCCACTGTGCCATCAAACGCAGCTACTGTACCCATCAATTGCTGCCAGTGTGCCCATCAATTGCTGCCACTGTGCCCATCAATTGCCGCCACTGTGCCCATCAATTGCTGCCAGTGTGCCCAACAATTGCTGCTACTGTGCCCATTAATTGCTGCCAGTGTGCCCATCAATTGCTGACACTGTGCCCATCAATTGCTGTCAGTGTGCCCATCAATTGCTGCTACCGTGCCTATCAATTGCTGCCAGTGTGCCCATCAATTGCTGACACTGTGCCCATCAATTTCTGCCAGTGTGCCCATCAATAAAAAAAATGTGCATTTATTATTTTTTGTTGCAGAAGCCTGGAAAGCATTGCACCAGCGATCAGCAGATTCACTGATGCCATGCAGGTCTCATGTACACTGTCAGTGTATCAGCCTACCGGTAAAGTTCATGTGCGTTTAAAGGCAGGCATCCCAATACTTTTAGTAATATAGTGTAAATATATATATATATATATATATATATATATATATATATATACACACATGTGTGTTTGAGCTTTGGGGTGCGCACCCTAATGCATAAGACTGCACACACCTATGAAAGTGGAGATTCTTGTATGTGTAGGAAGCAGATTTGGGCAGGGTGTATTCTGTCAGTAAGCAGTCTAGGAGTTTTTGAAGATTATTATGAAAAAAGTTGGTCTACCCAGTGGAGTCCTACCTCCTCCCATTGTTGAAGGGAGATGCAAGGAATGAGGAAATCTAATATCTTTAATAGGAAGGGTATGGAGTGTTTAAGATATGTGCTTTCTCCAAGCTATGATGGAAGCAGGGGGGGTATAGGGAGAGCTTTAAAATGTAATGGGGTCCAGAAATCCACTAACAAAAGGTAGTGTAGTTTAAATGAATGTGTGAGTTTCATGTCAATGTCTATCCAGAGAATGTCTTGAGGATTTTAGAACCAGTGGTGGAGGGAGGGGCAAGTTGATAGGCGTAGTCTTCTATAACAGGGAGTCCTAGGCCACATACCCATCTGTGTTTAATGAGGTGGTGATAGCCACATCTACCTCTCCTACTCCTCCATATGAATGCTTTTAGCATTGATTTTAAGGAGGAGAGATAGTGAGAGATTAGTGGAATTGGTAGAGTGCGAAAAATGTACAGAATTTTTGGAGGAACCTGCATTTTAAATGCTGCCATTCTCCCATCCCAAGAAAGTTCAATCCTAACAAAACATTGTATATCGCCCCTATTTGTGTTAATGAGTGGTTTGAGGATGGCAGCTAGTAGCTTATTGGTAGAGGAGGTTATTCCCAGATATGGAATACTCTGGTCGGTCCAAGAGTTTGGCAGTTGGGAGGAGAGATGTTTACGAGTTGCAGTGTGAATACCTAGGTCTAGGATTAAAGACTCAGACTTTGAGAAAATATACTTTGTAATAAGAGACCTCTCTAAATTCTCATAAAACTTTGTGGGTGAAAGGGAGTGAAGTAGGGGTTTGGTCAGAATAAGAATTACATCATCTGCAAAAAGATTGATCGTGTGAAGTCTATGGTTAGATTTGAAACCAGATATGCGCGAATGAGATCTAATAGATTCCGCCAGCGGGTCATTCAAAAGATTGAATTTTGACAGGGGGTAAAGGGCAACCATGACAGGTTCCATTAGATATTGGGAAAGGTTTGGATAAAAGGCCAGATGTAAAAAAATGAGATGAGGGGGAAGAGTAGAGAGCCAATATCGCAGACAAGATTGGGCCTAAAAAAACAAACTTAGTCAGCACCGAGGACATGTAGCCCCAAGGAACCCAGTTGAATGCCTTTCCCGCATCTATTGACAGTAGTAGAGAAGGCGTTCTAGTCAGCTCCGTGTGGTAAATAGGGTTCAGGGGCATTAATTGTCACTCAAGGTTGGAAGATTAAGCTGGGCTAGAAACTAATGTATATCTGATTCCAAGGGTTGAGGTGTATTAGGGTCATGGTGCAAATCATAGAGGGATGCATAATAGTCAGCAAAGGCATCTGCAATGGCCTGTGGATTAAAACATTTTTCTTTGGTATGTGGATGCATAATTCAGGAAATCTGTGTCTTAGTTCTCTGGGCTTACAATCTATTAGCAAGGAATTTACCTGCCCTATTGTTAAGGGCATAGTAGTTCAATTTCAAATGCCGCAAATATTTGTCATGGCGTTCGCACAATAACCTTCTTAGATCATGTCTTAATTGTGAAAGAGAGGTTGCTGTATCAGTGGATGGAGATTCTTTGTTCAAGGCTTCTAAGGAGTGGATTTCAGAAATAATTGCATCATTTTTGGCATTGTACTGTTTTTTAACCCTAGATCCTAATTGAATTAGGAGGCCTCTGATATAGGCCTTGTGGGTATTCCACAGAATGAACGGGTTGGTGTCAGGAAGGTTATTGTACAAGAACAACTCCTGTATGTGTTTAGTAATAGTTTTTTGGAGCACGGGGTTCTGGATTATAGAATTGTTGCAACGCCACACAAACACAGGCTGGCTGGTGTCCACCTTCACCAAAGATTTAAAAAAGGCAGCATTGTCAGACCATGTGATATCTGCAATGGTGGAAGAGAACACTTCTGTAGCAATAATTTGTTAACCAAAAACATATCAATGTGCATGTAAGAATTATGTCATGGAGAAAAATATATGTAAAGTTACGTTCATTTGCGTGTTGACAACGCCACACATCATAAATGTCTTCTGCATGCAGGAAGCCACCAGGGAAGGCGAGTGTCTGTTCATATGTGAGGAGGCATTCATGGTGTGATCGGCATCTATACTGAAATCCCCGAATACCAAATAACCTTGTCGCACCTTTGAAATATTGGTGAAAAGCTTACTCAAAAACTTCAATTGGTGCGAATTGGGTACGTAGACATTAACTATAGTATTTTACCTAATATAAATAGTGCCAACCATATAAAACAAATTAGTTACAGCTGCCCCTTCAAGTGTGAAACATACTAATGCAAAACTATTCAAATATAAAGTAGGCGCTATTTCTCTATATAGATCCATTAATCCTTTGTGCTTTTATCCATGTGCCTGTGACCTTAAACATACTACAGATGTCATGAACTGCAGTTCTGTGCAATAAATTGTGAAACAATATAAAAACTCCAAAATAATGATCAAAACCTTCAAAGAGACACTGTAAATACTATATCAACAATTCATATAATGATTATGTGAATAAAAGTCCCATTGGTGAATAAAATGTGTAACAAAATACAAAAAAGGAAAAATATGAAAAATATTAAAATATATATATACAAATTAAAGTCCTCAAACTTTTTCAACAAAATCTGTGTGGTTGTACTTTTCAGATTCATCCTATCCACCACAACTTCTGAAAAAAAGCACTCCACCACCAGTGATGCTAATAATGCACTCATCAAAGCCCTAAGGCCTACTAGACCACCATGCCTATATTATATAGCCAAGGTAACCAGCATGGATCTCCAAATCAGCATTTCTTCATCCCACTAGTAATATTCTCCCCTCAAAATGAACACGTACCAATCACCCAAAAAAGGAAATGACAGGGTAATCGTGCAACACAGTTTTATTAAAAATCCCTTTAAAAATAAAAATTTGCCAATAGTATGCACTTACACATCAGAGTACCCAGACTGGCACAAGCTCAATCAGCATATCTGTATATATCTGTGTATTTAATCCAGAACGCTCTCTCCAGATAGTGCAGACAAGGGCGCCATCTGTCTTACCAAATCCCGGGGTGCGTACCAGACGTGACGTCACCTGCAGTCCAAGGATGTATCAAGCAGCGATCCGACCTCTATGCATTTCACTGTATTAGCATCACCAGGAAGTCCTGATGATGCTAACACAGTGAAATTCATAGAGGTTGGATCGCTGCTTCATACACCCGTGGACCGCAGGTGACATCACGTCCGTTCGGAACGCACGCCGGGATTTAGTAAGGCCTTTGTTTGCACTATCTGGCAAGAGTGTTCTGGATTAAATACACAGGTATACAGATATT
Organism: Aquarana catesbeiana; assembly: GCF_042186555.1. Classification (NCBI taxonomy): domain Eukaryota; kingdom Metazoa; phylum Chordata; class Amphibia; order Anura; family Ranidae; genus Aquarana; species Aquarana catesbeiana. Next base: position 36,709,886 of record NC_133324.1, read on the forward strand.
TTACCCACTTCCTAACCAGGCTATCTTTTGCGATACGGCACTGCTTCGAAATAACTGACAATTGCGCGGTCGTGCAACACTGTACCCAAATAAATTTGATGTCCTTTTTCCCCACAAATAGAGCTTTCTTTTAGTGGTATTTGATCGCCCCTGCGCTTTTTATTTTTTGCTCTATAAACAAAAAAAGGGTGACAATTTTGAAAAAGAAACAATATTTCTTTTTCGTACATCACGGGACACAGAGCCACAGTATTTACTGATGGGTAATATAGGCACCACTAGGTGATGGACACTGGCACACCCTAGACAGGAAGTTTAACCCCCTATAATCCCTCCCCTTACTGGGAGTACCTCAGTTTTTTCACCAGTGTCTTAGGTGTTGGTCACGAGTAAAGATGTGCTGTGCTGAGCTCCGCTGGAATATTCCTTACTGGGGCAAGCCATGCAACCAGATCCATTCAAAGTGTCTTTTTTGAATGGTACCCGGGCCTCGTGTCCAAAGAAACAAGGTTTTTCCTGTAACGTTTCTCTTTTTAGAGATCTGGGCTCACGGCTCATGCGGAAAAAGTGGTCTTTTTTGAAAAAGATGAGGGGCGTGCGGAAGTGGTGGTCAGAGGAGGGGGGCGGAGCTTTAGCATGATGTCGGCCTGGTTTAACGCCCACAACATGGGCTATACAAACCTATAAAGTTCATTCTTTTGCAGGTGCACACAGCTCAAGGAGGGACACAGAGCAGATGGGGGCATGTAAATGTGGGTGACACAGGCATTACCAGGCAACATTTACTTAGCATCAGACTGAGCCTTGATAACAGCGGCAGTTGCTGGACTATATTGCTCAGCAGCGGGTGCATTTCTGGTAGTACCTCTGCATTTTGTGCTTGGCACTATGGGCAGAAAGGGAGGTACAAATACCCAGAGGAATAGGGGCTCAAAGGGATCTCCCTCAGGCTCTGAGGACCCCCCCCTCTGCAGCACCATCTCCCTTTGAAGGACCTAGGGAGGCTGGTCAGAGTGAGCCGTTGGGGTCAGGGGCTGCAACTGCTTCTGGCATTTCAGCCCCTTTATATATTACTGAGGAGGTTTTTTCCTCAACCATAAGTGGATTAGAGGAAAGATTAATGGCCTTAATCGCATCTTCACAAAGTGGAAGAAAACACATTAGGTCTCCGTCTACCACCCAGGACCCTCAAACAGAGGAACTCTGGGAAAGGGGAGACGAATCCCCCTCAGAGGACTGGGATGAGACTGATGACTCCTCTTCTGAGGAATCAAGTGGGGAAGGACCCTCTTCAGCTTCACAGGATGAGAAATTGCTGGTGCAATCTCTTGCTGGAATGGTTCGCTTCTTATTTAAGTTACCTGTAACTGGGTCGGTTGAAAAACCCACGTCTTGTTTGGGTTCACTGAAGCCTCCTCAAACTGCGCATACCTTTCCTGTTCATTTCTTGCTGGAAAAGCTTATTTATTCTGAGTGGGATCACCCAGATAAACATTTTTTCCCTCCCAAAAAGTTTTCAACACTTTATCCTATGGAGGAAAAATTTACAAAGATGTGGGGTATACCAGCAATTGACGCCTCTGTGAAGAAAAGTCTGACTTGTCCTGTTGACAATGCTCACATGCTTAGGGATCCAACCGATAAAAAATTGGAATTCCTGTTAAAAAATGTTTTTCCTTGGCAGGTTCAGTAGCTCAACCTGCAGTGGCGGCAACTGGGGTATGGCAATCCATGAGAGACCACTTGAAGCAGGTGCTCAAGGTTTTCCCTGAACAGCAGGCCCGGGAGTAGGGATGAGCCGAACACCCCCCTGTTCGGTTCGCACCAGAACATGCGAACAGGCAAAAAATTGTTCGAACATGCGAACACCGTTAAAGTCTATGAGACTCGAACATGAATAATCAAAATGCTAATTTTAAAGGCTTATATGCAAGTTATTGTCATAAAAAGTGTTTGGGGACCTGGGTCCTTCCCCAGGGGACATGGATCAATGCAAAAAAAAGTTTTAAAACCGGCCGTTTTTTCAGGAGCAGTGATTTTAATAATGCTTAAAGTGAAACAATAAAAGTGTAATATTCCTTTAAATTTTGTACCTGGGGGGTGTCTATAGTATGCCTGCAAAGGAGCGCATGTTTCCTGTGTTTAGAACAGTCTGATAGCAAAATGACATTTCAAAGGAAAAAAAGTCATTTAAAACTAACCGCAGCTATTAATGAATTGTCGGACCGACAATACACATAAGAGTTCATTAATATAAACAGTATTGGATTTCCCCACAGGGGAACCCCGAACCAAAATTTTGTAAAAAAATGGTGTGGGGGTCCCCCTAAATTCCATACCAGGCCCTTCAGGTCTGGTAAGGATATTAGGGGAACCCCGCGCCAAAATTAAAAAAAAAATGGCGTGGGGGTCCCCCTCAAAATCCATACCAGACCCTTCAGGTTACGTCACCCGTTACATAACCTGGTTATGTAACGGGTGACCCCGCCCCCCTCTGACATCATGGGGAATGCCACAGGGAAGTCCCCGTCAAGTCCCCATGCGTCAGACGGGGGCGGGGTCACTGGGTAACTCATGTTCGACTCGAACATCGGCTGTTCACCAGTTCGGCGAACAGCGAACAATTTGGGATGTTCGCGGCAAATTCGAAAGCCGCGGAACACCCTCTCAAAGTCTATAGGAGAAATCAAAAGTGCTAATTTTAAAGGCTTATATGCATGGTATTGTCATAAAAAGTGTTTGGGGACCTGGGTCCTGCCCCAGGGGACATGGATCAATGCAAAAAAGTTTTAAAAACGGACGTTTTTTCGGGAGCAGTGATTTTAATAATGCTTAAAGTGAAACAATAAAAGTGTAATATTCCTTTAAATTTCGTATCTGGGGGGTGTCTATAGTATGTCTGTAAAGGGGCGCATGTTTCCCGTGTTTAGAACAGTCTGACAGCAAAATGACATTTCAAAGGAAAATTTGTCAAAAACTGTCTCTTGTCATTTTTAACATTTTTGACAGTTTTTTTGTGAAATGGTAGGGGTACTTTTGTACCCCCTTACCATTTCACACAGGGGGGAAGGCCGGGATCTTGGGGTCCCCTTGTTAAAGGGGGCTTCCAGCTTCCGATAAGCCCCCCGCCCGCAGACCCCCACAACTACTGGGCAAGGGTTGTGGGGATGAGGCCCTTGTCCCCATCAACATGGGGACCAGGTGTTTTGGGGGCTACCCCAAAGCACCCTCCCAATGTTGAGGGCATGTGGCCTGGTACGGTTCAGGGGGGACGCTCTCTCGTCCCCCCCTCTTTTCCTGCGGTCTGCCAGGTTGCGTGCTCGGATAAGGGTCTGGTATGGATTTTTGGGCCATGCCCTTTTTGTTTTTAAATTTTGGCGCGGGGTTCCCCTTAAAATCCATACCAGACCTGAAGGGTCTGGTATAGTTTTTGAGGGGGGCCCCACGCCATTTTTCTTTTTTAATTTTGGCTGGGGTTCCCCTTAATATCCATACCAGACCTGAAGGGCCTGGTATGGAATTTAGGGGGACCCCCACGTCATTTTTTTTTTAAATTTTGGTTTGGGTTTTCCCTGTGGGGAATTCCCATGCCGTTTTTATCAACAAACTTTTATGGGTATTGTCGGACCAGCAATTCATTAATAGCCGCGAGTAGTTTTAAATTACTTTTTTTTCCTTTGAAATGTCATTTTGCTGTCAGACTGTTCTAAACACGGGAAACATGCATGCACCCCTTTATAGGCGTACTATAGACACCCCCCAGGTATGAAATTTAAAGGAATATTACACTTTTATTGTTTCACTTTAAGCATTATTAAAATCACTGCTCCCGAAAAAACGTCCGTTTTTAAAACTTTTTTTTGCATTGATCCATGTCCCCTGGGGCAGGACCCAGGTCCCCAAACACTTTTTATGACAATAACTTGCATATACTTTAAGCCTTTAAAATTAGCACATATTCGTGTCACATAGACTTTAACAGTGTTTGCGTGTTCAAACAAATTTTTTGCCTGTTCGCAAGTTCTGGTGTTAACCAAACAGGGGGGTGTTCGACTCATCCCTAGTGCCATGCATATTGGCAATCTTCATTCCAGGGGTAGAGAACTGGCAAGCAGACTACTTAAGTCACCAGCAGTTGCTCCCAGGGGAATGGTCTCTTCACCCCGACATCTTCCTGGCTATATGCCAAAGATGGGGGATCCCCAATGTAGATCTGTTTGCATCCAGGTTCAACAACAAGATTGACAACTTTGTGTCAAGAACAAGGGATCCACTTGCACGCAGGACAGATGCGTTGGTCATCCCGTGGCATCAGTTCTCACTGATTTATGCATTCCCTCCTATTCTGCTGCTACTACGACTTCTTCACAGAATCAAACAGGAAAAGAAGTTGGTGCTTCTAGTGGCCCCGGTGTGTCCCAGAAGATCTTGGTATGCAGAAATAGTGAAGATGGTGGTAGGGTCCCCTTGGACCCTACCACCACGTCCAGACCTGCTATTGCAGGGACCAGTGTTCCATCCTATTTACAAACGCTAAATTTAACGGTTTGGCTATTGAAACCCACATTCTGAAGGATCGTGGGCTTTCAGGCCCAGTAATTTCTACCTTGATTAATGTAAGGAAGCCAGCTTCCAGAGTCATTTATTATAGAGTCTGGAAGGCATATGTCTCCTGGTGTGAATCCAGAGGCTGGCCTCCCGGAAAGTATGTCATAGCGAGAATCCTTGCTTTTCTGCAAATGGGGTTATAGATGAAGCTGGCCTTGAGTACTATCAAGGGACAGGTCTCAGGCCTTGTTGGTATTGTTTCAACATCCACTTGCTTCGCATTCTCTGGTCCGAAGCTTTATACAGGGAGTAACGAGGCTTAGTCCACTGGTTAGAGCTCACCCCTGGGACTTGAATTTAGTTCTGTCGGCATTACAAAAACAGCCTTTTGAGCCGATACGACATATTCCCTTGGTCCTTTTGACAAGGAAGCTAATTTTTCTGGTAGCCATTTCTTCTGCAAGAAGGGTATCGGAATTGGCGGCTCTTTCTTGTAAAGAGCCATATTTAATTATTCATAAGGACAGAGTAGTATTGCGTCCTCATCCTAGCTTTATACCGAAGGTGGTTTTAGGTTTTCATCTAAAGCAAGATATTGTTCTGCCTTCATTTTTTCCAGATCCCTGTTCTACGGAGGAAAAGTCACTACATTCTCTGGATGTAGTGAGAGTGGTCAAAACCTATTTGGAAGCAACTGCTCAAATTTGCAAAACGGATGTTTTGTTTGTGTTGCCTAAAGGTCCTAAAAAAGGACAGGCAGCTTTGAAATCTACCATTGCTAAGTGGATTCGACAGGTAATTGTTCAAGCTTATAGTTTGAAGAGTAAAGTTCCACCTTTTCAAATCAAAACGCACTCCACAATGGCTGTTAGTGCTTCATGGGCAGTGCATCACCAGGCCTCCATGGCTCAAATCTGCAAGGCCGCAACTTGGTCTTCAGTCCATACATTCACCAGATTCTATCAGGTGTATGTGAGAAGACATGAGGATATCGCCTTTGGGCGCAGTGTGCTGCAGGCAGCAGTACTAGGTCCTCAGGTCTGATTGCATCCTACTTTTGTTGTGTCTCCCTCCTCTCAGATAGCATTGCTCTGGGACATCCCATCAGTAAATACTGTGGCTCTGTGTCCCGTGATGTACGAAAAAGAAAATAGGATTTTTATAACAGCTTACCTGTCAAATCCTTTTCTTAAGAGGTCTCTCCCCTCTTCTAATACACATATATTGCTTTGCTACAAAACTGAGGTATTCACAGTAAGGGGAGGGGTTATATAGGGGGCTAAACTTCCTGTCTAGGGTGTGCCAGTGTCCATCACCTAGTGGTGCCTATATAACCCATCAGTAAATACTGTGGCTCTGTGTCCCGTGATGATCAAACAAAAGGATTTTACAGGTAAGCTGTTATAAAAATCCTATTTTTTTTACTTTCCGCTATAATATATATCCAAAAAAAATGTAAAAAAACAAATGTCTTTATCAATTTAGGCCAATATGTATTCTTCTACATATTTTTGATGAAAAAATCCCAATATGCGTATATTGATTGGTTTGCGCAAAAGTTATAGCATCTACAAACAACAGGATAGATTTAGGGACTTGTATTTTTTTATTTTTTTTACTGGTAATGGTGGTGATCTGCAATTTTTAGCAGGGTTGCAACATTGCGGCGGACAATTCTGACACTGAGTGACAGTTTTTGGGGACCAGTGACACCAATACAGTGATCAGTGATGTAAAAATGCACTGATTACTGTATAAATGGCACTGGCAGGGAAGGGGTTAACACCAGGAGTGATCAAAGGGTTAAATATTCCCCAGGGAGGTGTTTACTAACTGTGAGGGGCAGTGTCACACTGAAGGAAAAGAGAGATCTGTGATTCAGCTTAGCTGAATCACACAATCTCTCTTTCCCTTCCTGACAGATCTGCCGTTTGCCTTGTTTACACAGGCAGACGGCTGATCCGTCTCTCCTGAGAATGATCGGCAGGTCGCGGCAGCCATCACGGCCGCCGGACCTGCTGATTGGCTCCTGCTGTGTCCAATCGCAGTGGGAGCACATGCCCCTAAACCGTGTGCACTAAATCACATACACGTACGTGATATTTTGCATCTGGGCCACCCTGCAGCAGTAAATGTATGTGGGGTGGTCCAGAAGCAGTTAAAGGGAGTTTTTAATAAAATTGTGTTGCACGATTACCCTGTCCTTTCCTTTTTTAGGTAATTGGTGAACATACATTTTGAGGGGAGAATATCACCTGTGGGATGAAGAAATGCTGATTTGGAGATCCATGCTGGTTATCTTGGCTATATAATGTAAGCGTGGTGGTCCAGTGGGCCTTTGGGCTCTGGTGAGTGCATTTTTAGCATCACTGGTGGTGGAGCACTTTTTTTCAGAAGTTGTGGTTTATCACTTCACTAAAACAGCACAGTGGATGGGATGAATCTGAAAAAAGTACAACCACACGGATTTTGTTGTTTAAAAAATTTGAGAAGGACTTTCATTTTTATATATACTGTATATTTTGATCTTTTTAATATTTATCCTTTTTTGTATTTTGTTACACATTTTTTCACTAATGGGACTTTTATTCACATAATCATTATATGAATTGTTGATATAGTATTTATAGTGTTTCTTTGAAGGTTTTGATCATTCTTTTGGAGTTTTTATATTGTTTCACAATTTATTGCACAAAACTGCAGTTCATGACATCTGTAATATATTTAAGGTCACAGGAACAAATGATTTACGGATCTATGTAGAGAAATAGCGCCTACTTTATGTTTGAATATTAACTATCGTATATAGACAGTTATTAATGGTGCAAAGCAGTATGATATACCTGCCCTCTGGATCTAGTATAGCCTTAAACAAAGAAAAGGATACATAGTCTCTGATAGCTAATATAACTCCCCTCTTCTTGGCAGGAATTGAACCCAAGAAAATATGGGGTAAGTTCCTGTGGGAGATGGTAGGCATAGAGTCTTTGTGAAGATAAGTCTCTTCTATAGCAACCAGATCAGATTTGTTGGAGAGTGCTTCTTTCCATAAAGAGTGGCACTTTACTGGATGATTCAGACCACAGACATTTAAGGACATAAGCTTAAGTCCCATCTTCTGGTTTCCAAATGATGTAGAAAATGATGTTGCAGGTCAAAGGAAAGGAGCTAGTCAAAGTGTGAAAAACCATGGATGGTGTAATGAGGGGTTCAAAAAACATAGATGCCAGAATATGGTCTTCATAGGAACAGGGTCCACCTGTAAGGTTATGGTGTAAATTGTCCACATTGTATAGCCAGAATTAAATGTTAAGTCAGGTAAGAATCACTGGTATAACTCTAGAGAGTGAGAAAGCCGAAGAAATATCTGGATTGGCAAAGGCAGGGAAATAAATAAACCCTTGACAACATAGGCATTACCTGCCGAAAGAAGATGAGAAAAAAACCTGCCCAAAAAAGGTGGAAAAAACAACAAATTAAAAACAAGGATCCATCCAGAACTGTAAGCGCAGTGTTTACTGCCGAAAATTTGTGGGGTGAAGAGTACAGTGGAAGGCACCTCTTCTGACTCCAGAGTTCCCCATTGGGAACCGGGCTATGTTGTAGAGAAATGGCGTCTATGGGTTTTGTGTGGGAGAGGATGAGGATTTCTTGGACACAGTTTGCCATTCAGAGTGTAAATGCTTAGACAGCTTGGTGTGAAGGACCATCAGGAGGTGGATGGACATTTGGGATGATTCCCAGCATGGGGGAATTTGTGATCAGGTAAGATTTCCCATTGTAGGTCACACATTGGAGTTGAAGAGTGTACTAGGAAAAGTCTGGAAGGACCTGAAGATTTGCAGCTTGTGCTGGCAACTGGTCAGTGTGGCGGAAGGCCTCCAATATTTTTTTTTTACTTAAAAAAATCTATTCTCAGCAGGACGTCACGTGGCACTACTGGAGGGAGGAATGACGTATTTGGAATACAACGTATCCTACCAATAGTGAGGTCAGTAGAAGTAAGGTTGGGCAGCACTTCCTTGAATAGGCTTTGCACATAATGGGGTCGTTGAGGTGTTTGTACAGATTCCAGAATTCAACTAATTTTCTAATTATTTTGGAGTGACCTGTCCTCCAGGTCGGTCACTTTAGCTCTTAGGGAGGCCAATTCATCTTGATGGCCTGGATGTGAATCGACTAGGGCATTAAAAGAGGTGGTAACTTCACACATTTTATCTTCCATATGACCTACTCTGTCACCTAGTTCTTGTAGTTCAAGCTTGCAGTGGGTAATGGAGGACAACAGATCAGGTTTTAATGAGGCTCGGAGAGAAAGCAACATTACCTTTAAGGTGGTATCAGAGACTGGTTGCCCCATGGTGGGAAAGGCTGCAAAGGGATCAGTTTTTATAGAATCTGTGTCTGTGTTTAAGACTGCTCATTATGTATCCATAGGGGGCTCTTCCCCCCAATCAGAAGAGGAATCCTGTCTGGGCCTGGACCTGGCTAGGCTTTGGGTGGAGGGTGTGGAGTGCCCAGAATATAAAGTGTACCCTGAATGCCCTGTATTATGCCCAACATCTATCTGATGTGCCACCAAAGCCACCACTAGAGGTCTGGGGATGCCTCTGGAGCCTTGGTCTCCAGTGTCATTATGGTGCAGTCTGGCGTGGGAGGGAGGAAAGAAGCTTGAAAGTTTTTTTACTGGCATTGTGTCTTTGTGGCGCCACTGCAAAGCGATAGATGCAGGGGGAGATCGGGTGTCCTTAGAAGACCAGGAGGAGTCTGAAAGGGTGCTAGAGGCTGCCATAGATGTACAGAAGCCTGGGAGCAGAACGGAGCTCCAGAGTTATGTTGCCATCTTACAGAGCGATTGCCACACCCCCCGGTGATGACATTTTTTTACCCCTTCCTGCCCAGGCCAATTTTCAGCTTTCAGCGCTGTCGCACTTTCAATGACAATTGCTCGTCCATGCAACACTGTACCCATATGAAATTTTTCATCTTTTTCCCCCCCACAAATAGAGCTTTCTTTTGGTGGTATTTGATCATCACTGGCTTGTTTATTTTTTGCACTACAAATAAAAAAAAGTTGAAAATTAAAAAAAAAAAGAGTTTTTTTTCTATTATAACATTTTTGTAAATAAGTAAGTTTTCTCCTTAACTGATGGGCCCTGATGAAGAAGCACTGATGAGGTGGCTCTGATGAGGAGGCACTAATATGCAGCACTGATGGGCACTGATAGGTGGCACTGATAGGCAGCACTGATGGGCACTGATAGGTGGCACTGATAGGCAGCACTGATGGGCACTGATAGGCACCAATGATGGTCACTGATGGGTGGCAATTATGGGCACTGATGGGTGGCACTGATGGGCAATGATGGACACTGATGGGTGGCAATGATGGGCACTGATGGGTGGCACTGATGAGCAAAGATGGGCACTGATGGGCAGCACTAATAGATGGCACTGATAGGCAACACTGATGAGGAGGCACTGACAGGCATTACTGATGGACACTGACTGGCATTACTAATGGGCACTGATTGGCATCATTTATGGGCACTGATTGGCATACAATGTGGGTACAGGTAGGCATCACTGGTGTGACACTGATGGGCATCACTGGCGGGCACTGGTGGGTGTTGCTGATGGGTCTGCACTGATAATCAATGCACTGATTATCAGCGCAGACCCCCCCTGTCAGGAGAGCAGCCGATCGGCTCTTCTCTACCTTGTCAGCGTGAACTGAGGACAGCTGATTACCAGCACTTCCTGGTTACCGCTGTGATCAGCAACTACGCATGCTCCGTTCCAAAGATGGCCGGGCTCGGGAAAGCTTGTACACGCTTGACATGCGCAGTAATGTAATGCTGCTGCCTAGCGCCATTTTTTAATAGAACCCTGTCCACTCGCTCTTGGTGGTGCCGCGGCAGCGCCTAGTGCACTAGTTACAGCAGAGGAAGAGCAGAGGGGTGTTGAGGAGAGTGACACTGACTGTGTGTGGGGGGATAGCAAAAAGGGGCCAGAGGAGGACATTACTGGGGGAGGTGAAGCCGTGCAGGGACAGAGAAGGACTCTGATGTGCTGCTCTGTGGAGCGGTGAAAGGGGCACAGAAGGAGGTCACACTGATATGGAGAGATAATATGAAGGTGGACAGAGGAGAATGCTACTGCGAGGGGGTGAGGACACTACCTTCTCTCTCCACCTCCTGTATCATGTCCGCAGCCTCTGTCCACCTCCTGTATCATGTCAGCAGCCTTTATCCACCTCCTCTATCAGGTCCACAGCCTCTATCCACCTCCTGTATCATGTCAACACCCTCTGTCCACCTCATGTATCATGTCCGCACCCTCTGTCCACCTCCTGTATCATGTCCGCAGCCTCTGTCCACCTCCTGTATCATGTCCACAGCCCCTGTCTATCTCTTGTATCATGCCCAAAGCCTCTGTCCATCTCCTGTATCATGTCTGCAGCCTCTGTCCATCTCCTGTATCATGTCTGCAGCCTCTGTCCACCTCCTGTATCATGTCAACACCCTCTGTCCACCTCCTGTATCATGTCCTCAGCCTCTACCCACCTCCTGTATCATGTCCGCAGCCTCTGTCCATCTCTTGTATCATGCCCGAAGCCTCTGTCCATCTCCTGTATCATGTCTGCAGCCTCTGTCCATCTCCTGTATCATGTCCACAGCCTCTGACCATCTCTTGTCTTTTATCATGTCCTGTAGTCTCTGAGGGGGAGTCTGGAGAGAAGAGAGCCACTGGGATGGGGGTCATAGAAAGAGTCAGATGTGTGTGGACTGTGGAGAGGAGACTAAAGGATAAAACCAGAGCTGCCAAGCTGGAGCAGTCTGACTAAGCCCTGCATGGTGCACCTGAGAGGAGATCAGTGACAGCGCTGGCAGGCCAGTCTGGGGGGGGGGGTTGCTGATGCAAGGAGGGAGTGAATACAATAATATAAGGGGGCATTGATATAAAGGTCCCCCCTCATATTAGTAATCCTCCTTACCCTACTGTATTTAATCTGTGGAAGGTGGTCTCTAGTCACCAGAGCCCCCCTTACATCAGAGTCCCCCCTTAGATCATGATCTGCAGCGTTCCCCTTTACATAAGAGTTCCCTTTCACTATAAGGGGGAATCCTGCAGACTCTGATGTAAGGGGGAACTCTGTGCTGGCTGGGTTATAGTAACCTGACCTTCATGTCAATGGAGAAATATGGTTTTTGACTTTTGTTGAACTTAAACACATTGCTAATAGCACTAGTTATGTGTTTATATTTTAAATATTGATATTTGCATTGTTTAGCACTGTCATTTTAGGTACTTTTTTCAGTGTCAGTAAAAAATGTGAATCTGCCAGAAAAAATTGGCGCAGTTTGTAAATTGTGGCATCCTGCCAGTAAATTTCACTTCGGGGTGTTGGCAACACTGATACTCAGTCAGGATAATAGCACCACTTTCCGGCTGTCATTCTGCTATTTGGCGGGAAGGAAGTGGTTAAACAGCTAGAAAGACTGTAGAAATGATCTACCAACCCTGTACAATGGAGTTTTATGGAGTTCATGAATTCTGTACAAATACAGATGCTTTATTAGTATGCCCCCTAAACTCCTTCAACAGCATAGAAACTCGTTCCACCAGATTTACCAGTTTTTGTTGTAGATTTTTGTTAGCAGGATGATTGTGGGGTCCAGAAACTAAACAAATCAGAGTGAATTTGGGATGATTCATTCACCCCTACTGGACATTCACTTTCCATTCTGTGATGTAGAAAATCTTGAAAATAAATAATTGTAATTATGAATTATTGAAAGTATACTTAACATGAAATAAAAGAAAAAAACAACTTTCTTAGATTAGTTACACTATCTGATATAGAGTTTATATTTTCAGACTGATGTTACTATTCTTCGGTTCTTTGTTCTGTAGTGTAAATCGATGTCAGTCGATGTGTATAAAGTTCCGGTGATTGTGTCTCCTCCTGAGCAGAGCTTCCGATCACTGAGAGGATCTGCTGTGTGACATGAAATGTTCCCCCATTTTCTGTGTCTGTTACCTGCTGATACTTATCCTTTTCATCACATACTATGGAGTCGTATTGACCCGGAGATCAGCATCTCCTTGTAGACTTAATAGGCAAAAGCCATTGTTTGAGTATGAATATTACCAGGAGGGAGATGTCATTATCGGAGGATTAATCTCTGCTCACCATAATGAACAACATATCAGAAAATTGAGTTTTGTCAGTAAGAGTGTGCCTGGTTCATCTTCATCCTTTTTTGTTTGTGGCCTGTAAGTCTCTTTTTATCATCTTTGCTCTCTCTGCAAATTGCAACAAAAAGTTTGTTTTCAATGCCACTGTAATGTTTTATGAGTGTATACAAATGTTTTCACCAATATTTTCTATATGTTCTCATTATTTGATGACAGTCTGTGTTTCACAGATATACAATGAATTCATTTGGCTTCCATCATATTTTGTTTTCAGGCCATGCTGGGATTTCTGATAAATAGTCATGTCATGTACCTATTGATGGCTCCTATAGACTTGAAAATCTAGATTGGCCAATCTCTGCCAGTAGAAAGGGTGGAAGGGGTGATTTTTTTTATTAGCTTGTGTGTTTAATCTTCTGTCAGGGCAGTATGATGTGTTCTGGGGAGCTCACAGTAAAGACTATTCACAAAATAGCAATAAGTCAGCCTGGTGAAAACTTAGGGATATACTTTATGTACAGGGCATCCAACTTGACATTTAACAAATATTCACTGGAGGTAAGTATTCGCAGCAGCTAATTGTTTTTTTTTTTTAAAACATTAACTGTTTATAGAAAGCAAATGACATATATAAATCACAAAATGAGTAGTTATAACAATAAGTATTGCTAATAAAGATGTCAAATAATGTCTTGAACAGGGTTCATCAGAGCATATTTTAACAAAAGTTCAATGAATTGTCTGCCCTTCTAATGATATAGCATTGTGTAACTACAACTTTATTAACTTTTCAAAATGATCAACTTGTGATGAAAAGAGGCCACCACTGTTTCATGCAAAGAAGAGTATAAGAAATACAAGAGAGAAGTTGAAAGACAATAAGAAAAGAGTAGTAAGATGTGTATTGAGTGAATATACAGTTGTAAGATTGAGTTTGTAGTAAAATCAGATTGCATTGTTGCTTAAGAAGAAACATGGGTATCTCTAATCATTACTCATACAATGAGAGGAGATCGGAGAATCCTCTGATAGAGAAAGTTAACCTATTTTAAACACTTTTACAGTTGACAGGATTTTGTAGACTCATAATCCTGTGAAAATTTAAAGGTGAACCAAGAAGACCAAGTCTTGTGGAAGCGCTCTATCTTATCACAGGACTGAGCTAATGTTTCTTCCGTTTCACATAAATGTCAGATACTTTATGAAGCCAATATTGCATGGATGGAATCTGGGAGGTTTTCCAGGATACTGGTATCAAGGATTTGGCTGCATTCAGTAGATGCTTGGATAAAGAATTTTTGTATTGTTTTAAGTGTGCAATTTATTATATGGAGTAAGCAGCAGGCTGCGTTAAGATTGAGCTCAGTTTCTGTGATTTGGGTAGTTAATTCCCGGACCTTGTTCCAGAAGGGGGTAATCAATGGACACTGCCACTAAATATGCATCAGAGTGTCAGTGTCCCCCTGACACCTCCAGCAGGTTTCTGGGGTTTGTGGATACCATTTATGTAGCTTTTCTGGAGTAATGTACCAATAAATCAAAAATTTGTAGGCTGTTTCCTGCATTTTTTATTTTATTTTTTCAAATATTTTTATTGGTTTTTCCATTAACAAGGAAAGAAACACATTGCTGTAGTTCAAATAACATGAAAACATGCAGTGATAAACAGTGAAATACAGTCTATTAAATTAGTCTGAGCGTAACAAAGATGTATGCAATTAACTACTTCAGCCCAGGAAAAATTTACCCCCTTCCTGACCAGAGCACTTTTTGCGATACGGCACTGCGTCACTTTAACTGACAATTGCGCGGACGTGCGACGTTGCACTCAAACAACATTGACGTCCTTTTTTTCCCACAAATAGAGCTTTCTTTTAGTGGTATTTGATCACCTCTGCAGTTTTTATTTTTTGCGCTATAAACAAAAAAATGCGTCAATTTTGAAAAAAAGCAATATTTTTTACTTTTTGCTATAATAAATATCCCCAAAAAATATATAAAAAAACAAATTTCTTTCTCAGTTTAGGCCGATATGTATTCTTTTACATATTTTTGGTAAAAAATCGCAATAAGCATATATTGATTGGTTTGCACAAAAGTTATCGCATCTACAAAATAGGGGATATAATTATGGCATTTTTATCATAATTTTTTTTTATTAGTAATGGCTAGGGATGAGCCAAACACCCTCCTGTTCGGTTCGCAGCAGAAAAATGTGAACAGGCAAAAAATTTGGCAGAACACACGAACACCGTTAAAGTCTATGGGACACGAACATGAATAATCAAAAGTGCTCATTTTAAAGGATTATATGCAAGTTATTGTCATTAAAAGTGCTTGGGGACCTGGGTCCTGCCCCAGGGGACATGTATCAATGCAAAAAGTTTTTTTTTAAAAACGGACGTTTTTTGGGAGCAGTGAATTTTTTAATGCTTAAAGTGAAACAATAAAAATGAAATATTCCTATAAATATCGTGCCTGGGGGTGCCTATAGTATGCCTGTAAAGTGGCACATTTTTCCCGTGTTTAGAACAGTACCACAGCAAACTGACATTTCTTTTTTTTTTTTTTTTAAACAATAGTGTTTATTCAGTTTTTAAGTTTACAGAAAATAAAATAAACAACCAAGAACGTTATTTAGCATATTGTTACAGATATCATTGACTGTGGTGAGAGGTAAGGAACGTAAATAAAAAGAGAAAGGAAAGAAAACGGAGGGGGGAAGGGGGGGAACAAAATTATAGGGGAGAGTAACCGCTTTCAGGTTAGTATTTTAACTGAAAGTTACCTCCTCCCGGCCTGGTTAATGGAATTCATATCTTGTGCCGATGGCACTGCATTCCCCCACCCGCCACCCCCCTGGGAGCTTGCTGTGGCTAGGCGAGGGTACAGTCTCTTCAACGCAATATTCATTTATTGGCTTCCAACTTTTATTCATTATCAGCTAAACTCCCGAACCAGACCGGAGGAATATAAGTGTCCGTGTACATCACCAATGTAAGGATTTTAACACTGTAATGGACTCAATTATTGGCTTATTGTGTTGTTGTAGCCTGTGTGCTACCCGACATATAAACATTTTACACTACTATATATGCTGAACACAAACGAGTCATCAATCCATTAATACATAATAGTGTTATCGAGAACCTAGAAAGAGAGAAAGAAAAGAGAAGTAGAAAGAAGAAGAACAGGCAAGAGAGGGAGTAGGAGGGGGGGTGGTGGTAGGGGTACGCTCCTGCCACGCCGTAGGTGCCTCAATCATTCGGCAACCTACGTGTTGGTGAGGTATTTTATCCAGGGATCCCACGTTTTGTTGAATCCGGTCATCTTATCCTTCAGGATTGCCGTAAGGCGTTCATTTACCATTATCCATGATAGTTTGGCTTTTAGTAAGTAAAAGGGCACTGTGGGAGACTTCCAGGACTTAGCTATTGAAATCCTGGCCTCCACAAATATAAATGTGATTAGTCTGCGCATTGCCTTTGATGTCCCCTCCACTGGGCGTCCCAACAGCGCGTGCAGAGGTGATTTAATTAGATTCGCTTGTGTTAGGGAATATATTAGGTTGTACATACGTATCCAGAATCTCCTCACTTTGGGGCACGTCCACCAAGTGTGGAAAAAGGTGCCATTTACGTTACATCCTCTGAAGCACCAGGGGGACGCCCCTGGAACGAAAGTTGCTATCCTCTCTGGGACCATATACCATCGCATCATTACTTTATAGTTTGCCTCTATCAGGGAGGTATTAACAAGCGACTTAGATGCATTCAATATTATCTTGCTCCATACTTCCATATCTAAATCCATATCCATGTCCTGTTCCCATTTATGCATATAATACAGTTTTGAGGTAGATGAAGTCAAAATATTATATATCTGTGATATATGACCAGTGTGCTTATCAAAATTCTTACAGAGGTTTTCCATTGGGGTGAATTTGGTAATATCAGAGGTGCGATTCAATGTCGCTAAAAAATGTCTTATCTGGGTAAAACGGAAAAGTTCTGAATTTGGAAATTCGTATTTCTCCTGTAGAGTTGATTTTGATAGAGCACCTCTGTGGTCACAAAAATCTGCAATGCGCATTAAACCTTTATTGGTCCACCACAAGAAATTCCGGGGTTGAAGACCCGGAGTGAACAGTGTATTCCCGAGTAGAGGAGCCAAAGGGGTGTGTTGGGACCTAAACCCGTGTGCTGTCGACAGTCTGTCCCACAAATTTAGGGAGAAAGACAAGCTCGGGCACATCATGGCCGGCCTGTCCTTCGCCTTTAACCACATTAATTGACTAATCTCTCTGTCAGGGTACAGAGAGGATTCAATTGACATCCAGAGCGGTCTGGACTGCCTAGTGTGGAATTTGATCAATTGGGACATTTGTGCTGCATGGAAGTATTTGAGTAAGTCTGGCATTCCCAGGCCCCCTCTCAGCTTTGGTGTATAAAGTGTTCTCCTGTTCACTCTAGGTCTCCTATGTCCCCACACATAGTCTAACAATTTCCTCTGGAATATCTGTAAATCTTTCCTTACAACTGCTATTGGGAGGGTTCTAAACAGATATAGCACCTTCGGTAAGACCGTCATTTTGATTGAGCACAGCCTTCCAAACCATGACGGAGGGTTATTCGACCATTTTTTGAGATCGTCAAGTATTTTCCTAAATAGGGGAGGGTAATTATATTTATACAGCGTAGTGAGGGTAGGAGTAAGGAAGATGCCCAAATATGGCATTGTCTCCTTTTGCCATTTAAAAGGGTAGGATTGTTGTAATGCTTGGATTATGTGCGTTTGTAAGGAAATGTTAAGCGCCTGAGTTTTAGAGTGATTCACTTTAAGTCCCGAAAATTCCGTGAAGTGTCTCAGTACTAACTGTAGGTTGGGTAAGGAGGTGACTGGGGTGGAGAGAAGCAGTAGAATATCATCTGCGAACATTGCACATTTGTGCTCCCGGTCACCGCATCGCACCCCCAATATATCATGATGTTCCCGGATTTTAATGGCCAGGGGCTCTAGGGCTAAAATAAATAGTAGGGGGGACAAGGGACATCCCTGTCTAGTTCCTCTTAGTATCTTTATGTTTTGGGATTTATATCCTTTGACAACTAGATTGGCTGTGGGGTAGCTGTAAATTGTTTTAAGTGTGGTTAGAAAGTGAGGTCCAAACCCATATTTTCCTAAAATAAATAGAAGGTAGTCCCAGGATAGGGAATCGAACACTTTATGTAGGTCCAATGAGACCAATAGTGCTCCTCTCCGGCCCCCCCATCCCAACCCGAGTTCAAGGCAGAGATTATGTCTATTATGCGTCTAGTTTGGTCAGGTGCTTGTCTATTAGGGACAAATCCCGTCTGGTCAGGGTGGATATATTTTGAAATGAACGAGTTCATGTGGGTGGTTAATATCTTAGTCAGTATTTTGAGGTCTACGTTGATCAACGATATGGGGCGGTAGTTTGCGCAATCCCCGTGGTCCTTATTCGGTTTGGGTATGACATGTATGAAGGCCTTGTTTTCATGAAGTGGAATCGGAAGTCCCTTTCTTAGTGAATTATAAAAAGCGCAGAGGCGGGGAGACAGAATTTCCGTATATTCGCGGTAATAGTGGCCTGAGAATCCATCCGGACCCGGAGATTTCAACGGGTTCAGGGATTTAATAGCCGCCGCTACTTCATTCGTCGTAAACTCTGCCTCCATCATCTCAGCATGGTCACTAGACAGAGTTGGGAGTGGTATATCCTTCAGGAATTCTTCAGCTTTGTGTACGTTAAAGTCCTTTGGGGAGTCGTATAGTTTAGAGTAAAATGTATAGAATTCCTGGAGTATGAGTTGGGGATTTTGTGTCACTTGTCCAGTCTGCAGTCTCAGTTTAGGGAGCGACGGATTGTAAGGTCTAGGGTTTAGTTTTCTAGCTAGTAATCTATTTGGTTTGTCCCCCATTGTGTAATAGCGGTGTTTAGCCCATCTGACATATTTTTCTGCTTTAGTAGTGAGACTCAGATTTAATGCTGTTCTTGCTGTGTCAATCTGGCTTCTAAGGTCCGTTTGCAGGTTGGCTTTTTGTTCATGTGATAGTCTATATAGTTCTCTTTCCTGTTGTTGAATTGTTTGAGTTGGTTCCCTCTTGACCTTGGTAGCTAATTGTATTAATATACCCCGTAGGGTGGCCTTATGGGCTGCCCATACTATCTCTGGAGAAGAGGACGGAAGGGTATTTTCTTGAAAATATTGTTGTATGGCTTTCTCAACTTCCTTGGCGATTATAGGATCGCTCAGTAAGGATTCGTTCAATCGCCAAGAAGGCTGTCTTGATTTTGACCATAGATCTGATAGAACCACCAGGACTGCAGAGTGGTCCGACCATGCTGTTGGCACTATTTTTGTTGATGAGATATATGGTAGTAATGGGGACAGCGTGAACAAGTGATCAATGCGCGAGTATGTTTTGTGTACGTGCGAGTAGAATGTGTAGTCCCGTTCTGTGGGGTGGGCATCCCTCTAGAGGTCTATCAGGTCGTGATTATGGAGTAGACGTGCTAGGGTGTTGCTTTGTTTAGGGGTATGCTTAAGGGTCGTCTTTCGGGGGTCCGACTTGTCTAGAACTTGATCCAGGGAGGTGTTACTGTCTCCTCCTAGCATCACATGACCCGCTAAATGGGGTGTTATTACCTCCAGCATTGTATTTAAAAAGTTTATCTGTCCTACGTTAGGAGCGTAATAAGAAAGAAAGGTAACCACACTGTCATTGATCCTGCCAGCGACCATAATATAGCGTCCCTCCCTATCCCTTATCACAGTGGTGGGGGTGAAGGGGACCCTTTTAGCGATGCATATAGCTACTCCTCTCTTTTTATCTGGCCCGTTAGACAGGTAAACCGTGGGGTATTTTGCGTTCAGATATTTTGGGGCTGACGTACGTGAGAAATGCGTCTCCTGTAAAAAAAGGATGTCCGCCCCTAATTTATGATATTGCTGGAAAGCCTTGGTCCGTTTAGTTGGGGAATTAAGACCCTGTGTATTGTGCGTCAATATCGTGTAGGTAGGTTGGTTTCTACAGGACATGGCTGTTTGGAAGGCTGTACTCACATTTTAGACGTTTCAGTGGAATTATTCGGAAGTCTTTTGGATCCTCCTTTCGGGTTCTTGCGTGGAGCTGGAGCGCATTCAGGGGACAGAAGTGGGATAAGGGAGGAAAAAAGATAGAATTAGAGAAATAGAAACACTTATAATGTAATGCTTTTTTTTGTTGTAACATTAGGCAAAACCTGTTAAATATAGCTAGAACAACAATGAGAATTTCAGAAGAGACAAAATCCGACCTCAGCGCCGCGCGCATGCGCACTCGCAAACTGACATTTCTAAAGGAAAAATTGTCATTTAAAACTGCTCGCGGCTGTAATGAATTGTCGGGTCTCGGCAATATAGATAAAACTCATTGAAAAAAAGAGCATGGGATCCCCCCAGTCCATTACCAGGCCCCTTGGGTCTGGTATGAATATTAAAGGGAACCCCGAACCAAAATTAAAAAAAAAATTGTGTGTGGGTCCCCCTAAAATCCATACCAGGCCCTTCAGGTCTGGTATGGATATTAAGGGGAACCCTGCACCAAATTTTTTTTAAAAATGGCGTAGGGGTCCCCCTAAAATCCATTTTAAGGGGAACCCTGCACCAGAATTAAAAAAATGGTGTAGGGGTCCCCCTCAAAATCCATACCAGACCCTTATCCGAGCACACAACCTGGCAGGTCATAGGAAAAGGGGGGCGAGAGAGTGCCCCCCCAAACCATACCAGGCCACATGCCCTCAACGTGGGGAGGGTGCTTTGGGGTAGTCCCCCAAAGTACCTTGTCCCAATGTTGATGGGGACAAGGGCCTCATCCCCACAACCCTTGCCCGGTGGTTATGAGGGTATGCGGGCAGGGGGCTTATCGGCTTAACAAGGGGACCCCCAGATCCCAGCCCCCCCTGTGTGAAATGTTAACAAGGTACAAATGTACCCCTACCATTTCACAAAAAAAGTGTCAAAATGTTAAAAACGACAAGACACATCTTGGGGACAAGTCCTTTATTAAAAAAAAAAAAAGTCCCACAATGTCCATTCATCTTCTTCTATCTCCCTGCGATGGGCCAAAAAAAAAAGCAAAAAGCCGAGACCGATCCGCCTCAATGGGAGGCTCCCACCGTGTGACGCTTCTTTGCTTGTGACAGTTCTTATATAACTGAGGGCATGGCCACACGGTGATGTACCCGGGTGACCCCGCCCCCTCTGACACCACGGGGAAGCCATATAAGAACTGTCACAAGCAAAGAAGAGTCACATGGCAGGAGCCTCCCATCGAGGAGGATCGGTCTTTTTTTTTTTTTTTTTCTGCTCTGTCGCGGGGAGGTAGAAGAAGATGAATGGACATCGTGGGACTTTTTTTTAAATAAAGGACTTGTCTCCAAGCTGTGTCTTGTTGTTTTTAAAATTTTGACACTTTTTTTGTAAAATGGTAGGGGTACATTTGTACCCCGTTACCATTTCACACAGGGGGAGGCCGTTATCTGGGGGTCCCCTTGTTAAAGGGGGCTTCCAGATTTCTGATAAGCCCCCGCCTGGCAAGGGTTGTGGGGATGAGGACCTTGTCCCCATCAACATGGGGACAAGGTGCTTTGGGTGGCCTGCAACAGTTCAGGAGGAGGGGCACTCTCTCGTCCCCCCTCTTTTACTGCAGCCTGCCAGGTTGCGTGCTTGGATAAGGATTTTGAGGGGGACCCCTACGCCATTTTTTTAAAATTTTGGAGCAGGGTTCCCCTTAAAATCCATACCAGACCTGAGGGGTCTGGTATGGATTTTAGGAGGAACCCCTACGCTGTTTTTTTTTAAATTTGGTTCAGGGTTCCCATTAATTTTCATATCAGACCCAAAGGGCCTGGTATGGATTTTAGGGGGACCCCCGCGCAATTTTTTTTAAATTTTGGTTCAGGTTCCCCTTAATATTCATACCAGACCCAAAGGGCCTGATAATTGACTGGGGGGGACCCCATGCTCTTTTTTTCAATGAGTTTTATCTATATTGCCGAGACCATTACAGCCGCAATCAGTTTTAAGTGACAATTTTGACTTTAGAAATGTTATTTTGCAGTGCGCATGCGTGAGAGCTCCCTAATGGCCGCTTAAGCCAGGAGCTCCGCACCACCCGGTCCGGCGAGCGGCATATCTCCAGCCACAGCCAGCAGAGGACCCACCCGAGCACTCCCCCCCGCTTTGGGAACAGCGGGGGCTTACGGTGAGATGTCCGGTGCACAGGCCCGGTGTGATCTGGGCCCGCAATTCGCAGCGGTGGCGGCAGAGGGGTGTACCAAGATGGCCGCCGGCAATGATTCCACTAGGCCTCACTCAGTCACACAGCACTAGGGGCCGGAGCAAAGACCTATACTCACCCCCCCGACTCTGACCTATGCCCAGGCAGCTCAGGGAGGCCCCAGCACGCTCCAGACTGGTCATCAGGGCCTGCAGCAGCATCAAGCCCCACAGGGGACCCTGAGAGAGACACACAGCAGTGAGAGGAGGGAAGATGGCGCCTTTCCCTCAGATATACCCCCTCAACCCCCTTCAGCAACAGGCACTTCACCTGGATACTCAATTAAAGACATCTCTGCAATCCAAGAAGATCTCTTTTCCAAATTTTCAGCACTATTAGAAAAGGGCCTGGCAAATACAGCCACCCAGATCAATAATGCAATTAAAACGGACCTTTCTAACCTGGGCTCTAGAATTGAGGCTATGGAAAACAAAATCGATCACACGGTCGCTAGAACCAACCAGAATGCTGCACATATTCAGACAGTCCAAGAACAACTGGACACAGCCCTATTAAGAATCGACGAACTTGAGAACAGGTCCAGGAGGTATAATTTTCGAATAAGAGGCCTCCCGGAGTCCTTCAAGGATATCCCCCTCACGGTCCAGGACTTTATTTCAGAGCTCATCCCTAATATCCCGCCACACAGGCTAGAGCTGGACAGGGCTCACAGGGCCCTGGGACCCCTGAGGAAAGATGGCTCCCCAAGGGACGTAATAGTAAAACCGCATTTTTATGCGGTCAAAGAGGAGGTAATGAGACAATCACGTTTGAAGCCTAAGCTCCAACATCAGGGTCATCAAATCCAGGTTTTTGCAGACCTGGCTCAGTCCACCATACAAAGAAGACGTACCCTCAAACCCCTCCTTTTGGTCTTGATGGAACGTGACATCACATACCGCTGGACATTCCCCTTTGCTGTGAAGTTTTCATTTCAAGGCAAGACCTATGCTTTCTCCAACCTCCCGGATGGTGAGAAACTGTTCCTCTCCCTCAAACTAATCTCCCAGGAAGCCCCCATGGAACTTTCCTCATCTTCATCAGGTTCGTCCAAATGCCCCCCACCAGGCAGCCCAGTCTCCCCTCTCTGGACCAAGGGCCCATCTAAAAGGAGTTTCAGAGTTTCAAGGTTTTTTCCTTTTATTCACCCAGATCTTCCACGGTCATTTCTGTTTGGGACTGTTTCCCCCCATTGATTGAGCTAATGCTCACCCTTCTAATTTCATGGCCCTAATGGGGCCCTGGACACAGGACACTTTCTTACCGCTAAGCCTTGACACTGCCTGCTGCTGTGGATCACAGAAGTGAATCGTCTAAGGAGAACTGCCCCTGGGTTCCCTCTGCCTCTCAGAAGTGAGAGGAAGGTTTCTTTCCCATCCGCACTGGGGACTCGAACCCTGGAAATATTGATCTCCACAGTACTCAGCAAGCATCTCCTACCCAGATCCATGTTCATGGTTGTAGTTAGCCCAGGGCTAGTGGTTATTTGTTTTTGTTTTGATAGTCCCTATCAAGTCCTTCTTTTTTTTTTTTTTCTTGAATGTATTTATAGGTCCAAGGTTGCAGCTTGACTTTGTACTGATCAAGCCGAAGATCTTAGAATTCATTATGCACAATTTACGTTACAGTTATTTAGAAGTAAGGGTCCGGAGTGGTACCCTTGCGCCTCCTCTCACTCCGGGGGAACCAATGTGCTCCCGCAGAGTGAGACTTCTCTCGCCCACTATGGACGAGAGAAGATTTAAAATGGAGACTAAGCGGTCAGTATCACTGCTGCCCTCCACGGGTCCAGTTAGAGGACCCTTGCTAATGTTTTTGTCTGTTTGTCTCTCTATCTTCCCTCTACTCTTTCTCATCACTTCTTTCTCTTCTAGCTGGCCGTCTGGGGTTGCCCCGGAACCTCCCGCATACAGACATAGGTCGGATCCCTCATCCCACCACCCTCTCTATGAATACACCTCAACACGAGGTAAGTGGCTGCTGGGCCGGTGATCACTTCTCCCTCTGTTCCAATGGCTGATGTGTCGTCTAAGGGACTAGATCTCAAGGTGGCCTCTCATAATGCTCAAGGGCTCAATTCTCCTAGGAAAAGGAGAGTAGCTTTTGACCATTACAAATCCCTCAAACTTGATGTAGTGCTCCTGCAGGAGACGCATTTCCCGATTCGGTACAGTCCCAAGTTCCTACACTCCTACTACCCATCATTTTACTTAGCCAACGCTCCTAACAAAACCAAAGGTGTTGCAATGCTTTTTTCTAAGAACAGTAAATTTACCCATATTTCTGATCTTAAAGACCCAGAGGGACGGTTCATTCTTGTAAAGGGCACTCTGGAGGGAGTACTATAGTCCATAATCTCTTATTATGCCCCTAATAAGGGTCAAGCAACTTTCTTCCAGAACCTCTTTGCAACTCTCAACCCCCTCCTGGAGGGCAAAGTCTTATGGGAAGGGGACTCAAATGTAGCGTTTGACCAGGGCCTAGACAAAAATAAACCACTCAAAGAAAGACTAACACGCCCCACAAAAATAAGCACTAGAATAGCTAAAATGATTAATTCCCAAGGTTTGGTATATATTTGGCGGGAACTAAATCCCAAATGTAGGGACTTCACACACTTCTCCTCTCCCCACCAAACCTACGCAAGGATTGACCACATACTCATCCCGACTAACCTCATCCCCCTTTCCTCCAAAGCTAAAATCATAGACATAGTCTGGTCGGACCACTTGCTGGTCCTCCTGACTATGAAAAATGTTCTGTCGAGGAGCGGGGGCTATTATTGGAGATTGAACGAGTCTCTCCTAGGTGATCCAGTTCATGCCAAGATGATAGCAGATGCTATCAAGGAATACTTCAGTATAAATGATGTGGGAAACATCTCACCAGAAACCCTTTGGGCAGCCCACAAGGTCACAGTCCGTGGTGAACTCATCAGATTAGCTACTCAAGTTAAAAAGGAGTGACTAATAGACATTCATAGACTAGAGCAAAAATGTATCACTTTGAAAATTGATCACAAAAAACATCCATCTAGGGAGCTTAATGAAAAACTAGATGCGATTAGGCTGGAACTCAATCTAGTTTAACGGCTAAAGCCGAAAAACACATTAGATGGAGTGGAGCTAAATTTTACTGCCATAGGGACAAAGTTGGGACGATGCTAGCTACGAAACTCTCCCCCAAGTTCCACTCTCACACTTTCCCCAAATTACGCATAGCGGGCCAACCACCAACGGCCAACCCATCTAAAATCATGAAGGCCTTTCACGAATTTTATTCTGAATTTTACAAAGCCACACAAAAACCGAGAGACATCTCGATCGCTTCCTTTTTCTCGAATCTTCAACTACCCTCTCTATCCAAGGACCATAGAGACCTTATGGAGGAACCCTTCACCTCGGATGAGATAAGGGAGGTTATTAAAAACCTCAAGACAGGCTCGGCCCTGGGTCCGGATGGCTTGTCGGTCCCTTATTATAAGAAGTTCGGGGATATATTGGCCCCCCATATGGCAAAATTTTTCAACTCGAAGAAATCAGGCTCCCCCATGGATACACATCTGAATACGGCTTTCATAGCAGTTATTCCCAAACCCAATAAGAATCATGAAGAAGTAGAGAACTATAGACCCATTTCTCTAATCAATAACGATCTCAAGATACTCACTAAAATTTTAGCTAACCGTCTTGCTTCCTTTATCAAGCAGTATGTCCACAAAGATCAGGTAGGATTTATCCCGGGGAGGCAGGGCCCAGATCAAATCAGGAGAGCGGTGGACATTGTCTCCATTCTCCAATCTAATTGGGAGGGGGGCGCCAAACAGGCAGGAATGCTGTTGTCTTGAGATTTGCATAAGGCCTTCGACTCGATCGAATGGCCTTACCTCTTTTCCCTCCTGGAGAGCTGGGGTTTCGGGGCTGGCTTTTTAGGGACTCTGCGATCTCTCTACTCCAACCCGGCAGCGGTACTCCGAATGCAGGGCCAATATTCCAAACCCCTCCAAATAGCGGGAGGGACGAGACAGGGTTGCCCTCTCTCCCCTCTGATTTTCGCCATGGTCATAGAAACACTTGCGATAGCGATTAGATCAAACCCAAATATTCATGGAGTATCCTGTGGGGAACAAGTCCACAAGTGTGGGCTCTTCGTTGACGATATGCTCCTTTTCATAACGTCTCCTACCACATCCCT
Source organism: Aquarana catesbeiana (assembly GCF_042186555.1). Classification (NCBI taxonomy): domain Eukaryota; kingdom Metazoa; phylum Chordata; class Amphibia; order Anura; family Ranidae; genus Aquarana; species Aquarana catesbeiana. Next base: position 36,736,175 of record NC_133324.1, read on the forward strand.
CCCAAATTTGTGCAAACTGTTGAAAGAGTTCTCTAGTATCTCAGGCCTTAAGGTCAACTATTCTAAATCATCGGCTTTAAATATCTCCCTTCAGACAGAAACAGTATCCTCACTTCAAAGCTCCTTTGACTTTAAATGGAATGACCAATGGATAGATTATTTAGGAATTAAACTTACAGCTAAAATGGAACAATTATATCCCTTGAACTTCCCTCCAATGTACCGTAAGTTAGCGTCTGATTTGGGAACATGGTCCAAGGGGGAGATTTCCTGGCTGGGCAGAATTCATGCAGTGAAGATGACGCTCTCGCCCAGACTCCTATACCTTTTCAGGGCCATTCCGATAAACATTAATAAGGATCACTTGACCAAATTCCAAAAAAAGATCACCAAATTTATCTGGGGGGGAGAGGACATAGATTTCAACAAAGAACCCTTTTCCTTCCTAGAACTCAGGGGGGCATGGGGGCTCCTCAGCTTTTCTGGTACTATCAAGCCGCCAGGTTAGCTCAACTCTCCACGGTCTACTCTAAGGCAGAGAAACCAGGTTGGATTCAGATAGAGAGACGGGCAGCCCCCTCAAACACCCTGGACTTCCTCCTCTGGACTCCCCCCAAACAGAGACCCCCAATACTCTCCCCATCTCTATCTCAATCATTTCACTTATGGGATAACCTAAGAAACAACCCCGCCCTCATCTTGAGATGTTTACCACTAGCGCACATCTTCAACAATCCTGATTTTGCCCCTGGGTTAGATATTAAGGCTTTCCGTTGGTGGCTGGACAAGGGACTGTACCGAATCGGACATTTCTTTACGAATGAGGGACCCATTTCTCTGGAACTCGGTATAAAGCTTCTTGAAATTCCGAACTCTGAGCGTTTTAGATTCCACCAAATAAGACATTTCCTCCGCCAACTTTGGAGAGGAGGTTCTTCCTTACATAGCGCTTTTACGCCATATGAATTATGGTGTGGACGCTCTTTGGAACAGAGGGGGGGGTATCTGTTATCTACCAGTCACTAGCCCTCCACACCCAAAAGACTCCTTATATGCTTGCCTGGGAAAGTGATCTTGCCATTGAATGGGAAGTTGCTAAATGTAGAAGCTCCTTTGGCAAAGCCTTTAAAGGCATTAACAATATTTCCCTAATTGAATCCAGTGTTAAGGTTATAACAAGATGGTACTTTACCCCTGCCAAGCTTTCCAAAATGTTCCCAACAGCGGACCCCAGGTGTTTTCGTGGGTGTCAGCTCTTGGGTTCAATGGCTCACGTCTGGTGGGAATGCCCTAGACTGAAGCCCTTCTGGGGTAAGATATCCTCCCTGATCCGGAAAATAACGCAGATTCAAATCCCGAAAGCCCATAGCTCTTCTCAATGATAGCTTGCCCAAGACTCCGAAGCATTCAAGTAAACTTATACACTTCATCCTCCTAGGTGCAAAACTCACCATTGCTAAGGCTTAGAAACAGCCCAAAGTCTCTGTGAAGGCTGTAATTCGCAAAGTTTCCTGTATTATGGCCCAAGAGAAACTGGCAAGCATTCTAGACGGCAAAAAAACGCAATTTGAAGCTGTTTGGGAGCCTTGGGCACAGTTCGTTGGTATTTCTCTCATACCAGGAGTCCAACCTCAAAACTAAAAGTGGACAAATTGAGGGGCGGGGGCTCCTTCAGATGGCCGGCTAACCTTCCTTTCTTACTTTCCTCCCTTTCCTGATTCTCTCCTACTCTTCTAGATTTAGTTTCTTTTGATTTGGTTCACCAGCTGGGGGAGACTGGGACAGGTCCTTCTGAAAATGGTGTAATGTATCCCTTGCAAGGAGATTCCTAGTTATTGGGACAAATACCTGACTTTTGTTCTTTATTTCACTCATCCCTTGCAGTAGTCTATGTAAAAACTATATTTTGGACCCTATGGTTTCAGGATAATCATAGGAGAAGGGAGGCGTAGGGGCTCCTCCTGTGCACAGCATGATTCCGTTTGGGGTGCCGGCGGGATCCCCTAGGGCCTCTCTAGGAAACGGCGAATGATCTTAGTGGTCCTTCTTCCTATGTGTTTCAGTAATAACTGAATAGGCATTGATCCTCTCTGCCATATTAAGACAGTTTTCTATAGCCTTTTTACTGTTAGCTCTCTACCCCCCTCAGGGGTACGTTGTATATCAATTTATGTGACATGAACCTTTGATACAGAGTTTGTATTTTATTTTCTGTTGTTTTTATAAACCAATAAAAGCTTTTGAAAGTAGAAATGTTATTTTGTTGTGGTACTGTTCTAAACATGGGAAAAATGTACCACTTTACAGGCATACTATAGACACCCCCCAGGCACAATATTTAAAGAAATATTTAATTTTTATTGTTTCACTTTAACCACTTCAGCCCCGGAAGGATTTACCCCCTTCCTGACCAGAGCACCTTTTACAATTTGGCACTGCGTCGCTTTAACTGCTAATTGCGCGGTCATGCAATGCTGTAACCAAACAAAATTTGCATCCTTTTCTTCCCACAAATAGAGCTTTCTTTTGATGGTATTTGATCACCTCTGCTGTTTTTATTTTTTGCGCTATAAACGGAAAAAGACCGAAAATTTTGAAAAAAAATGATATTTTCTACTTTTTGTTATAAAAAAAATCCAATAAACTCAATTTTTGTCATACATTTAGGCCAAAATGTATTCGGCCACATGTCTTTGGTAAAAAAAATGTCAATAAGCGTATATTTATTGGTTTGCGCAAAAGTTATAGCGTCTACAAACTAGGGTACATTTTCTGGAATTTACACAGCTTTTAGTTTATGACTGCCTATGTCATTTCATGAGGTGCTAAAATGGCAGGGCAGTACAAAACCCCCCCAAATGACCCCATTTTGGAAAGTAGACACCCCAAGGAAATTGCTGAGAGGCATGTTGAACTCATTGAATATTTATTTTTTTTGTCCCAAGTGATTGAATAATGCCAAAAAAATAAAAAATAAATAAAAAAAAAAAAAAATACAAAAAGTTGTCACTAAATGATATATTGCTCACACAAGCCATGGGCATATGTGGAATTGCACCCCAAAATACATTCAGCTGCTTCTCCTGAGTATGGGGATACCACATGTGTGGGACTTTTTGGGAGCCTAGCCGCGTACGGGGCCCCGAAAACCAAGCACCGCCTTCAGGATTTCAAAGGGCATAAATTTTTGATTTCACTCCTCACTACTTATCACAGTTTTGAAGGCCATAAAATGCCAAGATGGCACAAAACCCCCCCAAATGACCCCATTTTGGAAAGTAGACACCCCAAGCTATTTGCTGAGAGGCATGTTGAGTCCATGGAATATTTTATTTTTTGACACAAGTTGCGGGAAAGTGACAATTTTTTTTTTTTTTGCACAAAGTTGTCACTAAATGATATATTGCTCAAACATGCCATGGGCATATGTGGAATTACACCCCAAAATACATTCTGCTGCTTCTCCTGAGTACGGGGATACCACATGTGTGGGACTTTTTGGGAGCCTAGCCGCGTACGGGGCCCCGAAAACCAAGCACCGCCTTCAGGATTTCTAAGGGCATAAATTTTTGATTTCACTCCTCACTACCTATCACAGTTTTGAAGGCCATAAAATGCCAAGATGGCACAAAACCCCCCCAAATGACCCCATTTTGGAAAGTAGACACCCCAAGCTATTTTCTGAGAGGCATGTTGAGTCCATGGAATATTTTATATTTTGACACAAGTTGCGGGAAAGTGACAATTTTTTTTTTTGCACAAAGTTGTCACTAAATGATATATTGCTCACACAGGCCATGGGCATATGTGGAATTACACCCCAAAATACATTCTGCTGCTTCTCCTGAGTATGGGGATACCACATGAGTGGCACTTTTTGGGAGCCTAGCTTCATACGGGGCCCCGAAATCCAATCACCGCCTTCAGGATTTCTAAGGGCGTTAATTTTTGATTTCACTTCTCACTACCCATCACAGTTTCGAAGGCCATAAAATGCCAAGATAGCACAAAACCCCCCAAAATGACCACATTTTGGAAAGTAGACACCCCAAGCTATTTGCTGAGAGGCATGGCGAGTATTTTGCAGCTCTCATTTGTTTTTGAAAATGAAGAAAGACAAGAAAAATGTATCTTTTTTTTCTTTTTTCAATTTTCAAAAGTTTGTGACAAAAAGTGAGGTCTGCAAAATACTCACTATACCTCTCAGCAAATAGCTTTGGGTGTCTATTTTCCAAAATGGGGTCATTTGGGGGGGGTTTGTGCCATCTGGGCATTCCATGGCCTCCGAAACTGTGATAGGCAGTGAAGAGTGAAATCAAAAATTTACGCCCTTAGAAAGCCTGAAGGCGGTGCTTGGTTTTCGGGGTCCCGTACGCGGCTAGGCTCCCAAAAAGTCTCACACATGGGGTATCCCCGTATTCAGGAGAAGCAATAGAATGTATTTTGGGGTGTAATTTCACATATTCCCATGGCATGTTTGAGCAATATATCATTTAGTGACAACTTTGTGAAAAAAAAAAAAAAAAAAAAAAATTTGTCTTTTTCCCGCAACTTGTGTCACAATATAAAATATTCCATGGACTCGACATGCCTCTCAGCAAATAGCTTGGGGTGTCTACTTTCCAAAATGGGGTCATTTGGGGGGGTTTTGAACTGTCCTGGCATTTTATTCACAACATTTAGAAGCTTATGTCACACATCACCCACTCTTCTAACCACTTGAAGACAAAGCCCTTTCTGACACTTTTTGTTTACATGAAAAAATTATTTTTTTTTGCAAGAAAATTACTTTGAACCCCCAAACATTATATATTTTTTTAAAGCAAATGCCCTACAGATTAAAATGGTGGGTGTTTCATTTTTTTTTTCACACAGTATTTGCGCAGCGATTTTTCAAACGCATTTTTTGGGGAAAAAACACACTTTTTAACATTTTAATGCACTAAAACACACTATATTGCCCAAATGTTTGATGAAATAAAAAAGATGATCTTAGGCCGAGTACATGGATACCAAACATGACATGCTTTAAAATTGCGCACAAACGTGCAGTGGCGACAAACTAAATACATTTTTAAAAGCCTTTAAAAGCCTTTACAGGTTACCACTTTAGATTTACAGAGGAGGTCTACTGCTAAAATTACTGCCCTCGATCTGGCCTTCGTGGTGATACCTCACATGCATGGTGCAATTGCTGTTTACATTTGACGCCAGACCGACGCTTGCGTTCGCCTTTGTGCGAAAGCAGGGGGGGGCAGGGGTGCTTTTTTTTTTTTTTTTTTTTTTTCCTTATTATTTTTTTGCTTTTTTATCTTATTTTTAAACTGTTCCTTTCATTTTTTTTTTTTTAATCATTTTTATTGTTATCTCAGGGAATGTAAATATCCCCTATGATAGCAATAGGTAGTGACAGGTACTCTTTTTTGAAAAAATTGGGGTCTATTAGACCCTAGATCTCTCCTCTGCCCTCAAAGCATCTGACCACACCAAGATCGATGTGATAAAATGCTTTCCCAATTTCCCAATGGCGCTGTTTACATCCGGCGAAATCTAAGTCATGAAATGCTCGTAGCTTCCGGTTTCTTAGGCCATAGAGATGTTTGGAGCCATTCTGGTCTCTGATCAGCTCTATGGTCAGCTGGCTGAATCACCGGCTGCATTCTCAGGTTCCCTGTTGGGACAGGAGAGCCAGAGAAAAACATGGAAGACGGTGGGGGGGGGCATTCCCTCCCACTGCTTGTAAAAGCAGTCTAGAGGCTAATTAGCCGCTAGGATTGCTTTTACATGAAAGCCGACCGCTGGCTGAAAAGAATGATACCAAGATGATACCTAAACCTGCAGGCATCATTCTGGTATAACCACTCAAAGTCCAGCAACATACCAGTACATTGCTGGTCCTTGTTGGGCATACATTGTAAACTTTTAACGCAACCTGTGCCTACCTAAAATATATATATGCCGAAGCATGGGGGCATCCTCCCACAAAAGGCAGGAGCAAATCGCTCCTCCACCCACTGCTGCCCCCACGCTTCGGCATATATGCTGAAGTATGTAACTGTGGTGGTGAAATCACCTCCGACAGCGCTGGAGTCACGGCTTTATGTATCGTGGGAGCAAACGCTGTTGCTGTCAAGATAAATAAATCCGCGCTGCAGCTGAATGGCGTACCTGAAAACAAAAAAATGGTTAAAACACATTAAACTATAAAAAAATTACATACCTGAAAAGCAAACATGATAAAACATAACAATAAAACATTGCAGAATAGAATACAGTAAAAAAGAGCAGAACAATAGAGAGAAAATAGAGAGAGAAAGAACAATAAAACGACAACTATTTTTGGTTTTTTTATTTTATATTTTTTTTGTGTATTTTTTTTTTTTTTTTACTTTTTTTTTTTACATTTTTTTTTTATAACTGTAACTTTTAAAACTGTAACGGTTCCAGGTTTGGGTCTCTCAAAATGCGATGGCATCTTGGGAGACCCTGTGAAAGTGTGTCCTAGTCTGTGCAGTGCTGTACCCTACGCTAAAACTCAACTAGTGTATGGTAGCGTTCAAAACATTCACCAATGCAAAGACCAGGATTGCCAGGACAGGAGGGACAATAATACCGGGTGTCACGCCTAAATCCGCGCTTGCTGCAGACACGACATTTTCTTTGGGGGGCTCGTTGGGTAGGGGTACTCGGGATGGCATAAGGAAAATGCCTCTCATGCAGCCGGCCTACTGCATTTGGTTGGGGAAGGTGAGGTGGAGCACCGTCTGGAAACAGAAGGGCTCTGACGATCTCTTCCTGGAATTTAAGGAAGGATCCAGTCCGTCCTGAAGCTCTGTATAGCACATGAGCGTTCAGTAAAGCCAATTGAAATAAGTATACAGACACTTTTTTGTACCAGCGTCTGGCCTTACGGGCAATTAGGTACGGCGCCAACAACTGGTCGTTGAGGTCCACCCCTCCCATATTTTGGTTATATTCGTGGACACAGAGGGGTTTCTCCACAACACCAGTCACCGTAGTAATTTGGGTTGTCGTGTCTGCATGAAGGGAGGTAAGAACAAAAACATTCTTATTGTCCCTCCACTTCATAGCGAGCAAGTTATTACACTGCAAGCAGGCTCTCTCCCCCAGCCTAAGATGGGAATCTACAAGCCGCTGAGGAAAGCCCCGGCGATTAGGTCGCACGGTGCCACATGCTCCAATCTGATGATCAAACAAGTGACTAAAAAGTGGCACGCTTGTGTAATAATTGTCCACGTACAAGTGGTACCCCTTTCTGAATAAGGGTGACACCAAGTCCCACACTATCTTGCCAGCGCTTCCTATGTAGTCAGGGCAGTTTGTCGGCTCTACGTGTCTAGTCTATCTTTGCCCTCGTAAACCATAAATCTACATATATAGCCTGTGGCCCTGTCACAGAGCTTATACATCTTGACCCCGTATCTGGCACGCTTGCTGGGAAGGTACTGTTTGAATGACAAGCGGCCAGAAAATTTAATCAGGGACTCATCAACGCAGACAACTTGATGGGGAGTAAACAAGTCTGCAAAACGTTGGTTGAAGTGGTTTACGAGGGGTCGAATTTTGTAGAGCCGATCGTATTCAGGGTCTCCACGAGGATGACAGAGTTCATTGTCGTTGAAGTGCATGAACCGCAAAATCTGCTTGTATCGTGCCCTGGTCATGGAGGCAGAGAACACGGGCATATGGTGAATTGGGTCAGTGGACCAATATGACCGCAACTCACTCTTTTTGGTTATGCCCATGTTGAGGGAAAGGCCCAGAAAGATCTTAAATTCGGAGACCGTAATTGGTCTCCAATCTCTGGCAAGGGAGGACTGGGGAATAGTGGCGATGTGTTGACCAGCGTATAAATTGCTTTGGTCCACAATAGATCTATAGAGATCTTCGGTGAAAAACAGTGAATAAAAATCCAGTGGCGTAAAATCAACTGTTTCCTCCTGAATTCCGGGTTGGCCAGTGAATGGGGGCAATACGGGTGCTGCAGAAGTGGTGGGTACCCAATTCGGATTGGCGAATGCAGCAGGAAGGGCACTATGGGCACGACGGGCCTGTGTTCGTCTTCTTGGTGGCAGCGGGACCCTACTAGTGCTTGCCACCTCACCAGCTTGAACTGCACTTATGGGACTCGCCACGTCACCACGTGATACTGCAGTGCTGGATGTACGACCAGGGTGTACTAGGCCGCTGGTGCTTGCCAGTTCACCAGAAGGAACAGCGGCACTAGTACTGCTCTGCTCCATACGAGGGACCTGCGGTTCTTGCACTTCAAGGACAGAAGAAGAAGTTCGGGGTCTGGTACGCCTGACCCTAGCAGGGACCACAACTCCGTCGTCAGAGCTATCTGTCATGGAGCCGCTGTCCTCTACAGGATCGTATTCTGAGCCTGAACTTGACAGATGAGTGACTTCCTCTTCACTATCTGTCATGCTCAGAAACGTGTAGGCCTCTTCACTAGTGTACCTTCGATTTGCCATTTTGGGCTCTAAATTTAGGGGTATACTAGTGAGACTCACAGGCAAAAAAGCTCCTGACTGTCAGCGACTGATTCAAAACTCTACCAAAAAACTGTTAGCGATCGCAGGGATCAGGCCTGACTCTGCGAACGCTGCAGTTATGTGTGCTTAGTGTTTTGTGACAGTTATCGATCGATACTGCACTTAGGTGGGCTGGGCTGGGCTGGGCCGAGGAGCAAAACGCAGGTGCTAGCAGGTATCTGGGCTGATCCCGCTAACACTGCGTTTTTTTGGGGGACCCTAAACTGCTGGGGAGTATAGATCTGATCGGATCAGATATCGATCCGTTCAGATACTATAGCACTAAGGGAGGTGTATGCTGCGTGCGTGGGTGTTAACGGTACTGGCGCTAACCTGACGCTGCCTGGGGCGACGCAAACCTTATCTGACCCTAAAAACTTAACTTATATCACCGCCGGGCAATTAGGGGGTTAAAATTGAAAACTGCGGATGACCAGGAGAAATAAGTGCCCACACCTGTCTTTCCACCTCTGCGCCTAGGATTGTAAAACACCTGTGAGCTACCACTTAAATAAAAAATAATTATAAGTCTGAAAAAACACCCTGTGGATGAATAGTGGCGCTATATGCCTAAATAAAATGAATAGGCCAATCAATGAATTCTAGTTGAAGAGTGCACTCTTCAACTAGAATTCATTGATTGGCCTATTCATTTTATTTAGGCATATAGCGCCACTATTCATCCACAGGGTGTTTTTTCAGACTTATAATTAGGGGGTTAAACCTTTATAAGGTAATAAACGGCGGGTGCCCTAAAACTATAATAAACTATAATAAACTATAAAAAACTACAAAAAACAAACCAACTAACCAGCGTCACCCGTAACAATTATATGGTGATCACTGGTGAAAGGGTTAACTAGGGGGCAATCTAGGGGTTAAAACCTTTAGAAGGTAGTATATGGGGGTCCCTGTCGCTATAAAAAACACTGACGGCGAACCTATATACTTATCTCCCTAACTAGCGTCACCTGTGTCACTAATACAGCGATCAGAAAAACGATCGCTTAGTGACACTGGCGACGGGGGGTGATCACGGGGTTAAAACTTTATTAGGGGGGGTTAGGGGGGTACCCTGGACCTAAGGGGGGGTACCCTAGACCTAAAGGGGGCTAACCTAACTGCCCTAACACTTGTAACTGACACAAACTGACACCAATGCAATAATCAGAAAAAAAAAAAAAACTGCTTTTGGTGTCAGTATGTGTGGGGGTACAGGGGGGTGATCAGGGGGTGGCTGGGGGGTGACAGGGGGGTGACAAGTGTGCCTGCGTGTTCTACTGTTAGTGTAGTGTTGGTGCACTTACTTGGATGTCTTCTCTCCTCTGCGCCGGATCAAAAAGACCGGCTCGAAGAGAGATGACATCACTTCCTCCGCTTCTGTTTACATTCACAGAAGCCGAGGAAGCTCGTCATTGGCCAGGAGCGATCGCGAGGGGGGAGCCATGAATGAGTGGCCTCCCCCTCACCTTCGATCGACCCTGACCTCGATCTGACCGCCGCTGGCACCGGGGGGGGGTCCGATCGGACCCCCCACCCGCGGGCGGGCAAGGACGTACCTGTAAGTCCTTTTGCCTGCCCGTGCCATTCTGCCGACGTATATAGTCGTGCGGCGGTCGGCAAGTGGTTAAGCATTAAAAAAATCACTGCTCCCGAAAAAACATCAGTTTTTAAAAAAAAATTTGCATTGATACATGTCCCCTGGGGCATGCCTGTTTGGCATTTAGGAGAGATCTAAGATCGTTCCTGGCATGAAAGATTTTGTCAATGGTTATTTGTGTGGGATTGTTTTTATTTATCAGCTCCAATTTTTCAATTTTGTCTAATAGTTCTGTCAGCCGCTGTGTCCTTTGGCGTTTAGCTTGGGAACTAATTTGTATGAGTATACCATGGATGAATGCCTTATGGGCTGTCCATAGGGTAGCAGGGTTGCTAACTGAGGATATGTAAATGTCAAATTATTCCTTCAGACGGTTTCGTATGAAGATGGTGTTAGTTGGAGTTGACATCAGGTGTGGATTGTTCCTCCAGTTGGCGGCAAAGGAGTTGGTAGTATTGTCCCCTAGAAGCATGGAGATTGGTGCATTATCCTGCCATGTTATGGTGTGGATTTTTGTCTCTATTACACCTTGGAGAAGCTGTTGGTCACCCACAAATAAGTCAATTCTGGAGTAGGTGCAATGGGGTTTAGAAAAGAAAGTGAAGTCCCTTTCCATAGAATGTTGGCACCTCCATATGTCAAATAGGCCAGTAGCATGTAGAAAGTGGCTCAAGGCATGGTGTTTCTTTGTAGAGGAGCCTTTAACGTCAATGGAGGGGTCTGGAGCTAAATTAAAATCCCTGCAAAGAGGCATACAACCTTGTTTGGATTTGTTTACATTTTTTCATAGTTTAAGCATAAAACGTATTTGTCCAGAGTTCGGGGCATAGAGGTTTACGATAGTGTATGTGGCGTTGTTAACTTTGCAGACTAGGATAAGGTATCATCCCTGGGGATCGTTAATAGTAGAAATCATTTTAAATGTCATTGTGTTCTTGATTGCTATGAGTACCCCCTTGTTTTGTTTTGAGAGTTAGCGAAAAATATATGTGGAAAGTTTTTGTGGGACATATTAGGCTTGATTCACACCTTTGCATTTTTAGTGCTTTTTGCATTTTGCAGATTTGCTCTACAGAATGTTTTCCATGGGAAACCATGTTAAATGGGTTGTAGCAAAAATATGAATGCAATCTATACACTGGGGGGAGAACCTCTGGGGAATCTAAGATGGAAAAGGACCTGGGGGTCCTAGTAGATGTTAGCAATGGCATGCAATCCCAAGCTGCTGCTAACAAAGCAAACAGAATATTGGCATGTATTAAAAAGGGGATCAACTCCAGAGATAAAACGATAATTCTCCCGCTCTACAAGACTCTGGTCAGGCCGCACCTGGAGTATGCTGTCCAGTTCTGGGCACCAGTCCTCAGGAAGGATGTATTGGAAATGGAGCAAAAGGCAACAAAGCTAATAAAGGGTCTGGAGGATATTTGTTATGAGGAAAAGTTGCGAGCACTGAACTTATTCTCTCTGGAGAAGAGACGCTTGAGAGAGGATATGATTTCATAGTTACATAGGTACATAGTAGGTGAGGTTGAAAAAAGACACAAGTCCATCAAGTCCAACCTATGTGTGTGATTATGTGTCAGTATTACATTATATATCCCTGTATGTTGCGGTCATTCAGGTGCTTATCTAATAGTTTCTTGAAGCTATCAATGCTCCCCGCTGAGACCACCGCCTGTGGAAGGGAATTCCACATCCATTCCACATTCCATTCAATATACAAATACCATACCGGTGACCCCACAATAGGGATAAAACTTTTTTGCAGAAGGGAGCTTAACAAGACTCGTGGCCACTCATTAAAATTAGAAGAAAAGAGGTTTAACCTTAAACTACGTAGAGGGTTGGATGTGCAAGGATGTGCAATTCGCTTCCACAGGCGGTGGTCTCAGTGGGGGGCATTCATAGTTTCAAGAAACTATTAGATAAGCACCTGAACGACCTCAACATACAGGGATATACAATGTAATACTGACATATAATCACACACAAAGGTTGGACTTGTGTCTTTTCTCAATCTCACCAACTATGTAACTATGTAACTACGTCAAATTAGTGTATAGCTAAGAATATTCATCGTGGTTGCACGTAGCGCGCATTAAATTTTCCTTTATGTGGTAAAAATTAATTCTGACAATGGTGTCCCTTGGGACAGTATCCGGAAAGTATGGCGGTTTTGGCAGCCGGTGCATGCGGTCAATTATTAGTTTTCCTGGGGTGGTGTCAGGGAGAAAAGCTGACATCAATTGTGTAAAATATTCCTTTAGTGCAGATCGCTGGACGGACTCTAGTATGCCTCTTATCTTTAAATTGTTCCGTCTGGAATGATCTTCTAAATCTGCAATTTTGGCTTTCATCCATTCTATATTCTCAGCTCCCTCACCCATCCCATCCCTCACCCATCCACTAAATCATTGAAGGAGGAAGTCGCTTCTCCTTCTTCTCACTTCTTCTATGGTTGTGACTCTTTCTCCTAGAAACAATATTTCTGAGGTAAAGTGGTACATCTTCCTAGTAATATCAGATTGAATGGAGGTTTGAAGTCTAAGAAGCATATCTCTTAGAGTAGTATCTAGTACTGGTTGGTTTGTAGTAGGATATGCAGCAATGGAGTTAGTTATGGCTGGGCCCACAGGGGATGATTGTGTTTGTAACATGGCTCAACTTAGCATCCTGTGCTGTGTCCTGTGACAGCCTCAGCTTAAATTTTGCAGGGCTTGTTGATGGAGTGGAGGCCAGGGAGCTTCTACCAGGTATGTGAGGAGAAGGCAGCGCTCCTTCTGCAGCATTCGCCTGTATGTGTGTGGAGGTTGGGCCGCCACATGATGCGGCTGCATGTCTGCTGGTGCCATCTTGGAAATTCTTCTTGGCAGGCAACGGATAGAACTTTGTGAGTTTCCATGGGGTTGATAGTTCATTCCTCCACTTGGACATTTTCCTGGGGACTCAGGGACTCGACAGACCCATCTGTTTTGGTGGTAGATCGAAATTGCTTGTCACTCTGTGCCCTAGGAGGCCGCCGTCACTCAGAGCTGCTTCAGCAAGCAGACATCTCGGTCAGCTTCCGGCCACGTCCCCCTGTTTCCTGCATTTTAGTGCTAATGGAACATTTGTGAGATAAAATGCATGCATTCCTCCACTGCTTATCTGATGTGCCCATTTGTAGTGCTTCTGACCAGCTCCTCCCGAATCTATCCATGATAGATGGTTTATTAGACTGGAGCCAAGAATAAGTGACTGAAGACGCCTGATTAAATTGCTCACCAGAATAGCAGACCGATTCCAATTCCATTAGGGGCCTAATGAAATTGACTTTCGGTAATTTCCTGTTAAGGTAACTACAGATCTGAAAATAGGACCATAGAGGGAGTTGCATGATGTTGCCGTGTTGTTTTTGAATTGCAAGATCTTTAACGTTGCCCTTGTGAAAGCAATCTCCTGCTAATATTGGTTTATCAGAATGTGGGTTTTGAAGCATATGATTCCCCATTCCAGAGGGGAAATCGGGATTGTCCTTCAGGGGTGTAAGTGGGCTAAATGTAGAAGAAATGCTCTTTTGCCTTGTTGAAAACTTCTAAAGTGACTCCTGTTACAGGGTGGAGTTTAATGAGGGGTGAGTAGCTAGATTAGGGAATCCAAGATGAGAACCATAGAGGGATAGGATTAAGATCAGATTCCAGAGAAACCCAGTCTTTGGAATTATTGTAACAATGCCAGTCAATTACCCTCGTAAGATGGGAGGCATAATAATAGTTTTTAAAGTGGGGTAATCCCATCTCTCCATGTTATTTTGTTCTCATCAATAGGAAGAATTTAATTCTAGGATTATTATGGGCCCATATAAATTTCAATTGGATTGAGTGGAGGGATTTAAAGAAGCTCCAGGGTATTTTAATCGGTAGTGTACGCAGTAGGTAGAGCAACTTGGGTAGGATTGACCTTTTTAAAATAGCTGCTCCTCCGAACCAGGAGATATATCTGGAATGCCAGTTCTTTAGGTCCTGTTCAAAAACTTTAACTAGCAGGGGGAAGTTCCATTCATAAATCAGGGATATGTAGGGGTTTAACCAAACCGCTAGATATTTGAGTGCCGAGGGGTCCCATTTAAATGAGCAATTTTCTTTGATCAGGTTGTGAGCATCATTCAGTAGGGTAACATTCATCGCTTCAAATTTAGAATAATTTATTTTTAAGTTGGAAACGTAGCCATAATGTGTAAATGCTTTTATTAGGTTTGGTATGGTAGTGTGTGGCTTAGTTAGAAAGAATAGCAGATCATCTGTGTATGCTGCAGTTTTGAATACTCTGTCTGCCACTTCGATTCCACTAATTGCTGCTTCAGCATTAACCTGTCTAATAAACAGTTCCAAAGATAGAATGAACAGCAGAGGCGAGAGTGGGCAACTTTGCCTTGTGCCATTGGTTATATAAACCTTCTCTAACAGAGAGCCATTGATCTTTAATTTAGCCCAAGGATGTTTGTAGAGAGCAGAGATCCAGGCCAACATGTGACCAATATGTTTGCATGCTGCCATCATGAAATCCCATGAAACACGATCGAAGGCCTTCTCCGCGTCTGTAGACTGGAGAAGTCCCCTAATATTTAGTGTGCGAGCAGCATATCAGAAGCAGAGATTTAGTGACATTGTACTTTTGCCTCTCTGCCTGGTAGGGATGAGCCGAACACCCCCCTGTTCGGTTCGCACCAGAACATGCGAACAGGAAAAAAGTTCGTTCGAACATGCGAACACCGTTAAAGTCTATGGGACACGAACATGAATAATCAAAAGTGCTAATTTTAAAGGCTTATATGAAAGTTATTGTCATAAAAAGTGTTTGGGGACCTGGGTCCTGCCCCAGGGGACATGGATCAATGCAAAAAAAAGTTTTAAAAACGGCCGTTTTTTCAGGAGCAGTGATTTTAATAATGCTTAAAGTCAAACAATAAAAGTGTAATATCCCTTTAAATTTCGTACCTGGGGGGTGTCTATAGTATGCCTGTAAAGGGGCGCATGTTTCCTGTTATTAGAACAGTCTGACAGCAAAATGACATTTTGAAGGAAAAAACTCATTTAAAACTACTCGCGGCTATTGCATTGCCGACAATACACATAGAAGTTCATTGATAAAAACGGCATGGGAATTCCCCAAAGGGGAACCCCGAACCAAAATTAAAAAAAAAAAATGACGTGGGAGTCCTCCTAAATTCCATACCAAGCCCTTCAGGTCTGATATGGATATTAAGGGGAACCCCGGCCAAAATTAAAAAAAAAAAATGACGTGGGGTTCCCCCTAAATTCCATACCAGACCCTTCAGGTCTGGTATGGATTTTAAGGGGAACCCCGCGCCAAAAAAAAAAAAAAAAAACGGCGTGGGGTCCCCCCAAAAATCCATACCAGACCCCTATCCGAGCACGCAACCTGGCAGGCCGCAGGAAAAGAGGGGGGGACGAGAGTGCGGCCCCCCCTCCCTCCTGAACCGTACCAGGCCACATGCCCTCAACATTGGGAGGGTGCTTTGGGGTAGCCCCCCAAAACACCTTGTCCCCATGTTGATGAGGACAAGGGCCTCATCCCCACAACCCTGGCCGGTGGTTGTGGGGGTCTGCGGGCGGGGGGCTTATCGGAGTCTGGAAGCCCCCTTTAACAAGGTGACCCCCAGATCCCGGCCCCCCCCCTGTGTGAAATGGTAAGGGGGTACATAAGTACCCCTACCATTTCACAAAGAAAGTGTCAAAAATGTTAAAAATGACAAGAGACAGTTTTTGACAATTCCTTTATTTAAATGCTTCTTCTTTCTTCTATCTTCCTTCATCTTCTGGTTCTTCTGGTTCTTCTGGCTCTTCTGGTTCTTCCTCCGGCGTTCTCGTCCAGCATCTCCTCCGCGGCGTCTTCTGTCTTCTTCTCCTCGGGCCGCTCCGCACCCATGGCATGGGGGGGAGGCTCCCGCTCTTCTCTTCTTCTTTTCTTCTCTTCTTCTCTTCTTCATTTTCTTCTCCGGGCCGCTCCGCAATCCATGCTGGCATGGAGGGAGGCTCCCGCTGTGTGACGGCGCTCCTCGTCTGACAGTTCTTAAATAACGGGGGGGCGGGGCCACCCGGTGACCCCGCCCCCCTCTGACGCACGGTGACTTGACGGGACTTCCCTGTGGCATTCCCCGTGACGTCACAGGGAAGTCCCGTCAAGTCACCGTGCGTCAGAGGGGGGCGGGGTCACCGGGTGGCCCCGCCCCCCCGTTATTTAAGAACTGTCAGACGAGGAGCGCCGTCACACAGCGGGAGCCTCCCTCCATGCCAGCATGGATTGCGGAGCGGCCCGGAGAAGAAAAGAAGAAAAGAAGAAGAGAAGAAGAGAAGAAAAGAAGAAGAGAAGAGCGGGAGCCTCCCCCCCATGCCATGGGTGCGGTGCGGCCCGAGGAGAAGAAGATAGAAGACGCCGCGGAGGATATGCTGGACGAGAACGCCGGAGGAAGAACCAGAAGAGCCAGAAGAACCAGAAGAACCAGAAGATGAAGGGAGATAGAAGAAAGAAGAAGCATTTAAATAAAGGAATTGTCAAAAACTGTCTCTTGTCATTTTTAACATTTTTGACACTTTTTTCGTGAAATGGTAGGGGTACTTATGTACCCCCTTACCATTTCACACAGGGGGGGGGCCGGGATCTGGGGGTCACCTTGTTAAAGGGGGCTTCCAGATTCCGATAAGCCCTCCGCCTGCAGACCCCCACAACCACCGGCCAGGGTTGTGGGGATGAGGCCCTTGTCCTCATCAACATGGGGACAAGGTGTTTTGGGGGGCTACCCCAAAGCACCCTCCCAATGTTGAGGGCATGTGGCCTGGTACGGTTCAGGAGGGAGGGGGGGCCGCACTCTCGTCCCCCCCTCTTTTCCTGCGGCCTGCCAGGTTGCGTGCTCGGATAAGGGTCTGGTATGGATTTTTGGGGGGACCCCACGCCGTTTTTTTTTTTTTTTTTGGCGCGGGGTTCCCCTTAAAATCCATACCAGACCTGAAGGGTCTGGTATGGAATTTAGGGGGAACCCCACGTCATTTTTTTTTTTAAATTTTGGCCGGGGTTCCCCTTAATATCCATACCAGACCTGAAGGGCCTGGTATGGAATTTAGGGAGACTCCCACGTCATTTTTTTTTTTTAATTTTGGTTCGGGGTTCCCCTTTGGGGAATTCCCATGCCGTTTTTATCAATGAACTTCTATGTGTATTGTCGGCAATGCAATAGCCGCGAGTAGTTTTAAATGAGTTTTTTCCTTCAAAATGTCATTTTGCTGTCAGACTGTTCTAAACACAGGAAACATGCGCCCCTTTACAGGCACACTATAGACACCCCCCAGGTACGAAATTTAAAGGGATATTACACTTTTATTGATTGACTTTAAGCATTATTAAAATCACTGCTCCTGAAAAAACGACCATTTTTAAAACTTTTTTTTGCATTGATCCATGTCCCCTGGGGCAGGACCCAGGTCCCCAAACACTTTTTATGACAATAACTTGCATATTAGCCTTTAAAATTAGCACTTTTGATTTCTCCCATAGACTTTTAAAGGGTGTTCCGCGGCATTCGAATTTGCCGCGAACACCCCAAATTGTTCGCTGTTCGGTGAACTTGCGAACAGCCAATGTTCGAGTCGAACATGAGTTCGACTCGAACTCGAAGCTCATCCCTACTGCCTGGCATAAAGCCTGCTTGCTCTGGACCAATCAAGCCTTGGAGTAACGGTCTAAGTCTATATACATTTAGATTCAACAAAAAAATAGGCTTCCAGATCATGATAAGACCCCCTGTTCACAAACCCTACAACCACTGGGCCAGGATTGTGATGACAAGATGCTTTGCCACGGGGGGTGCACTGATATGTTATGGTTCAGGAGGTTGGCTCACCCCTTTCCTGGCCAACTAGGCTGCATGCTTGATTTAAGGGTCCGGTGTTCTTTTTTAGGGGGATCCCATTTTCATTCTTGTTGTAGGATATTCTATATTTACAAAGAAAAATATACTTTTTAAATTGCAGGAAAAATTATTTTATTGCCAGCTTATCTTTAAAATTAAAACAACACGGGGGAGTGACTTGACGGTGTTTGGTAATGGCCGCTTAGACCGAGAGACAACAACGGAGCAACAGAGACCTGCATCAACAGCCCAAACAATGCCATCCACCTCTCAAACACCGCGGAAGACCCAGGGAATGATGTCCAGCAAAAGGAAGGGAGAATACCGGCCAAAAAAGCCCACAGCCTTCTTCCTGAAGCCAGCGCCACAGGTTAGTGGAAACCAAAATGGCACCGCCGAGCCCGCCACAAGCAGGGCCTACACAGATCTCCCAGATGACATCACCGACAATATAGGCAATATCCTACCCTTATCACACCTCAGAGACCAAACAGAAGGCAGCCCCACTCCAGGCAGCCCTGCAAAGGCTAGGATGCGGATGAATACACCTCCATCACCCACACACACACTCCGTCATCCACACCCTTTAACCCTCTACAGTCCAATCAGGCCCTTCAATCTTCTATGATAGCATTCCCTACCACAGGACAGCCTGTCCTGGACAAAACCTTAAAGGACATGCTCCTATCACTTCAATCATCACTATTAACTGATCTCTCCTCCTTAAACTACAAATTCTCCACCGACATACTTAACATGGGAGACAGAATCATATACATTGAAAATAAAATGGAAGACAGCACCACCACTATCAATGATCTAGTGGAGGCTTATGATGATGTGAAAGACGAACAGCACTGGATAAAATTTAAATTGGCAGACCTAGAGGACAGGTCCCATCGTAATAATGTCAAATTAAGGGGGGTCCCTGAATCAGTTACACCAACTGCTCTCCATCAATATGCACAAGACCTCGTGTCCGCTATTCTACCTGACGCTACACTGCTTGAGATCAACATAGACAGGATCCACAAAGTTAAGCCAAACCACCCCATTTGGCCGCATCTGTCCCCTGCCCAGGGATGTGCTAATGAGAGTGCATTTTTTCCACACTAAGGAAAAACTCTTATGCCCCGTACACACGGTCGGACATCGATCGGACATTCCGACAACAAAATCTATGGATTTTTTCCGACGGATGTTGGCTCAAACTTGTTTTGCATACACACGGTCACACAAAGTTGTTGGAAAATCCAATCATTCTGAACGCGGTGACGTAAAACACATACGCCGGGACTATAAACGGGGCAGTAGCCAATAGCTTTCATCTCTTTATTTATTCTGAGTAGGGATGAGCTTCGAGTTCGAGTCGAACTCATGTTCGACTCGAACATTGGCTGTTCGCAAGTTCACCGAACAGCGAACAATTTGGGGTGTTCGCGGCAAATTCGAATGCCGCGGAACACCCTTTAAAAGTCTATGGGAGAAATCAAAAGTGCTAATTTTAAAGGCTAATATGCAAGTTATTGTCATAAAAAGTGTTTGGGGACCTGGGTCCTGCCCCAGGGGACATGGATCAATGCAAAAAAAAGTTTTAAAAACGGCCGTTTTTTCAGGAGCAGTGATTTTAATAATACTTAAAGTCAATCAATAAAAGTGTAATATCCCTTTAAATTTCGTACCTGGGGGGTGTCTATAGTGTGCCTGTAAAGGGGCGCATGTTTCCTGTGTTTAGAACAGTCTGACAGCAAAATGACATTTTGAAGGAAAAAACTCATTTAAAACTACCCGCGGCTATTGCATTGCCGACAATACACATAGAAGTTCATTGATAAAAACGGCATGGGAATTCCCCAAAGGGGAACCCCGAACCAAAATTAAAAAAAAAAAATGACGTGGGGGTCCCCCTAAATTCCATACCAGGCCCTTCAGGTCTGGTATGGATATTAAGGGGAACCCCGGCCAAAATTTAAAAAAAAAATGACGTGGGGTTCCCCCTAAATTCCATACCAAGCCTTCAGGTCTGGTATGGATTTTAAGGGGAACCCCGCGCCAAAAAAAAAAAAAAAAACGGCGTGGGGTCCCCCCAAAAATCCATACCAGACCCTTATCCGAGCACGCAACCTGGCAGGCCGCAGGAAAAGAGGGGGGGACAAGAGTGCGGCCCCCCCTCCCTCCTGAACCGTACCAGGCCACATGCCCTCAACATTGGGAGGGTGCTTTGGGGTAGCCCCCCAAAACACCTTGTCCCCATGTTGATGAGGACAAGGGCCTCATCCCCACAACCCTGGCCGGTGGTTGTGGGGGTCTGCGGGCGGGGGGCTTATCGGAATCTGGAAGCCCCCTTTAACAAGGTGACCCCCAGATCCCGCCCCCCCCTGTGTGAAATGGTAAGGGGGTACATAAGTACCCCTACCATTTCACGAAAAAAGTGTCAAAAATGTTAAAAATGACAAGAGACAGTTTTTGACAATTCCTTTATTTAAATGCTTCTTCTTTCTTCTATCTTGCTTTATCTTCTGGTTCTTCTGGCTCTTCTGGTTCTTCTGGTTCTTCCTCCGGCGTTCTCGTCCAGCATCTCCTCCGCGGCGTCTTCTGTCTTCTTCTCCTCGGGCCGCTCCGCACCCATGGCATGGGGGGGAGGCTCCCGCTCTTCTCTTCTTCTCTTCTTCTTTTCTTCTTTTCTTCTTTTCTTCTCTTCTTCTCTTCTTCTTCATTTTCTTCTCCGGGCCGCTCCGCAATCCATGCTGGCATGGAGGGAGGCTCCCGCTGTGTGACGGCGCTCCTCGTCTGACAGTTCTTAAATAACGGGGGGGGGCGGGGCCACCCGATGACCCCGCCCCTCTCTGACGCACGGTGACTTGACGGGACTTCCCTGTGGCATTCCCCGTGACGTCACAGGGAAGTCCCGTCAAGTCACCGTGCGTCAGAGGGGGGCGGGGTCACCGGGTGGCCCCGCCCCCCCGTTATTTAAGAACTGTCAGACGAGGAGCGCCGTCACACAGCGGGAGCCTCCCTCCATGCCAGCATGGATTGCGGAGCGGCCCGGAGAAGAAAATGAAGAAGAAGAGAAGAAGAGAAGAAAAGAAGAAAAGAAGAAAAGAAGAAGAGAAGAAGAGAAGAAGAGAAGAGCGGGAGCCTCCCCCCCCATGCCATGGGTGCGGAGCGGCCCGAGGAGAAGAAGACAGAAGACGCCGCGGAGGAGATGCTGGACGAGAACGCCGGAGGAAGAACCAGAAGAACCAGAAGAGCCAGAAGAACCAGAAGATGAAGGGAGATAGAAGAAAGAAGAAGCATTTAAATAAAGGAGTTTTTTCCTTCAAAATGTCATTTTGCTGTCAGACTGTTCTAAACACAGGAAACATGCGCCCCTTTACAGGCACACTATAGACACCCCCCAGGTACGAAATTTAAAGGGATATTACACTTTTATTGTTTGACTTTAAGCATTATTAAAATCACTGCTCCTGAAAAAACGGCCGTTTTTAAAACTTTTTTTTGCATTGATCCATGTCCCCTGGGGCAGGACCCAGGTCCCCAAACACTTTTTATGACAATAACTTGCATATAAGCCTTGAAAATTAGCACTTTTGATTATTCATGTTCGTGTCCCATAGACTTTAACGGTGTTCGCATGTTCGAACGAACTTTTTTCCTGTTCGCATGTTCTGGTGCGAACCGAACAGGGGGGTGTTCGGCTCATCCCTAATTCTGAGCATGCGTGGCACTTTGTGCGTCGGATTTGTGTACACACGATCGAAAATTCCGACAACGGATTTTGTTGTCGGAAAATTTTATAGCCTGCTCTCAAACTTTTGGAAAATGTGTGATGGAGCCTACACACGGTCGGCATTTCCGACAACAAGGTCCTATCACACATTTTCCGTCGGAAAATCCGACCGTGTGTACGGGGCATAAATGGCAGCCAGGCACAAACCCGCTCTCCTGGCTCCATTTGACGGTATTCAACTTTTCCCTGACCTCTCCAAATATACCCTCCAATTGCAACGACAACTAAATCTGGTAACAAAAGCCATGAATAACCACAAGATCCAATACAAGTGGAGATATCCTGCGACCATACTAGTTATCAAAAATGGCACCTCTCACGCCATGTCCACCCTTAATGGAAGGATGAAATTACTCTACACATGGGGAATTATTGTCGATCCTCCACAGGACAACAATCCATTCTCAGTTCCGAAAAGCCCGCTACCACAATGTGAAAAATACTCCGATAAGCAACATGGCAAGCAAGGATGACACCACTACCAAAAGGGCTTGCAACCCTGACAGGAATGTTCTCTCCTGCTTCAGGCCCATACAACCGGTTGTTGCACTTAACTGTTTACCCCCAAAGCAGATTTGCTGATTCAGCCTATTCTCTCCGCTGAATTCCACACAACGTTAACCTAATGTTGCACAGCAATTTGTACTTCACTTTTACTTGTTATATTGATTTCTGTTACAGTCTTCCAGCTTTGATGGTGAAGAACCTTGGGATGTTACCGCCAAGACCGCCTCATCTCTGATGACAATTTCCATCTAATAACTGAGCTTCTTATTGCTCCGTCATCAAACTGTGAGTAACTAAGCCTCGCACATACACCACCCTACACCATGAACATGCCGATTAATATATTATCTATTAATGCACACGGTCTCAACCATCCCGCAAAATGCCATTCTCTTTGGCAGACTGCCCAGGACCACAAATGCGATATACTATGTGTACAGGAGACACATTTCTCCTCCGCAGCTTCACCCAAATGCACCCAAAGAACTTCCCGCACATCTACTGAGCCTCTTTCCCCTCTAAACAACATGGAGTGATGATTGCCATAAGAGACTCCATTGCCTTCCAACTTCATCACTCAGTCCTGGACCCTAATGGACGGTACTGTCAGAAACCATGAATCAGACTGAGACAGAAGTACAGAGTTTAGGAACTGGAACAGATAGTCAGAAAAGCCAAAACGTCACAGATGGGTTTTTTGGGATGTCTCCCGATATGTGTTGCATCTGGAGTAGGTGAAGTTACTTTATTTCCATGATTTCCAAAATCTTTAATGCAAAGCCTAGTGGCAAGGAGAACATGAGTCACAATTAGTCCAAAGTTCGGAGGGATAGCCTTCGTGCCAAAGTTCAAAATTGCCAGATTCGGTAAGGGGTATATATTAACACCTATAATTTGTGATATTATAGCAAAAACTGCTGGCCAAAGCTTAGAATGTTTATTACAAGCCCAAAATATGCTGAGGGAGTACTTCCCAGAGTCGAGTGCCTTGGCATCGTTGGATACGGCCAAGGCATTCGACTCCATAGAATGGGAATTCCTGCAGGCAGTGTTGAAAAAAAGTGGATTTGGGGAAGGATTTAGAAAATGGGTGAGAATACTGTATAAGCAACCATGCTCTAACCTTTTGATAAATGGAATTTTGTCTCCCACAGTGAAACTGCCAAGGGGAACAAGACAGGGGTGCCCGCTGTCCCCCCAATTGTTCTCACTTGCTATAGAAGTATTAGCTAATAGATTTAGACAATCTAAAATATATAAAGGGATCAGGGTGGGGGATAGGATTGAACACATAGGATTATATGCAGACGATATCATATTATATATGGAGGATGTACATAGCTCATTAGGGGAGGCAATGAAAATAATAGAAACATATGGGATACTATCGGGACTTAAAATGAACTGGCAGAAATCTGCATTGATGTTATTAAGGCCAGGAAAGGAGAGGAATCTTCAGACCCCATTAAAAAATGTGGAAACTTTTAAATATTTAGGAATAAATATCACATTGGAAACAGAAGAAGCTCTTAAAGCAAACATTGACCCCTTGGTAGAATATGTAAAGAACAAATTGGGAGTATGGAAAAAACTACCGTTATCAATGGCAGGGAGAATACAGTTGATCAAATCTATTATACTACCGAAGTGTCTCTATGTGATGGCACATTCGGAGGTAAAGATACCAAAATATATATTTAAAAAATTAAACTCCCAGCTAACTAGGTTCATCTGGGCAAATGGACGATGTAAATTAAAGCTCTCCACGCTACAAAGACCCAACAATGCAGCAGGATTGGCAATACCAGATTTATATTTATATTATTTGGTGGGGCAATTAAAACACCTAAGAACCTGGGTAGTTCAGGAACGAGAAACGAGGGTGGAGAAATACTTGCTAAATAAAATGCAGGTAGGAAATTTATTGGTAGGATTAGAAATAGCAGAATTAAGAAAGATTGCAGGAAAAATTCCTATTCTAAAGTTGGCTAGGTCAGTTTGGAAGGAGGTAAAAAAATTAACGGGATTTAAAGACATTCCACCAGAAACGACATTATGGAATAACCCAATGTTTGAAAAACTAGAAATATTTGAAGATAGTAATTACTGGAAACAGAAAAAAGTAAAAACTATTGGTCAGATGTATAATAATAATGTAATAGTGACATATGAGAACCTGTGCAAACAATATAACCTCCAGAGTAAACAATTTTATAAATACCTACAGTTAAGACATTTATTACAGGAACAGTTTGAAAGAAAAGAACCAAAAATCTCTAGATACCCCCTCATAGGCATATTAAAATCTTAAGGACCAAAGGGATTAATATCTAAGCTGTATTCACACCTATTACAGAGTAAAATAAAGGGGGACCCAGTGGGAGGGAGGGATAAATGGCAAGGAGTCATTCTGGGAATGAGCGATCAGGACTGGGATGAAATCTGCTCCTCGCATTTGAAAGTATTGTCGGCAATGAACAACAGGATAATTCAATTAAATATAATACATCAGACATATTTGGCGCCAAATAGACTGTACAGGATGGGGAGGATGTAGGCACCAGACTGTACAAGATGTGGGGAAGGAGGAGCAGATTCCATCCATGTGATGTGGCAGTCTGGATGTATAGGAAGGTATTGGCAACAGGTGGTCAAGAAATTAGGAAAAGTCATAAATAAACCTATTATTGCCACGGTGGAACTATGTGTGTTGGGGGTCGTAAAAGATAGGGTGTGTGGATACACTAGGATATTCTTGCAAGAAGTATTATTCATGGCCCGGAAACAAATAGTGGAAAAATGGATCCAGCCAAATCCACCTACAATAACTCAGTGGGTGAGAGCAGTTAACCAAGTGGTTCCATATGAGAAAATAATGTATGAACAGAGAGGAAATATGCAGAAATATGATAAGATTTGGGCAAAATGGAATAAATCACACTTGACGACAGATACAGGAAGACCAGAAAATACAGTATAAAATGAGAAAGAATTAGTGACCATAGGATGAATGAGAGGGAAGAATGAGTGTAAAAGTGGGAATGATAATTGATATATATGTAAAAATTTGTGGAAGAAAAGATACGGAAATGATAATGTAAGTTATGTTAAATAACTTGTAAAGTAAAATTTTGTAATAAAGAGTTTTGAAAAAAAAAAAAGCTGTTCTACCTGAAACAAAAAATATTTAGCTGATCATTGACCGCATTCACAGGTTACCTAAACCTACATTTCCTTCCGAGACAGTGCCTAGAGATGTGATTCTTCATATTCACTTCTTTCATGTTAAGGAGCAATTTATGCCAAAAACAAGAGCACTAGGCACCCTGCCTGTCCCCTATGGACAACTACAAATCTTTGCGGATCTGTCCCTGCATACACTGAGCCGCCTCAGACAACTCAACACCATCCCCAAGGCACTACGCAACAATCACATCCAGTACTAATGGGTAGCACCAGCCCAAATTTCCGTCACTAACAACGGCTCAATCACATGGTGACCTCGGTTCAAAATGGGCTACATCTATTACAGGAATGGGGCATTATCCCTAACACATCTGATGCAATCCCCATGGATCAAAGTACTGAAAGGGGCTGGCATACTCAGCCTATACCACAAAGATCCAGCAGAACAGGTCAAAATAATCAGCAGACGCAGGAATGTCTGCATTAAGCGGCCCACACTCAGTCTTGTGAACTCTTTACCCCCAACCTCGCATTCCTTGGCACCGGTTGTGCCTGCCCATAGGAAGCGATCAATACACCATTGCATCCGTTTATGCACTCAATGTCCACCAACTGAGATTTATCTGCAAATTACACAAAAAAAGTCCTGGCTGTCCAACAAGGTGCAGTGGTGTGGTGTGGTGCGGCAACTTCAGCATCACCCCGGACCCCACATGGACTCAACATCTCTTCCTAAATGGGGCAAACCTGCTTTAAATCCGTTGTTATTTAATATGCGCTTGTACGATGTATGGAGATGTCAACACATGGAAGAGCGTGACTACACATTTTTTTCAAAGTCTCATCCACATCTATCCTTCCTTCCTCCTGGTCAGACCATTCCCCAATCTGCATCACCATCGAGGACAACCCTAAAACATCTCCAGCCTGTCTTTGGAGAGTGAACAACCGCATCTTGCAAACCAAATCCTACTCAGACTCGTTATGCACAAATGTGGAAGACTTTTTTGCACGTAACACAGGCTTAGTTAAGAACCCTTACACAGCATGGGCTGCGCACAAAGCCTTTGTGCGAGGTGTCTTTATACAGATGGTGGCCCAGGTTAAAAGGTAGAGGAGACAGCACATTAACAAGGTCTTAGATTCCCTAAATAAACAAGGCCCCACTATAGAACTCAAAGTCAAACTTCTTAAATTGTGGATTGAACTTCGCTCGCACCTGCTAGAAAATTTTGAGAAAAATCAGAAGCGTTTAAAAATGCAATCATATGCTTGTGGTAATAAAACGGGGAAACTACTGGCCCAACAAATAAAAGGGCATCATTCCAAAACTCACATCCCTTTTCTCTATCACCCTACATCTAAACAAAAACTAACCGATCCACAAGCTATTGTGAATGCATTCAGTGTATTCTATAACAATCTTTATTACTTGAAAGATGACAAATCCACAGCTCAGCCAGACAATTAATTTATTCGGGCATTTTTGGATTCTGTTAAGCTTCCCAAGCTAACCGATGCCCAACTGTCTGCCCTTAACACCCCATTCACATCATTAGAAATAGGACAAGCCATTGATTCCCTACCTAACAACAAAGCTCCCGGTCCAGACGGTTTCTTAGGGGAATATTACAAACAGTTCAAAAATTTGCTCACTGACCACATCACTCCTATGTTCAACGCTTCTGCCTCCTCTGCCTCGTTCCCTCAAGAAATGTTGTAAGCCTTAGTCATTAACTTATCGAAGCTAGGGAAAGACCCTACTACCCCCCAAATGTTTGTCCAATTTTTCTTCTTAACCACAACACTAAATTGTATGCTAAGGTGAAAGCCAATAGATTATTTGATCAACTTCTGATTCACCCTGATCAATCAGGATTTACAAAAAGTCATCAAACCTCTGATGCCACCCGGAGGATGATAAATATTATCCATCATGCTGGATCCCGTGGAGTGCCTTCTCTGCTTCTATCTTTGGACGCGGAGAAGGCATTCGATAGGGTCCATTGGGGTTGCTCCTCTATGTTATCCAATGGTGGCCCATCCATAGGGGCACATGCCCCCCCCAGCTAAAAAAAAGGGGCCTTTAAGAGTGTCCAGGCGCCAGACAAATGGCAGTCTATGGGAAGATTCCCAGCTTGCAGTCATTTTAAGCTGTTGTAACCCTAAAAAACAAAACAAAAAGAAAATATCCTGTTCCATGAATAACAGCATAGTTCTTGTGCACTGTTATTTGTCCCATTCTATGCTGTAAAATACCTGGTTGATCCTGCCTTTTTCTATGTCCCCCTAAGTGTGCTGACCACGGTAACCATGGCTGCTGATCCATGATACCGTGGTCAGTTTACATGTCTCCATCATCCCACAGTCTCTCCCCCTCCCTCCCTGCCTGTCAGCTATTGAGTCAGTGATGTGAGAGCCGATCTGCTCCTAGCCCCTCCCCTTCTGCTGCTATTTCATGTAAAGTCGATGAGCATAATTGTTAGAATACCCTCTGTTATAGCCAGCTATATTGCACAGTTTATGTGTTTTCTTTAATTATGCAGCTCAGTACCTTATTTCACAGTGCCTCTGTGCAGTCACGTGACCTCCTGCTGCTCTCCTCCTCTCCTCCCGGCTGACATCAGAGGGGAATCTCAGCCCCTCCCACTGTAGTCCTCAGATCAGGGAAGGAGAGTGGTGGGAGTTCACTTGACTGCACAGTGGCGCTGTGAAATAGAGTATTGAGCTGCATAATTAAAAAAAAATACACTGTGCAATATAGCTGGATATAACAGAGGAGATTCCCGTAATTATGCACATTGACTTTACAACCACTTAAAGGAAATTTTGAAACTATGCCAAAAGTCCATCAACTCTTTAGTCACATGTGGATACTTATATATATATATGGAATTACAGTCATGGATGTTATTTGTAATTTACTTCTTTAGTCTTCACTATGGGTTTTAAGTTTTTCCTCTGCTTATAGTTTTATACTATTATGACCTGTGAGAGTAGGTAACACTATGTGGCTTACACTCTACCCCACCTAGGCCTTTCAGTGCCATACTTTGCATTGCACATTAATATGTTGCCTATGTCAGTAAGTTTTTTGGTGTTACTTTGTTTAGTCACTAGATCACAATGTTTCTTTAGTTACCATCGCCTATTCCTGGCAAACTGTGATTATGGTTTTTACAATAGTTCATTTTTTACCTGTCTTCTCATAGTTAATGTTATCACCTCCTCTTTTTCTATTTCTTTTTCTCTTCTTGTGTCCTCTTTTAGGTCCTGGCCTGGAATCTTGCATTTTGGGACTTAAGTTCCTTATTTTTAATGTGGCTAATAGTTATATACATTTCTCCTCACTCAACTGCAGAGGATTGTTATGTTCCTGAAACATTTCATCAAATACTTAATCATTCCCATGAAGCCAAAACAAAATTTCTACTTTTGCAACAAATACATTTTCATACATTTTCATACAATTAATAATAGGTATTTCAACAAACGATTTCATAGTACCAAAAGTTACTAAATCAAGAGGATTAGCTGTGGCTTTTCACAGATCTTTTCACCTAGAGATAAGTCTGATCATTATACCTTTCTATAACTTAAAATTTATAACTCTGTATATACAGTAGCTAATGTGTAATCTCACAGTCAGGAACAAGCATACCTTTCTCCTCTGTTGCCTCCAAATCTAGAAACATTTGGAACTCACAACCTGATTCTGGGGGTGACTTCAATCTAGCCCCGGTTCCACTACTGGATACATCATCTGGTAAGTTCACTTTATCTTCAGATTCTCTAAATAAAATAGCTACTACTTATGCTCTTTTATAGCTTTATACAGCAAATTGATTACTTTCTACTTTCCCAGTCGCTACTTGATTTGTCCCCTAAAGCCACTATAGGCTTTATAATGTGGGATAACACCCCTTTACATTTTTTTTTCAGGCTGATTGCCACTCCTGGAATTTGACAACTTATTATAGTTTCCTGAAGATATTAAGCAAGCAATAAGGGTTTTTTTGCCACGCACATCTCCAATCTGTCTCTGATCCCACACACCCACTTGTTAAATGGGATGGTTTGAAGTGTGTCCTTAGACACAACAACATGGCTCTAGACTTAAAAAGGAAAGGACTCTTGATATTCATAGACTTCTGTCTAAAATATCTCTTCTTGAATTTTCTCACAAGAAAGACATTAGCCTAATAACTTTAACTGATTCCCGACCGGCTCATGCCGTTATACGTCGGCAGAATGGCACAGCTGGACACCTGTACGTCCTTTTGAATTACCCGCCGTGCCATTGCGTGCTCGTCGCCGGCGTCGCGCGTGCACGCTGGCCGGGAGCCCTGTGAGTCAAGACTATTTTTTTACCAAAAATATGTAGAAGAATACGTATCAGCCTAAACTGAGGAAAAAAATGTTTTTTTGATATATTTTTGGGGGATATTTATTATAGCAAAAAGTAAAAAATAATGCGTTTTTTTCAAAATTGTCGCTCTTATTTTGTTTATAGCGCAAAAAAAAAAAATCGCAGAGGTGATCAAATACCACCAAAAGAAAGCTCTATTTGTGGGAAAAAAAGGATGTCAATTTTGTTTGATAGCCGTGTCGCACGACCGCGCAATTGTCTGTTAAAGCGACACAGTACCAAATCGCAAAAAGTGCTCTGGTCAGGAAGGGGGTAAATTCTTCCGGAGCTGAAGCGGTTAATCAAGATTTTAAATGCCAGGAGAGACCATTCGAGACTGCATGAATTGCACTCTTGTTGCTCATTATAATATGCTGAGGACTCATTATTCACTAGCTAACTGACATAGGTGTCAGGATTCCGCAGCTAAGGAGACCAGATATATGTAGCTAGCTACACATGGAATCTGAGATCAAACAATGTAGCTATCCTTAAAGTGAGATTTATTTACAATGGGACACATTTCTGGTGAGAGCTGCATGGTGAGACCAGCAGTATACTGTATTTTCCTGATTGATCAGTACAGACTGGGGAATGCTAAAGTTAAAGTGGTTGTAAACCCTAGAAGAAAAAACAAAACTGCAAGACAAAGGCATAATGAGCTAGTATGCATAGCATACTAGCTCATTATGAATTAATTACCTGAGATTGAAGCCCCCGCTGCGGTGCCCGTACACCGCTTCAGCCAGCGACATTTCTCCCTGGAGTTACTTCTGGCACTGTGATTGACCGGAGACGCGATGATGTCACTCCCGCACACGTGTGTGGGAGCCGCCGGTAACGGCACAGTGTAACTGAAGCAACGGCACGTACTGCCATTGCTTCAGTGCACATGTGCCGATGACGTTGGCACATGCAAATACAAGGGATATCTCCTAAACTGTGCATTTTTAGGAGATATCCAGTGTAGTTACAGGCAAGCCTAATTATAGGCTTACATGTAGCAAAAAGTGGTTGTAAAGGGTTTACAACCACTTTAAGTTTGGTTCAGATTTATGTAGTGTGTATGATGTTCCATCATCTCTCTACTGTTTGATTGCATTGTGTTATTATTATTATTATTATATTATTATTATAGATTCAATAATCAGCTTATAGAGTATAGGGTACAGTGGGACAAACGACTGATATCCTCAAAGACCTATATCAAACACCTTTCCACTGAAGCCTCAAACACACCAAGTTTCAATGTAATATCTTTCACATGTAATGACACAATGCAAAATTTAACCTATACTCAAGGGCTCCCCCTAGGTTGCAATGCAATGTCCCAAATGCAAAGTAGAACCATGATGCTTTGTAAAAGATGACAAAAGTTCCTTATCTTCAGATATCTTCAGCTAGCCCATAGTTTTAGACTGCAGTATTTGTAATCCCAACAGGGAAACAAATAAAAAGCAAGCGGCAGAATAAATAATGTGATGGTAACTGTGTATCTGAAGATATAGGACACTTAGAATACTTCCTCCTGGTAAGTGGATGTAATTCAGTATTGACTTTATAGCACAGGTAAGACAAACCCTGGAGTTCAACTGTATGCAGCCTATGGATAAGTGAGATCACTTCTGTGGGACTACAAGTCTCATCAGCAGTCTGTAAATAACTCACTCAGTTAATAATGCACTCTACTGAAATAGGCAGGTGCCTGCTCACCACAATAGACCCAGAGGCTGTGAGGCTCCGTCCTGACTTTCCTCTTGATGTCTCAGTCTGATGGAAGATGACGCCGACACGCTGTACCGCTCCTCCGAATGGCTGGGATGCAGGAAACCTTCCAGACGTCCTGGCACTGTACACCGATCTGCCTGCTGGACTTACAGGGCTGTATCCTGAAGTCCCTCAGAGGCTGGCGATCCCACTCCGTGCTGCACAGGCCGCAGCCTCCTGGTCACACACACCAGCTCCCTGCTGGTTGTTGAATGGCTTCTGGAATTAGAGAAAGCATGCCACCCCTGTCCTTTTATCTGCTTACCCAGCAGGCTATTCTGTGACTTGGCATTGTGGGTCAGTAGTTCCCAGACTGATTTAAGCACAAAGAGTCACTTCCTCTTCAAACTACCAATCCCACAATACAATGCTTCAAAAATAGAGACAAGGTCCTGACAAAGTTTTAGTGGTCACTAGAAGGAGCCAAACCCTTACTTAAGGAACAACACATTACTTAGCATAACTTTGGCAACAACCCCTGTGTTACACACACAATATAAATGGGTACTAACATTTATAGGTAAAGTTGATCCAGGGAAAATCTGATTGCCTCTTGGGGGTCAGGAAGGAATTTTTTTTCCCCTGATGTAACAAATTGGATCTTGCTTTGCTGGGGTTTTTCGCCTTCCTCTGGATCAACAGTGGGTATAGAATTGGGTATAGGGGATTGTTTGATATTATTTTTTATTTATTTATTTATTTTTATGGTTGAACTAGATGGACTTGTGTCTTTTTTCAACCTGAATAACTATGTAACTATGTAACTTAGCATCCCAAATGTTTCTGATGTTATAAAACAGCTTGATTTGATTTTTCAGTATGCAAAATTCATATTGCATGAGGTGACAAAACCAGTTCCATGCAACATGAGATTTTTGGTTAAAATGTCCAGGCTACTCACAACTTTAACAGTGTAGCATCTATGGCTACGTGATTCCTGAGGTTATACTTTTCTAATTGCCTCCATACTACCTGAACTGAATTGTTGGTTTCTGTTTGATTTCTTGTTCTCTCTGTTTTTTTCGCATAATGACCTAATTTTGTTTTTTTGGATATACTAATGGTTGAACTATGTACAAGTCCATTGTCAGAAATCAGTGCCTTTATTAGGTTTAGGGATCTACTACAATAGACTTTTGGCTGTTTTATACTGTAACCTTAGACTGCTGTCCCACCTTGTCGCTGCGATCTATACTCTCTCCAGTATGGACCCTTATTATCCAACTTTTTTTTTTTTTAATTGTTTATTTATTAAGTATTTTCAAGTATATACTAACAGAGTATACATTCACATAAAGAAGTCATCAAAAGAAGTATAATCTTAATGAAAGAAAACTTTGTAACATATTATGCATCAAGGAAAGTAACATAAAGTGTCAAATGATTATCAGACATTACATACACATACTTATTATCCAACTTACATAGGAAACAAGGTACTTGGCACCTCCATATCCCATATTTGGGCAAAATAAATATGTTAAAAATGGATATTACAAACTTCTTTGAAACTATACCCATTATTCTTCCATCTACCTTTTTCAATTCATTACATTTATTAACTACTTCATATGGCAAAAGAGATTCTCTTGACTTAGCCTGAGAATTGTGTGCAAATCAAAAGTATCAAGTGCTGCTGGCCTTCCAGATTTTAAATTCTTTCATTCCTTGGCGCTACTCACACACCTTGTAGAATGGTTCCCACGTCCAAGTCCCAAGGCTTTGGTCTCACTAGAACAGGAAGGGGAGATTTACTAAAACAGGTACACACAGAATCTGGTGCAGCTGGGCATAGTAACCAATCAGATTACAAAACCTGGAAGCTGATTGGTTACTATGCACAGATACACTAGATTCTGTGTGCATCAGCTTTAGAAAATCTCTCCCTAAATGTCCCCGATAGATTTATATGCCCTACCATGAGGATTTGTTTGCTACTTTCATTCCCTTCAAGGCCTCATTCCTCTTACCTTTCGACTTTATGTGTGTGGTCTAAATACAGTCCCCCTTAAGACTGAACCTAGCCCATTAATGGGGGCTGACAATCCTCTTCCAATGACAGTGCCTCACATTCTTCTTGACCTCAGGCAAGTCATTTCATCCAGCCTCGTACAGGCTTATGCCGCGTACACACGTTCGGATTTTCCAATGGGAAATGTTCAATGTGAGCTTGTTGTCGGAAAGTCCGACCGTGTGTATGCTCCATCGAACATTTGCTGTTGGAATTTCCGCCAAAAAATGTTTGAGAGCAGGTTCTCAAATTTTCCACCAACAAAACTTGTTGTCAGAAAGTCCCATCGTGTGTACACAAGTCCGCCACACAAAAGTTCACGCATGCTCTGAATCAAGTAGAAGGATCCGCACTTGCTATTGAACTTCCTTTTTCTCAGCTTGTCGTACGTGTTGTACGTCATCGCATTCTCAAGTTCGAAATTTTTGGCCAACATTTGTGTGACCGTGTGTATGCAAGACAAGTTTGAGCCAACATGCTTCGGAAAAAAGTCCACGGTTTTGTTGGCGGAAAGTCCTATCGTGTGTACGCGGCATTGCTCTCTCGTCCAAGCCTTCCTACCTCTTGCCCGCCAAACTGGCTTATACATCATCAACTTTTCATCTTCTACAAAAAAAACGTAATTCTTCTGGCCCTGTCTCTTTTCTACAGTACTCTCTCCTATGTGTAAAAGTTAGGATTTCTCCCAGAACAACCCAAACATATGCTCTCCACAGTATACAAATATCAATGACTGAATCAATCAATCAATCAGCTCCCTTTGTTAAAGCATCTGTGGTGTGAGGTTACACTAAAGCTTATGTGTTCAGAGATGTGTATATATATATATATATATATATATATATATATATATATATATATATATATATGTGTCTATGGTGAGTCTTTATCTTCTTCCCCTTGAATTTCCCTGCCTTCTATGGCTCAGTAGGCCAGAAAAAAACACCACTTTTTTTGGAATTTTCTCTCAGCAGGTAGACAACTAATACCATCTCTCTGGAAAACTTCTGAGACACCCTACCTCACAAGCTGGGTACACTTGGTAAATTATATTACGAGAATGGAGGAGCTTTTAGCTTCTGACACAGATACATGTGACAAATTTTCACCCAATGGACAGTGTGGATTCTTTACTCTTCTTTGGACGCTTTGAGAAGAAAGCTTTAATCTGAC
Organism: Aquarana catesbeiana; assembly: GCF_042186555.1. Classification (NCBI taxonomy): domain Eukaryota; kingdom Metazoa; phylum Chordata; class Amphibia; order Anura; family Ranidae; genus Aquarana; species Aquarana catesbeiana. Next base: position 36,771,084 of record NC_133324.1, read on the forward strand.
CTCTTTTCTCTACTTTTTTTTGGTCTGACCTTACAGTTAAGTATAGATTTCCTTATTCATGGGACATCCCCATTATGTTCTCACATTACTGTACCTACTGACACCTCATTATGGGATTTTCAGACCAGGACATCTATACTTTAGCGACTCTTATCAATTTTATTTTCTCATAATATTTCTATTCCTTTTTCTTTCCAATTTCTCTACTACTGAGGCATATTTCTTGATGACAGTTGATTCCTCTAACAAATGAATCCCCAAGTGTTATCTTACCTTCTTACTGCATTACTACATACTTACCTTATTGTGACACTTATATTGCAATGGCCCTGGAACATAAACCTTGTATTATGCCCCAGAAACTGTAATTTCATAAGTAACCATTCTGTTTAATTTTAAACCCTCTCAATATCCTGCAGTGTGGACCCTGAAGAGTACAAAAGCATCTTGGTGATGATCTTAGTTATCAATGAGATTAACAAGGACCCCAATCTTCTGCCCAATATTACACTGGGCTATCATTTATTTAGTACTTGTAGTGATCCAAAGAAAACTTTGGGATATGTCATAAAGATATTGTCTGCAGAAAAGGAAGCTCCTAACTATTACTGTAAGGGACATGGAGAAGTAGCTGGTTTTATTGGTGACACTACTTTCCGTACATGTCATGCGATGGCCCAGTTACTTAGTCTGTACCAGTATACCCAGGTAAGTGATCACTGCATTATATTATTTATGTAATATGATGTGTCCAATTGTAAGAAATGTGCATATTTACCTAGGTCAGCAGACAGTATTTGTACTGATGGTAATAAACATAAAGCCATACAAATAGCAAGGGATTGCAGGGGACTTAACAGAAAAAGCAAAGTTCAACTATAGGGGGAGTGGTAGGCTCCTCAAGTAAAGTAGAACAACCCACACAAGTGGGCCAAACCCAAAATCAAAATGTAGGCCAAAACCAAAATCTTAGTTTAGAAAGTATCCCTAAACCTTTTGGTTTAGGGATACTTCAGTACCCATTGAGAACGCCTGTTTAGGAGAAACGTGCGCCGGGGAAGAGTCTGTGCTGATGTCTTCACGGATCTACAGGAGCCGAGCTTGGAAATACAGGGTCCTCCCATAAAATCATTAGAAGAGATTTTACACCTCCCTGGGTACTGAGATTTTTAGACTTGCTGCAAAGCGCAACATGCATCACTAAGATAGAAAACATCTAAATGCTGGTGGAGAGATCCAGACGGTGGATGCTTCTTATACAAAAAAAATAGAGGAATACCCAAGTAAAAAGGTTACCTGGGTAAGAAAAGGGGTTACATAAGTGACAAAAAGTTGTGGTCAGGTCTATATGAAAAAAATACTTTATTCACTGATGATTAAAATATCAAGTATGTAAAAGGCATAGTGCAGCATGTTATCCCAGTTATAGTGGAATCACAAATATACAAAAATATATGTCACTAGGCACACAGGACAAACAAAAACAAAAAACATAAACGACAATGCAATGCGTCCAGAAGCTAAGTGCTACAACACACACAATTGTACTGCAAAGAATAATCACTTAGTACCTCCTGATTAGCGTATTGGCAATATGTATGAGTTACCAACTAGTGTGTGTTGAACCCTAGTGATGGCTGGTGGGCTGCCTGTAACTCCTACAAAACATCTCAGTTCACAGCAGTGGCCATGTGTGTAACAGGAACACAACGGGATCTATATAATGTCCCCATCAGAGTCCTATATATTGCAATATTAGATCCAAGTGAATACCAGTCAGTGTGCCAGTTCTTGAAAAAGTTCAAGCCAGTATAGTTGGTTGTGAAGTCAGGAGGTACTAAGCGATTTTTTTTGCAATTTGTTTCATGGTACAACTGTGTGTGTTATAGCATTAGCGTCCATATATTTTCATTTACAAAAGGGTTTATTAGCATATAATCCAACATATCTGGTCAGAATTTAGATGGTTACATTGTGTAGTAGGCAATCAGAAAACAAAACTGAACAGCAGTATAAAGGAGACATAAACAGTAAAGTTATGGAAGTTTCTAGTGTAACGTTCCATAGAATCTTCCAAGGTACAATCTATATCTATATCTACAATATGTATAGAACCTAGCATAATGATACATAAAGTTTGTGATCAAGAGTCTCTGTGTCAAAGTTGATGCAACAATAGATTATAAGTATTACCATCCCGACCAGGGCACTACCTGGTGGCCTAATAAATGTATAGATTCAACGCATAAAGTATAATGGGTAGGAGAGAAGAAAAGAAAGAGGAGAAAAAGGAAAAAGCTAGTAGAAGAGAGGAAAGAGAAACGAAGGAAGAGCCCACAGGGTATTGGCCAGAGGAGTGTGAAATCGAGAGAAGCTTACTGTCAAACCGCGAAGGCTCGGTATATGTGATCCACAGTTGCCAAACTCTAAGAAATTTGTCATGTGTATCCGAGGGGATAGCAGTCAGTTTCTTATTCACCATGAAATCATTCACCATGACATCATTCATGCAGTTTTTGACAACCTCAAAACAAAGCGTGGGGGTTTTCCATGCCCTTAGTATTGATTAGTTTAGTTGCAGTAAAGAGATGTTGGGCCAACTGCCATTCCGTACGTAGTAATTCAATGATTGATTTGCCAAGAAGGGCTTCATAGGGATCCATTTTTAGGTTAACATGAAATAAATGATGAAGAAGGGTGTAGACTTTGATCCATAACCTGCACGCCCTCGGGCATGACAACCAAATATGTGCCATAGAACCTTCTTGTAAACACCCCCGAAAACAGAGAGGAGAGTATATGGGGATAAAGTGGGTCAATCTGACTGGCGTATAATACCACCTATACAACACTTTATAGGCATTTTCCAATTTAAGAACATTTCTTGAACATTTGGAAAGAGCTATAGTCATAATCTGCCAGTCCTCTGGATTTGTCTCCCTAATTCTTTTTCCCATTGAAGGTGATAAGGTCTCAATGGGGGCTTTTTTACAGAAATTATAGATGAGTATATCAATGATATCAGGCCCGGGGAATGTGGTTGGGTTCTGCAAAGGCTCTCGAAAGGGGTCAGAGTACATGGAGTTGAAAATGTCTTATTTGGAGACAGCTATAATGTTCTCGTAAGGGAATATTATGGGAGGAACGCAGAGCATCAAATGTCAGTATCCTAGCAGGGGTGAACAGGCAGTGGATATCCATAAATCCATTCACAGTCCACCATGAAAATTGGGCTGGATTTTCAAAACCTGGGGGAAATAATGGGCAATGAAGAAGTTGCAGAAGGGGAGATGAGGGGAGTTCAGGCCTGCAGAGTATTAATTGAGTCCCCCAAATGTAGAAAGTGGGCTAAATATGGTCTTATTGTGTCCGGAAATGGATAGGAGGGAGCCAAGGTAGAGAAGAGATAGGTATAGGATAGACAGGTATAGGAGGCAAATCGACAAGATCAATTGTGGCCCATAACGGCAGCTGGTAGGTTTCATGAAGGTGGGATATTGGAGCTATTCTTTCTTCGGTGTAATAAGCCTGCAAGTTAGGGGACCGAGAGGCCACCATTGAGCCTTTGACCATACAAGACATGTTTACTGATTCGAGGACAGGTGGATCACCATATAAACTGCAAGAGCTTACCTTAGTGTATACGTAAAATATGTGAAGGGATTAAAACCAGCAAGACTCAAAAAAAATAAAGTAATTTTTGGGAGATAAGACATATGAATTTCAGTTATCCTACCAAACCAAAACAATGGTAAGTGGGACCAGGAGGACAACAAACCAGACAATCTTTTGAGCAGGGGTGGAAAATTAGCCTGGTACAATTCCGCATATGTTGAAGTAAGATGAATTCCCAGGTAGGGCAAGGAGGAGAGCCAATGGAATGGCAAGGCTGCTTTCAAATCTGTTAATACCAAATGAGAGAGATTGACCGACAGCGCTTTAGACTTAGAGGGGTTGACACAAAGACCCGAAAGAGATGCAAAAGTGTGTAGAAGGGATATTAGGTTTGGTAAAGAAATTCTGGGAGATGTTAACATCAGCAAAATATTGTCTGCAAATAAGGATATCTTATGGGAAAAGCTTGCAAAATCAATACCTTTTATGTCTGGGTGAAAATGAACAGCCTCCGCCAATGGTTCTAGAGCCAGAACAAAAAGAAGTGGCGAGAGTGGGCAACTTTTTTTTTTTCTTGAGAGTGGGCAACCTTGAAGGGTGCCCCTGCCCACAGACCCCCACAACCACCGGCCAAGGGTTGTGGGAATGAGGCCCTTGTCCCCATCAACATGGGGACAAGGTGTTTCGGGGGGCTACCCCAAAGCACCATCCCAATGTTGAGGGCATGTGGCCTGGTATGGTTCAGAACGGGGGCGCTCTCTCATCCCCCCTCTTTTCCTGCGGCCTGCCAGGTTACGTGCTCAGATAAGGGTCTGGTATGGATTTTTGGGGGGCCCCATGTCATTTTTTTTTTTTATTTTGGCGCAGGGTTCCCCTTAAAATCCATACCAGACCTGAAGGGTCTGGTATAGATTTTGAGGGGGACCCCACGCCATTTATTTTTTATAAATTTGGCTGGGGTTCCCCTTAATATCCATACCAGACCTGAAGGGCCTGGTATGGAATTTAGGGGGACCCCCCACGTCATTTTAAAAAAAAAAATTGTGTCGGGGTTTCCCTGTGGGGAATTCCCATGCCATTTTTGCTGTCAGACTGTTCTAAACATGGGAAACATGCGCCCCTTTACAGGCATACTATAGACACCTCCCAGGTATGAAATTTAAAGGTATATTACACTTTTATTGTTTCACTTTAAGCATTATTAAAATCACTGCTCAAGAAAAAACGGCCGTTTTTAAAACTTTTTTTTGCATTGATCCATGTCCCCTGGGGCAGGACCCAGGTCCCCAAACACTTTTTATGATAATACCATGAATATAAGCCTTTAAAATTAGCACTTTTGATTTCTCCCATTTTAAAGGGTGTTCTGCGGCATTCGAATGTGCCGCGAACACCCCAAATTGTTCACTGTTCGCAAACTTGCGAACAGCCGATGTTCGAGTCGAACATGAGTTCGACTCGAACTCGAAGCTCATCCCTATTCAGGGACAAGCAATTTAGCGTCATAGTGAGTAAGAGAAAAATTGCAAAAAAAGCTCCTCCGAACACAATCCCCGCAGACTCAAAAAGAAGGAAGGAAGGTGGAAAGAAAAACATAAAAATTCCGGATAAAGATTGGTACAAAGTTGTAATTAGTAGTGGGACAAAAGGCCCACCGGAGGGTCAGAGATTGGCTAAGACTATTGTCCCAGCCAAGTTCCGGCACATGTAGGGGAGCAGTGGCCTGTCTGAACCACTCAGAAATTTGCTGTAGGAGAATGGTCAATAAAAAAGGATTTAGACACAAAGCATATTGAAGGATCATTTAAAGGCACAACAGTAGAGAAAAAAACAAAAAAACATTATAACCGCATTAACATAACTGTTACCCTGAGGGCCCTCAGTTGGTTTTGGTGCAAGGGACCTGTGTATGCGATCAAATTCTAAACCCTCATGAGGAATGTCAGGTGCAAGTTCTTGAAAAAATGCAGTTGCAGTACTTTGCAGATCAGTAATGGCCTTAGGGATTCCACAGATGGCTCTAGGCTCTATTTTCTGCATCCTCTAACTTGTCCTGCAGGCTCTTAAGTTCAGCAGTTAACTTATAAACTTCCTCCTCATGCCCCTCAAGTACCATGGTTGCCAAGTTAATGTGCTGCTCTTATTGATTGGTGCGGTGGCCTAGCTCTTTAAGGCCCTTTACTAAGTCAGCAGAGAGCTTCCGAGAGGCAGTGGTAATCTCATCCTGTACTATGGAGAGGAATTTATGGCAGGGCTTCAGGGTCTATAGCCCTGGGGCTTACCAGTCCATGGGGCTTACCTGTTGCAGACTGTCTGCTGGAGAGGCTGGGTCCGCCGCCGAGAGCCGCATGGAGTCATCTGGCTCAGTAGGCTCAGGTGCCATTTTGCCCTTGCCTCTTCTCTTTCCTATGGCAGGGGAGACCTTTGTCTGGGAACAGTACGGTTCCGGGGAGTGCAGAGCATACCCGCCGGAAGCCTGGTGGTATGTGCAGCCTCGGGAGCTGAGTCATCCATGCCGGGATGCAAGCTGTGCCTGATTAGCCAAGGAAGATTGTTCCGATGGCGCAGAGCGAGGAGATTATGCGGCCATCTTCCTCGTTCTCGCGCATGCGCCGCATCCATATATTTTTGTATATTTGTGATTCCACTATAGCTGGGATAGCATGCTGCATTATGCCTTTTTGATACTTGATATTTTAATCATTAGTGAATAAAGTATTATTTTCATAGATGTAGCACCCTGATGTTTAGGCAGGGTGGCTATTACATTTATCTGCCAAGTGATAGTTGCCTTGGCCAATTGATAGGCGGTCAATTGATTTCACCCTAATTCTGGAATTGCTGCACTTCTCTCTTCTGTCGCTAGATGACCGGGTATTTAGTGACATTAGATAAGACAAGGGCATTGCAAGGACAGATTAGGAATGAATGGGGTGTCTCAGCCAATGGGCAGGGATTTTCTTGGGTCCCTTGGCCTGCTGGGAGATTCTATTTATTTGGGTGGAGTCAGGTGATCAGGTTTGTGTGCCACCTGGGAGGCTGTCTGGGTGGACGTGTGTTGTAATGCCCAGTTGCTAGGCCATGAGCTTTGGGCATATCCTGGGGACATCTGGCTGCTAGGCTGTCTGAGGGCCTATCCAGAAGTAAGAGAGCAGCGTAGGGTTGGGACTGCGGCTTGAAGTCCAACCAGAAGTAATGGTTCCGCCGGCCGGGGAAACCAGTTTTGGTCAGAGGTAGAAGGAAAGCTGTCGTCACTAAGGGACCATCCATCTTGTTACGGGAGACCACTGTGAGTAAGCTGAGGCCAGTACCAGAGCAGACTTCTCACCAGCCAGGGAAAACTTCAGCAAGAGCCAAGTCAGGGACCCAGCGGGACAAGAGAGGTAACGCTTGTGGAGTGCCAAGCCAGGGACCTAACATGTCAGCAAGGGTGAAGCTGGAGGAGTATCCGTGAGTGCCAAGCCAGGGACCCAGCAGTAAAGTGAGGTGACGCGTTAGGAAGATACTGAGTGCTAGGTTGGAAGAGCTTAGGTGATCCAGTGGCAGTGGATCAGTAAGTCTAGTGAAAGACCGAGGGCTCAGTGGAAGTGAAGTTCTACAATAGTAGATTGTAGAAGGAGTTCATTGCAACCTGTTAGAAACTGTTACAAGACTGTTGCCATAGGAGACAGCGTTCCTACTCATGCAGATGTGGTGTCTGGCTAGATACATGCATGTCTATCTGCCAATAGAAGTCTCAAAGTCTGACAATTAACATTGCATCTACTTAAGGGTGCCCTGGCCCCAACCCTCTCCCCCACAGTTCTGTTTAAGAGACAATAAATCTCTTTGCATTTAAGAAGTGTCTGGCACCCATCAATCTACTTCTCATTACACCCACCATGCCTTGTAACCCACTCTACACAGAAGGATGTCAGCTGTCCCTAACTCTGGAGGTCACCATTAGGCTCAGAGTGGCATACTTTGCTACATATAGACCCAACAGCAACAACTTTTTGTCACTTAAGTAACTGCTTTTCTTACCCAAGTAACCATTTTACTTGGCTATTCCTCTATTTTTTGTGTAGTGTTTTGGGTCTTTGTAACAACACCACATCAGTGAGCGGTACTGTGGGGAAATACATCCTATACAGTTTTGTGTTCTAGTTTATTATTATGCGATTGGTTGGATCAGGAATGATCCATTCTCCTGAGGCATTCATTTGATGATTACCCAGCTCTAGGGGATCACTAGAGTTCCCTAATAGGATTGTCTTTGTATTGGGGAAGGAGAAAGACCAGGAAATTCAGTCAGATTTCCAAAAATATTCAACCCTAGTCCCGAACTAAGAAGAAGAAATTAGGAATCAGTTTAAAGAACACAAGAAGTTGTTGATTAAACATTTAAATAGGAAAGGACATATCCTTTCTGGACACCTATATACAACACAAAATAGTTCCTAGAGGTCATTGTGAGAAAACAATCCCTGCTGGGCACCTTCATAAGGAGAGGTTTATTTCAAAATGGAAAGCACTATGTGTCAATCATGGAGTAGCAATTATGGGCCTGATAGTTGAGGAAGAAAGACTACCTGAATTGGTTGCACTCATTGAGGAAAGCTTGTGGGGTTTAGACCCCTTTAAAGAGACAGAAGAATTCCAAACACAGAATGAGTTACTGAAAAATGAGATAGAGAGAACACAATATAATCTCAAAACAACACCAGCTGGAAGTGGTGGTGCCAGATGAGAAGCTGGAACAGCTGGTGCAGGAGTGTTGCAGATGCAGGGCAGCAGATGCAGGACAGCAGGCTGGAGCAGGGTCAGACAAGCCAGGTTATACACAGAAGAGAAATCAGCATAAACAACAGGCAGAGAGTAGTCAGAGTCCAGGCTAGGTTTGGCAACGGGTAATCAGGCTTCAGATCAAACAGCAAAGACCTAGCGCCCCTGAGGCGACTACGCGCCAAAGCGTCTCCTAATGGGGGCAGCGCATCCCTGACACACACATTCTGAAAATGCTTGAGTTTAACTAGTTTCTGGAATCAGGTATTTCAACTGATCTTATTAATCACAGGAATAATAACTCTAAAAGGAAACAGGAACAGAGGGCACACCAGCCTTGCACATTACCTTTACAACACTTGAGTTTATTAAAAAGTAAAATTGCATACTCACAAACGAGTGATAAAATCAGGCAGATAATAAAAAGTCCATAATTTACATCATCCAGCAAGATCTGCTGACCAGTAAACTTGGGTGGGATGTAAAGTCCAAAGAAAGCTGACGTGTTTCGGGGGGTGTCCCCTCTTCTTCAGAGCTCATAACCTCCCCCAACCCAGCATTAGCAATTCTCCACATAGAAATAGACAAATTCCCCAATTAATTTAGATCTGTTGTCTCCCACATCCTTCTAGCTGCTCATACTCTAGTACTCAGTACCACTATCAACATCCCAGACGTTATTAAAATAGTCCAACAAAACTACACCCTTGAACGCTTGCTGGCAATTAACTCCCTCTCATGCACAAACTTTGACAGGAATTGGGAAATATGGACAGCAAAGTATAAAAGCTCACAACTACCTGATTGTCCACAGTAAAATTGAATAATTCATACCCTTCTGATTTATACGTTACTAATGTACTCTAATGTATAATGATGCAAAATGTGTGTATATACATGTGTGCTTTTTCTTTGTATGTTTTTTTGTTATCTGGCAAATTCAATAAAAACTATTGAAACTAAAAAAAAATGTTCATATTTTCATCGTTTGAATAATAACATCCCATTAAAATATTTCCCAACATATTATCCAGATCAGTCACCAAGTCACTGACCCTCGCCTGAGTGATGAAAAAATGTATACAACTTTCTTCCGTGTTACACCAATGGATCGAGTCAGTTATATAGCTATTATTAAATTGTTGCAGCATTTTGGGTGGAACTGGGTTGGAATAATAACATCGTGGGATGGCAGCGGTGATGAGGAGTCCCAAGAACTTAGTAAGATGATGAGCCAACATGGGATCTGCACAGATTATATCATTCCACTCACTGCAGATACATTGGGTAATATTCGGAGATTGAGGATTATTAGAGAATCAGCAGCTAAGGTTATCATAATGTGTGGAACTTCCACAACAAACTTTTATTATTTTGCTCATCTTATACCCTCTGCTTTAGAAAATGTTACATTTATTTTCCCACCATCATGGAGTAAGTTAACTAATATACATTATGTGAATAATACATCAACTAACTGCAGCTTCATATTTGTGTGGCCAGGAGAAAAAAGCCTAAACATGGATGTTTATACCGATGGTGTCAACTTCTCCAGCTGCATAAATGACCCCATACTGGAAGATTTTTGGGTTTTTGAGTTTCACTGCCTTTCCTCAAAGAAATTAAAAAATCAATGTTTTGAAATATTACATAACATTTCTGCAAAGCCTTGTACGGATGTAAAAGAGTTTTCATTCAGATTGTCTACTTATACAACTCTTCCTTCCTATGTATACAGGGCTGTATATGTTCTGGCCAATGCTCTGCATGGAATGTACATGAAGAAGAAAAATAAATCTAAACAAAATGTATTCCAGTACAGAGTAAGTTGGACAATAAGTGTTTGTATTACTATGATACTCTCCTATATTATATAACAATTATGAGAATGAGATGGACAGCTATCTTCACTCTCCTTCTAATTTCCTGTGCAATCAGGAAAACTGCAGACACCAAAAATGTTATACAGTTTTAAACATAAATTAATTAATGTTTATTTTTTTAAATGGGAGGGGAGTGGTATTTTACTAATTGCTTTGTATATGCAATGATAAGAGTTATTCAAATAGTCCAAATTCATATATACAGTATGTTATGTGCATTGTATATATATATTTATATGCATTTATATTCTATACATTTAATTATGATATTTATTTGTGTATACTTACATATACAGTATATAAATATCAAGTCTCACTGTCTACAAAAAAAAAATGCAAAAGATTTAAGCGTTTATCCAGAGTGTTTCTTTTTTAAGATTTTGTGCATTGTGATTTGTATACATGGATCCTTCTCCCTTCCGCTCCTGTCTCTAAGACTAAGCTCATAAGGGTGAAACATGTTAGAGAGAAACTGTCTTCAGGTGGGAACTTTGGTTGGCCTATTAAAGTTTTGAGAAAACAATGTCACCATTGGCAGTCATATGTGTTCTTTGAGCCAGTGCAATCTGGTATTTGGGAACACAGCTGCCATTGCTACAGAAATCCAAAAAAGTGTGACACCATCATAACTCTATTGTCCTGTGCTCTGTATTCAAAATATAGCTGTGGTCATTAACAAAATGGTGGCCACAGATGTCATTTAATGGAAGATCATGTCAGTGTTTTTACTATAGAGCAGAACTTCCCCTCCCTTCCTGGTATCTCACCTGCACTCCGGGCAATTCACCCCCTACAAGCGGTTCAACTCCTCTCCAAGTTCTCTTTGGCTTCCTCTGCTCTGATAGTAAATATGGCTTCCTACCTTCCACCAAATCCTACACACTCCTCTCCTGCACATAATGCATGCCGTAATAAGCTTCCCTCCTGCACATACTTTTTGCCATCATACCCTCAACACATCTCCTCTACATATACTGCCCACTGTCATACTGCTCTCCTGCACATCCTGCCCACCAACATGCCCTCTATACTACATCCCTTCACATACTTCTGACCTTTATGCACTTTGCACTCCTCAACTAATTATACTGCCCACGGTCATCTGTCCCACACTTCTATCTCCTTACTTACACATTCATATCTGACAGTCAGCACACAGATCTTCCCCAGTGAAATCCTACCTCCAGTTCATACAGATTTGTATTTTTTTTACCAGTGAAATCCCTTCCCCAGCACACACTGATTGGTATTTCCACAATGACACCTGACCTCTCATCCCAGTGCAAATACTCTGGTCTCCCCTGTATCTTTTCCACAGCACACAATCTCCAGTTCTCCCTCCCGATTCTCCTCACTGTGTACTCACAATCCACCACAAATATTTCACATTGAACTGGGTCCATGTCTTCCCCACAGACATTGCTTACTGCGTCTGTACACAATGCCTAGTGGTTCAGCACCAGTCTCGGCCCTCTTTTCAGAAAAAAAGTTTAATTTTGCTTTTCCCTGGATGGCTTTTTATTTTTAGTGACTAACCTCATTATAACCTCATTATAACCTCATTATAAACTAAATGACCATATTAAATGCTAATGTTATTGAAATGACAGGTTCCTTGGCTATGATTACTGTGCTGATGATGTTGTTGGAACAACGTCCTCAGAATGTGTTGGTAGAATGTTCTTAGAAGGTCATCCAGTACAGACAATCCATCTCCCAGTATTATACAGCAAAACATTTCAAGATGATAAGATGTCCCATAATAAACTGTTTCTTGTAATATGTGTGGCTTGTGTAAAATCTTATTGAGTAATATGTAAAATGAAATGTTTTCGGGAGGTCCTGCTGGATGATTATTTTAAAAGCTGTTTTTTCTGTAAGGATGGGGGATCTTGATCCAATATGTCAGTTCTCCATAGCCATGGTAATCTTTTTTTTTTTCTTCAATATTTTTTATTAATTTTTCAAGAAAACATAGTCGTTCACACTTTACAGATGCAGCCGCTTAATAAACTTGAAACAATAAAGAACTTTTATCTCAGTCAACATAACAAATTAAAGGTCAGACATATTGGAAAAAATAAATAAATAGTCAATAATGCAAGTACCATCACAAGGCACTTGTTTAGGTAAGCAACACCAGTAGTATAATGATTGCATAACAAAGAGGTAAAGAAAGGCATATAATAAGCCATCATTATACGTCGGTACTTTGGTGTTAACTACTTGCCATAACCCCGGTATTTTCTTAAACAGTGCTCCGCTTTAAGATAAAAGTGGTCTCTGCAGCGGATTTGCCACAAGATCACTTTCATCGGTGGCAGGAGAGGTGCCGCGTTCTGGTTGTCTCCGCAGCTTATCATTCTCAGATCATTGTACTGCCAGGGAGCAGGAGGTGCATACACACACAAGGGGTGTGTGTCTGCCTGCAATGACTAGGCCTACACCTGGAGTTAGAGTCTACATTCTAGGATGAGGACTGTGTAGTCCGAGGTTGGGCAAGTGCCACATGGGAAGTCCTAACAAGGTCTGGAGATAAGTGCTCAGTTTGCAGTGCAATGAGTGAGGGGATGCTGTCTCTGAGTATCTTCTGTCTCTAGATGTTGCAAAAGATAACCTCGCTGGACAGAGGTCTATGATTAACTGTCCAGATTGTTGTGGAAAAATGTCTGCCATTACTGCACATGGTGACAGTGATCAGGAGTCTTTGCAGGCTCAGTACGCTTTGCGACACCTACTATGGTGATGGGTAAGACTATAATTAATTAAATGAGTACTGGGACAGCAAATACAGTGACTAAAGAGACTGGTTGTGAGACATATAGTGAAGTGGGAGTGACCACAGTTGGTAGACTGTAGGACTATTTTGGTAGAGATTTTTCTGTTTACAATGTGCTGTATAGTGTGGAGGTAAGAGTTAAAGATGGTAGTGTAAATGAGATGTTTAGCATTGATTATGAAAATGTGAATACAAAGTTTATTGCTGCTGGGAATGAACCTGTGTCACGCAGACAAAATTCTGAGGTAATTGTGAAAGAGGTAACCATGGAGGAACACGTGTTATCTCTCCTAGCATGTTTGGGGCAGCAGAGAAGTCCCTGTACACTTCTGAGGGGCTCCGCGAGTCAGGTCAGAGGTTTTCCAGGACAACTATGGTGCTACCCTGGTGGGTGAGAGTATTCTGGAAAGTGTCCTTGTATTTGAGGATGACACACAGATTCACAGTTGTGAGAATATGGAAGATTTAATTGCAGAGCCACAGGCTCATTACGTGATAATACAATCTCCTATAGGTAATGATGTAATAACAGAAATGTGTCATGTATTTGATGTGCAGCTACCAGTTACTTCTGTTACTCTTGGATTGATTCTGATTTAGCCATCCCTATTCACATATATAGAAAGACTGCCAAGTAACTGGAATGTAAATCTATTACTTTTTTGTATTTTTTAAGCAAGCTTTAATTCCAGAACTCTTAGAACTGTATATGGTAATGTGTGTTTTTCTGCCTTCTATGAAAAGCTGCACAAATATGTGAGAACACTTCATTACATGGACCCAACTGGAGCTGACATCTACTTTAATGAGAGAAGGGAAGTTCCAACTGATCTTATGTTACAAAGCTGGATTTTTTTTAACAATACACATTATTCATATAGAACAATTTCCATTATTCAAAGCCCAGATTATGTGCCTGAACCATTTATCAATATGAGTGATCCTGTCTTCTGGAAAAGAGGCAAAGTAAGAAATCACTTTATTTTCTGTTTATGTTGTTTGCTGAGGAGGTTCATAATTAGGATTTATAGGGATTTTCTAGTCTTGATTTAAAGTGGTTGTAAGTTTGTCCCCTAGACAGACCAGCTGAAGCACTACATGGTACCTTTTAGCCTGACTTGCTGAATGGACCCTTGAACTCTTAGTGGGTACTGGTCGTTCATAGAACAATCCAGCAGAGGAGGACATGGAGGATGAAGAGAAGGAGGAGGGGGTGGAACTGACAGATCTTGCATCATCACCACCATCTGTATAAAGTTGTGGTGGCAAAAAAAGCTCCAGCACTGAGCCCTGTCCTGCATATTTCCTTGTTGCAAGCAGAGTTACCCAATGTGCTGTGAACACATTATATCATCCCTGACCATGTTTGCTGGACCACATGTTAGCAGTAAGGTGGACCTTGCAGCTAATTGCCTTGCCCAAACATTGCCTTCCACATGATGGTATAGAGCTGGAATCTGTAAAGGAATAGTGACTGGGAACCTGACATTGTGATACAGCATGTTCTGCAAATTGACAGAAGGTGGCAGAATCCACCAGAAAAAAAGACAGCAATTTGGACAAGCTGGAATTTGGATGCAGGACATGTGGTTGGCAAGGAGTGTATTTCTTTCCCTGCAGCAGCTGGGGCAGAGAAATTTGCATGCTATACTCTACAGCTGGTGGTGTGCTGCTGGCAGACATGTTGCAATGACCTGTGACACCCTTTGCTATACCATTATTCCTGTCAGTGGGGACTGCTGAGAGGTCATGAGATATAGCAGGGGTAGACATGAAATGTGAGGAGTGAGGAGGAGAAAAATTGTGTCCTTTGTGTGTGGCTTTCAGTGGTGGGAGGTTAAATGCCTTTTCAACCACGTGGTACCCAAATGGCTAGTGCTTTTGCCATGCTTGTTCTACTTTCGGCAGAGAATGCAAATTGCAGCAGTGCGATCGGCTGCACATGTGCTAAAAAGGGCCCAGACATCTGAGCTGTAGGAACTGGGTTGTGAGATAATAGCTTCACAATCTGATGGAATAGGGTGGCTGCTCTATACTCTTCCATGGTGGCTGCCCCTGGAGAACATACTGCCTCGTTGGGGTTGCTTCTCCCCCTCACTTTCCTCCTGTGCTCTATCCGACACCTAAGTCACGTCAGTGACCTCATCAACATCATCCCCTTCATCCTCATCACCACTGGAGCCAACTTGGCAATATGTGCGGCTGGGGGAACATGACTGCCAATTTGTTTATCAGTGTTCTCCCCTCTCTCTAGGCTCATGTTACTCCCTTTCTCAACCTCAGAACCAACATCAGAATAATCAAATAATGTCTGTGCATCCTCAAGAAGCAAGTGGCTGACGCTGTGTTCAAATAATTCAGCTGACTCCTCTATGCATGATGCTGGGGCTATGGCATTGGTAGCTGTGGACAAGGAAGCAGAGGAAGCCACTCTGTCAGCTGCCATGGACTGTGCACTAGTGTCAGCTTGGGTCATAGAGGATGAGAAAGATGAGGATGCTTTAGTAAGCCAGTCCATTACCTCTTCTGCATGCTGTGGCTGGATAGCATGGGCAAAATCACTAAACAGATAGAAATGTGTCTTGCCTAAAGATGGACCACGTCCACCTTTGCACACAGACGATGCTGGCCCCCTCATTATGGCATGGGAAAATCTGCCTCTCCTTGTTGGCCTCCCAGGCATGATGGGGGGGGCTTATTACCCAAACGTAATAGAAACTGGGAAATGCCTGATTGGATGCATTTTATTGAATAAAAAGTGGTGTATGGTGCGCTTTAAATTGAAGACTGATGCTGACAGAAATGTAAAATCTATAAAAAAAAAAAAAAAATTAAAAAGGGGCAACACCAGAGTCACAGTCGCTGGCAGTTTTAAACAGGGGGCAGGCAAGGGATAAAAAAAACAAAAGCAAAAAAAAAGAAGCAGCAACCAGAAATAAAAGGGTATACAGCACTGTATATACAGCACTAAATGTTATGTAATGCTGTGTTAAACACTGCACTACACTAACACACTACACTACACTGAAACACTACACTGACACACTAGACTATACTCATACTATACTGACACACTATACTGACACATTACACTATACTCACACTTTACGGACACACTACTCTATACTGACACTTTACTGACACACTACACTATACTGACACTTTACTGACACACTACACTAACATTCTACACTCAGAGTCACAATAAGTGAACACTCTAACTCACTAGTAGCAAACGGAGCTCTGCTTTAGCTATCTCCACTCCAACAACACACTGCACAAGCTTCATATAGGAAGAAACCTTTTATAGTGAGGGGTGGGACTATGTGCACTGATCTGTGATTGGACAAAGTCATCAGGGCACTGGTCAGGTGCAAGGCTTCATCCAATTGGGGCCCTAGAATGCACTGTGCAGCATGCAGTACATTGCAGGGTGCTCGACAGGTGAACATCCTACTGAGCGCTCTGCAAATTCGGGTGTCCGCTGAACGGACAAACGAGCAATGTTTGGGCCGAACTTTTGCTCGGCCCAAACCATTCGCCCAACACTAGTCATAAATACTCCAATCAGCTTCACTTATTAGAAAAACAGATATCAATCATAATCCTTATTTACGCCACATAAGCCATTTTAATTTTAGAATCATGTCACCTCCTTTCCTGTCCTTACAAATCTCCTCCAAAATAGTAAACCTCAAATTATATACATGCTACCCAAAGTCCACAAGGACAGAAAATGTAATTTTGGGCGACCAGTCGTCTCAGGGAATGATTCTATTTTTGTGCCAGTAGCACAATTTTTTTGGACAAGATTTTAGCACCATTAATTTAGGACATATTAAAGGCACTGGTATTTTTTGTACAAAAGTTGAGATCTTTTCCTGAATGCCAGGGTGGAGTGATTTTGGTTACCTTGGATGTAAGTAGCCTTTATACATCGATACCACAGAGAAAAGGTATTCACGTTGCTATGGATTTGATCAAGAGCAGTCAGAAATATAAAGCTTAAATTGCATTGTTTGAAAAATTATTTGATTTCGTGCTCACTAACTTTTTTTTTTTTTCAAGACAATTTTTATTTACAACTAAAAGTCATTGCGATGGGTTCCAGCATCACCCCGTCATTTCCATGTGCATATATATGTATGATTTTGAGAATAAATACATTTTTGTGAATGACATGTTTAATAGGTATTGCGTCACTTGGTGGCACTATATAGATGATGTGTTTTCTATCTGCCGGGGTGACGTTGGAACCCTCCAGTTCTTCTTGTTTAATGAAAAATCGAATAGTTTCAGTCAGGACATACAATTTAAGATATGAATTGATGGAATGAGCGTCTCTTTTTTCACTTTTAACTATATAGAAAACAAGAATCTGATCTTTTTGTGAAATTTGCAGATAGGAATCAGTTATTGCTTTAATAGCTTTCATCCATCGCATGATTTTAGATCGATTGTTAGGAGTCAATTGTGTAGAGTTCAAAGAATTGTTATCAATCCAATGCAGGAAACAGATGGATGAGATGTGTCAACAATTTGGAGATTAGGGTTATCCTGATGTTATTTTGCAGGAAATTAATAGATTACAACAAAAAATAGAGAGACGTTGCATCAAGGCAGGCAATTGAAATGCTTGCCATTTTCTATGCAATATTATGCTTACAGTGATGATATTTTTATTAATACTAAAATCCATTGGCCTTTGTTACAGTGGTCTTGTCCTGAAATTATGCGAGTTTACCACAGGAATCAATCTTTACGTGACATTTTAGTACATTATGATTACAGGGACAGAAGAAAGAGATCAGAAAAACCTTTTTTAGGCAGTAAGAGAAATGGATGTTTCCTGTGTTTAATTTGCATACAGTGTAATTTAACCACTTCCCGCCCGCACACGTCATATGACGTCCTGGGCTTTGGGCGGGTATATCTGAATGATGCCTGTAGTTACAGACATCATTCAGATATTGCCGGTTTCAGCTGGCGAATCTCTACACCATAGGAATGATCATAGTGGCCGTTCTGCCTCTTGATTGTTCCTATGGGAGGCGAGAGGGGACGTCCCCCCTCCCGCTGCCCTCCGGTGCTTGATCTGACTCACCGTTACGATCGGTGAGGTGGAGAGTGGATCGGCCTCTCCATTCAAAAAAACGGCGCCGCTTCAGCTGGGAAGCGGTGATCGTTTTATTATTTTTTTTTTATTTTAGGCTTCCCAGCCTAGTGGTGAGATATGGGGTCTTATTGACCCCATATCTCATTATTCAAAGGACCTGTCATGTTATATTCCTGTTACAAGGGATGTTTACATTCCTTGTAATAGGAATAAAAGTGATCAAAAATGTTTTTTTTTTCAAAAAAGTGTCAAAATAAAAAAAACAAAATATAATTATCAAAAAAAATTTTTAAAGCGTCGCTGTCTCCGTGTGCTCGCACGCAGAAGTGAACGCATATCTAAGTCCCGCCCACATATGAAAACGGTGTTCAAACCATACATGTGAGGTATCGCTGCGAACGTTGGAGCGAGAGCAATCATTTTGTCACTAGACCTCCTCAAAACATGTAACCAGTAAAAAAATTTCAAGCGTCTCCTATGGGGATTTTTAAGTACCGAACATTGGTGCCATTCTACGAGCGTGTGCAATTTTGAAGCAAGACATGTTAGGTATCTATTTACTCAGCGTAACTTCATCTTTCACAAAACATTGGGCTAACTTTACTGTTTTGTTTTTTTTTTTAAACACAAAACTGTTTTTTTCCCAAAAAAACGCGTTAGTTAAATTCCTGATCAAATACAGTGTGAGATAAAAAGTTGTAACAACTGCCATTGTATTCTCTAGGGTCTTTGCTTAAAAACATATATAATGTTTGGGGGTTCTATGTAATTTTCTAGCAAAAAAATTATGATTTTTACAGGAGAGAAATGTCAGAATTGGCCTGGTAAGGAAGTGGTTAATAATAAAGGGGAATTTTTTTGTACACCCGGGTACCAGGCAAACATTTTAAATCCATGGATATCATACTTGCCAGTCCTCCTAAGTCATTTATGTGCTATCTTGCCCCTGCAATTTGTTGTATGTGGGGAGACAACACAAAAAAATAAAGGATCGATGATCACAACACAAAATCTACTAGAAAAAGAGCATAGGCTGGGGCTTTACAAGACTTAAGATATTGCCGAAGGTACAGCTGACCAGCAGCAGGACAGTTTTATCAAGAAAAAAAGGTTGATAGTGTATGATAGTGTATGCCTATATTCTAGACATGTGCAATTTGTTTCGGTTTGATTATAATTTCTGAAAAATTTTGGTTATTCTGAGAGACGGATGTACCCGAATCACTGAATTAAATAGTAATGAATAGTGATAAATTTCATTGAAATGTGGTAAACTTAGTTCCATTTATTTGATTTCTAACAAATTCCAAATTTTCAGAATGATTCGAATTTGGATCGGCCGAAAAATGATCAATCAATTTGAATCCTGTGTGAAGAATAGCTGGTTGTTAGGCAGCAGGCCTGAAAGCCGGCCACCGCGTCCTTGACAACCGATGAATCATCAGTCAGTGGCTTCCTCATCACAGCTGAAATGTAAACAAAACAATGCAGGCAATAAAAATTTCAGGAAAAAAAACGGCGTGGGGTCCCCCCCAGTCAATACCAGCCCCTTTGGGTCTGGGATGGATTCTAAGGAGAACCCCACACCAAAATAAAAAAAGGAAGTGGGGTCCCCCAAATCCATACTAGACCCTTATTAAAGCATGCAGCCCGGCAGGTCAGAAAAGGGGGGGAGCAAGTGAGCACCCCCAGAACCCAGCACCCCTATGTGAATGAGTAGGGGGTACCCCTACCCATTTACCAAAAATGTTTAAAAAGTGAATAAAGACAGGAAACATGTTTTTGACCATTCATTTATTAAAAAATTCAAAACAATGTCCCCTGATGCAGATCCATCTCACGCCATCCACTGCACTGACAAACCCAAAAAAAGAAAAAAACCTCTGGCCTCGGTGAATGCGGACAGCCTGGTCCTCCATCTGACATTTCTTATATAGGTAAGGGGCGGGCCACCTGGTGACCCTGTCCCCTTGTGACATCATTGACCCAGCATGCCCTAGTTGGTAATGTCAGAAGGGGCAGGGTCACCCACTGAGGTCACCGGGTGACTCCGCCCCTTATCTATAAAAGAAATGTCAGGCGAAGAGCAGGCAGTTCGCAGGAAGAGTTCAACGACACTGGAGGTAATTTTTTGGGGTTGGGCGATGAGATATGAATCTACATCGGGGGACAAGGATTTATTGTTTAATAAAGGAATTGTAAAAAACGAATTTACTGTCTTTACTCACTTTTTACACATTTTTGGTGAATGGTTAGGTCATACTCATTCACATAGGGGGGAAGGATCGGGGGGCCTCCTTGTTAAAGGGGGCTTCCAGATTCTGTAAATCCCCTGCCTGCAGACCCCATCAACATTGGGACAAGGTGCTTTGGGGTGGGGGGGCCCAAAGCACCCACCCCCATGTTGAGGGCATGTGGCCTGGTATGGTTCAGGGGGGGTTGCTCACTTGTCCCCTCCCTTTATGGATTTTGGGGGATCCCACGTCATTTTTTTTTACATTTTAGTGTGGGGTTCCTCTTAGAATTGGGGTTCCTCTTAGAATCCATACCAGACCCGAAGAGCCTGGTATGGACTGGGGGGGCCCCACGCTGTTTTTTTTTTCAGATTTTTTTTATTGCCGGAAATGTTTTCTGTGGGGAAGCGACTCATCAGTTGTTAAGTACACGGTGACCGGCTTCCCAGCCCGCTGCTTAACAACCAGCTAATCTTCACACAGAATTTTAATTGGTCGATCATTTTTTGATCGATTCAAATTCAAATTGTTCTAAAAATGTGGAATCCATTAGAAAATAAATAAAGGAAACTAAATTTAATGAAAACGAAAAGGAATTTAAATAAATTACGAAACTAAATGAATCTTGAAACAAAATTAAACTAGTAACATTACAAATACATATGAAACTATATATGTTATATATATATATATATATATATATATATATATATATATATATATAAAACATATATATATATTTATTCCATTCAGCACATGTCTACTATCTTCTATTCTATCTGTGGGGCCAGGGGTTGCAATGAGTGATATAATGTGAGGTGGTTTAGGGGCATAATGTGCTTGCATTTACTTTTTTTTTATTTTAAACAATGCAGCAGTGTGTAAATAAAAGCAGCCCCAAGAACAGATTAGGCCAACAACAGATCAATTCAGAAACAAGTGAATGTTGTGCTTTAAACCCCCTAAACTTAAAACCCTATCACCAGAAAAAAATCAAAAAATAAAATAAAATAAAAAACCCACAACTCCACCCTTAAACCAAAGCTCTCTATTTGTAAAGGGAAACCTTTCAACAAAAAAAATAGTTTAACCTAAAATAGTGGCTCTATCAACATGCAATGGAAATCAATAAACACTCCAAATGAATGAAAATCCCAAAATACAGCCCCGGCAAATTCAGAATTCACCTTCAACTCATGGTAGAGGCAAGCACAAACCTTGTTCCTATTTGTATAGCCCCATAAGATATGATAAACATTTACAAAATAATAATAATAATAATATGATCTGATTTCAGATTCCGGAATCTCGATGTTCAGATCCCTGTTTACCTGGCAGCAGAAAAAAGTTTGGATCTTCAATTCATAAATGCTGCTATGAGTGCGTCTCATGTTCAGAAGGAGAGATATCCAACATTTCCGGTAGAGTTTGTATTTCTTAGGAAGTTATTGTTTCAATGGACAGAAGGTATCACTGTAGTTGAAGTGTGTGTCAGGGAATAAGACATATGAAGTACATTTCTGTAATCTGTGCACATTTCCCCATGTTTTATCCTTTTAAAGACTCTGCAAGTACAGACAGATACCTGTCGATCCTGCCAAAAATGCACTCACAATTACTGTTGTGGGCTGACAATACACAGGAATTTGCGGACGGAAATCACAAGAAATGGTGTCAGCCCTACCAGTTGTATTTTGCTACTACTAGTATTAGAAACTACTGAGTCTCTTCCTTCTTCTCGTATTTTCTGACAGAATCAAATGGTGTTTCTTGCACATTATATTTAAAGTTGATGTCTCTTAGCCCTACAAGTCTGCATGAATCAGTTAGTAAAATATACGGCAACAGTATTGTTTTTTTTTTTTATTCCACATTTTCATTAAAAAAAAACACCTTGAGCTCTAGTCAGTGACTTTGTCTAGGCTAAGATGATGTCATCAGTCTGCCTCAAGAAGCATTTCCTTGGTCTCCTGTCCCCAGTGATCAGACTGCAACATTGTAACTTTGTAGCTAGAGCTCCTAATCCCATCCTCTATAACAATAACTGCTTGCCGACCAGCCGCCGTCATTATACTGCTGCAGGTCAGCCCGATCCCGCAAACCGTCGTAGCTATATGTCGGCTCCTTTAACCGGAACAGCAGGCGTGCTTAATACCGATGTCGATGCACGTGGCCGACGGTCGTGATGACCACTGGCCACGAGCGATCGCGGGCACAAGAGGCAGAACAGGGACGTGTGTATGTGAACACTCAAATCCCTGTTCTGTTCTGTGAGCAGAGACAGATTGTGTGTTCCTAATAGCTAGGAACCACGATCTGTCACTTCCTCTAGTCAGTCCCCTCCCCCTACAGTTAGAACACTCAGTCAGGGAACACAGTTAATTCCTTGATCGCCCCCTAGTGTTAACCCTTTCCCTGCCAGTGACATTTATACAGTAATCAGTGCATTTTTATAGAACTGATTGCTGTATAATTGTCAATCGACCCAAAAATGTGTCAGAAATGTCCAATGTGTCCATCATAATATAGCAGTCACAATAAAAAATCACAGATCGCCGCCATTACTAGTAAAAAAAAAAATAATAATAAAAATGCCATAAGTCTATCCCCTATTTTGTAGACGCTATAACTTTTGCGCAAACCAATCAATATATGCTTTTTGTGATTTTTATTACCAAAAATATGTAAAAGAATACATATCGGCCTAAACTGAGGAAAAAAAATTGCTTTTTTAAAAAAAAAATTGGGATATTTATTATAGCAAAAAGTACAAAATATTGTGTTTTTTTTTTCAAAATTGATGCTCTTTTTTTGTTTATAGCGCAAAAAATAAAGACTGTAGAGATGATCAAATACCACCAAAGGATAGCTCTATTTGTGGGAAAAAAAGGACGTTAATTTTGTTTGGGTACAAAGCTGCACGACTGCGCAATTGTCAGTTAAAGTGATGCAGTGCCGAATCACAAAAAGTGCTCTGGTCAGGAAGGGGGCAAATCCTTCCCGGGACTGAAGTGGTTAATAAATTTAATGAAATGTTCACTTTAATATCCATCCTCCATGAATCCTGCAATTGTTTGAAATGCCTTTATTTCATGTGTAAATAACTTTAAACTATCACTGCTTTAACTACTTTTTGCTTTTACAATGTAATGATTGTACAATTGCCCAAAAAGGAAGCCTCACCCTTCCAATAAAAATTAAAATCTGAATTATAAAGATTGATCGGGCCTGTTAGGATATACACGTGGTGGAACTCTCATTAGCAAAATGGCATACTGTAGATATCTTTTACAGTTTTCTGTGCACTGTAAAGCTCATTTCTGATGTGTTTATGTAAATCAAACTGGATCAGGTTCAGTTCATGGATCCCAGGTCCCTGAACACCCAATTTCCCAATGAATCTCATTTAGCCTTCAGGGCTAATCAGCAATATACTCTAGGAAAAAAGACAATGGCAGTTAGGAACTGACATGGGGGACATGAACCAATGTTCAAAAAAAAAAAAAAAAAAAGAATATCGTCCAGCAGTAGAAAGGATCTTTTTATGCCATAAGACATTTCCCCATCTCTGCAATGACCCACAATCCAATGGGGTTTCTCTCCACACTAACAACGCTAAATGACAAATCCCTGATTGCTGTATTGTTGTATTAAAACAGACATATTGGGGTCCTGAATGATGCCATTGACCAAATACAGTCATGACCATGTTTGATCAATGGCAATTCCAAGGATCCTCAGCTGCATTATTTTCATTCTAGTAGTAGGGGATGAGGGTGAATTGGACAAATATGGGTGTTTGGCAGTTAAAAAAAACACAAAGAAGTTGAGTTCAGGTCAAACGTGAATGGCAGGGTCAATTTGGTTGTTTTGCAGGCTGACTGGTAAGTGTGCTGGGAAATCTTTTGTTTGTGAATAAGGGTTTGAGCCCAAATCTCCTGGAAATTCCATTTCTAGCTGTCAGACAACACAAGGCAATTTGTTTTCTCAGAAGCTTTAACCCCGATGCTCATTGTGTTTGTATTTTTTCTTCCTGCAGACAGTGAAAACTGCATGAAATGTCCTGATGATGAATGGCCAAATGAGAAGAAGGATCGGTGTGTTCCAAAATTAGTGGAATTTCTCTCCTACACTGATGATCACATTGTTGCAGTATTTTCAGCTGTCTCCATCTTCTGTTTTCTTCTGACTGGTTTAATATTGGGGATATTTATACATTACTGGGACACCCCCATTGTTAAAGCTAATAACAGGAACCTGAGCTATCTTCTCCTGGTCTCCATCATGCTGAGCTTCCTCTGTGTCTTCTTGTTTCTCGGCCATCCAGTAGATGTAACCTGCATGCTGCGTGTAACCTCTTTTGGTGTCATCTTTTCAGTTGCCGTATCTACTCTACTTGCCAAAAGTATCATGGTGTGTATTGCTTTTAAAGCCACCAAACCTGGGAGTCCCTGGAGGAAATGGATGGGAGCCAAACTGCCCAATTTTATCATTTGTGTCTTCTCACTGGTTCAAATCATAATCTGTGTCACTTGGTTGTCTATTTCCCCCCCCTTTCAGGATCAGGACATTCACTATTATCAGGGGAAGATCATCATTCAGTGTAATGAGGGTTCAGTTATCGGCTTCTACTCTGTCCTGGGATATATGGGGCTTCTGGCAGCTATGAGTTTTATTATCGCTTTTTTAGCCAGGACATTACCGGACAGTTTTAATGAGGCCAAGTACATCACCTTCAGCATGCTGGTGTTCTGCAGTGTCTGGATTGCCATGATCCCGGCCTATCTGAGCACCAGAGGGAAATACATGGTGGCTGTGGAGGTTTTTGCAATAATAACATCAAGTACTGGACTTCTTGGCTGTATATTTTTCCCAAAATGTTACATCATTCTGATAAGACCTGCCCTAAATACAAAAACAGTAATCCGCTAATATGAGCTACACTGGGTTACCCATAGTTTTAGCATTATCTCTATAATTATTATTATTGACTTTAGTATTTTGCTAGTGTATTAGGAATGAACACTATTAATTGTAAACATTTAATAATTACATCTCCAGTGGATGGTGAATTACATTTTTGTTCTTGACACCACTGCTGGGTGTTGTGGTTCTTCCCACCAGCCGTTCCATCACTACAGAAAAATGTATTTACTTAAAGTGGTTGTAAACCCTGGTAAAAAAAAGAAAACCCTGCAAGACAAAGGCATAATGAGCTAGTATGCATAGTATACTAGCTCATTATGAATTAATTACCCAAGAACGAAGCCCCCGCAGCCATCCTCGTCTCCCCCTCCGGCCGGCGACATCTTTCCCGGGGTTTACTTCTGGGCATCGTGGCTCCAACGCTGTGATTAGTCGGAGCCGCAATGACGTTACTTCCACGCATGCGCGTGGGAGCCACCGGTAACGGCATACAGACTGACGCAATGGCACATACATGCCATTGCTTCCATTTGCCCAAGTGTGCATGTGCCAATGTCATTGGCACATGCAGGGGACAGGGGATGTCTCCTAAACCATGCAGGTTTTGGAGATATCCTGGGTAGCCACCTGTAGCATAAAGTTGTTATAATGGGTTTACAACCACTTTAACGAAGAGGAACCACAGTGACCAGATGGGGATAAAATATATAAAACATCCTAAAGTGTCAGATATCAGAGCCACCCATCACTCTTCAAGAGAGGGAAGATTTCACTCACCACTTTCCAGAAACATAAATCTTAAGCATGTTCTTTTATAAGCTGCTTGTAATGTAATTCTTTTTTAGTGTCAGTATCACTTTAAATACATTGTATGTAGATGTATCCGGCTACTTTAATAAAATAAATTTTGCTTGCTGTATGCTAAAATCATTTTTAATGTTAGGTTAAAGTTGATGAGAACATGTTCTCAGGAAGTTCACGTTAAGTGATAAGTTGACTTCATTTTAAAGGATACTTTCTTCATAGGACCTGATCAAAAATATTTCTCCTTTGTGATCCGAGTGATTGTTAACTCTAGTGGTAGGTGCATTTTTTAAGTGAGTTTATGTTCCCTCAGAACTACTATGGTCACCCTCTTCTTCTAGCCTATGTTTTCTCACTCACATCTTCAATCTCTCCCTCTCTACTGACACTTTCCCCTCCACTCTAAAGCATGCACAGATCACTCCCATACTTAAAAAGCCCTCACTGGACCCCACCAACTTGAACAATTTAAGACCCATCTCATTGCTCTCATTCACCACTAAACTTTTAGAATGCTTAGTCTACAACCGTCTTAGCTCCTACCTCACTGAAAACAACCTTCTTGACTCCCTACAGACTGGCTTTCGCTCGGAGCACTCGACAAAAAATGACCTACTAAAACTCACTAACGATTTACTAACTGCTAAAACAAATGGCCACTACTCTATGCTCTTACTACTAGGCCTCTCTGTAGCCTTTGATACTGTTGACCACCTGCTCCTTCTTAATAAATTCCACTGTCATGGCCTCCAAGGTTCTGCTGTGTCCTGGTTCTCCTCCTACCTATCACAGCACTCCTTCAGTGTTACCTATAACTCTGTCTCCTCCTCTCTAATTCCCAGTGGTGGCCCATCCATTAGGGGGCGCCTGCGTTCCGCCCCCTCTCTCCACACCTCGCCCTATATGACTAATTGATAAATTCATGCATAGCATGAATCTATCCACGGCCACCGCTGCCACCCCCTATTCAAGCTTCCGTCCCCTTTCAGGACTCTGGGTGCCTGAATTGCAGTGGCGGGGTGTTTTTTTTAAGCACCTGATTAGGCTCTAATCAGCTTCAAAATATGTAGGCTTGTGGCACAGAGCATTGCGCCATGAGCCCACCCAGCTGTTACAACAGCAAATTAATATTTGCTGTTGTAACACAAATCCTCAATCTGGCCAATCAGAAGCAGGTGTGAGACCTGATTTCTGATTGGCCGAAAAGAGAAGACTCCTGATTGACTGCTGAAAAGGAGGAAACCCAGGAGAAGCCCTGCATAGATGAACCGACGGGGGGTAGCACTTTCTGCCGCCCCCCCAAGACACCACTTACCAAGATACCACCACTGCTATTTCCTCTTTCTGTAGAGGGCCCCCTAGGCTCTGTTCTTGGACCCCTTCTCTTCTCTATCTACACGTCTCCCCTTGGTCACTTGAAAACATTCCACGGCTTCCAATACCACCTCTACGCCAATGACATCCAAACCTATCTCTTTACTCCTCACCTCACTCCTTCAGTCTCCTCTTGCATTACTAACTTATTAACTATCATTTCAACATTGATGTCACACCACTTCCTTAAACTAAATCTCTCTAAAACCAAGCTAATGTTAACCCCCCAGACCCCCTTCATGACTTTTCCATCAAGCTCAATAATGCCACTATCAGTCACTCGCCTCATGCCAGGGTACTAAGTGTAATCCTAGACCTGTCCTTTCAGGCCGAAGTCCAATCGCTGTCAAAATCTTGTAGACTTCACCTCCATAACATCTCTAAAATGCGTCCCCTTTTTAACTAATGAAATCACCAAGTTATCTCTTGCCTTGACTATTGCAACTCCCTCCTCATAGGTCTACCTCTCCATAGGCTATCCCCTCTTCAGTCAACCATGAATGCTGCTGCCAGATTCATCTACCTTACCAAACACTCAGTGTCTGCCACCCTTCTCTGCCAATCCCAATAAAGCTCTTATTCATGCTAAAATTAAAGCAATTGAAAGAGATTGAATTGGTCAATTTGAGAAACTTTGTCTTCCTTGGGTTAAGCATTGTTTACCTCCAGACTTTAATGACACACTATTATTGCCTTGGTAATTTTACTCTATTTGCCTTGACTATACTTTCTATTCATTTGAGATTGCATCGCCACTTGTAAACCCCCCTCACTTCCTTCCTCCCTTTTTTTCTACCCTCTTCTCTCTATCTACTCCTATTTTTTGTTTTCTACATTTCCTTTTCATATTGTGTGGTACTTATAAACAAATTATCTCTTCTGTTTTTAATATATACCTATTAGATTGATCTCCTTATTCAGGGGTGGACTGACCATTCGGGCACTCGGGCACTGACCGAGGGCCCCATGTCACTATGGGGCCCCATCAGGGTTGCCAGCCTCAGTAAAACCAGGGACAGATTGTAAAAATCTGTGTATTTTTACATCTGTCCCTTAAATGTCTGACACCGACATCATTTTGATGTAAAAGGTGTTGTCTCAACAGTTGCTGGTTTTAATTAAAGGGATTGTAAAGTCTTGTTTTTTTATTTATTTTTAAATAACAAGCATGTCATACTTACCTCCTCTGTGCAGTTGGTTTTGCACAGAGCAGCCAAGATCCTCCTCTTCTCGGGTCCCTCTTCACTGCTCCTGGCCCCTCCCTCCTATGGAGTGCCCCCACAGCATGCAACTTGCTGGGGGGCACCAAAATCTCCTATTGCCCGGGGGCCCCATGACTTGTCAGTCCGCCTCTGCCTTCTTTTTAACAAAATAAGTTTAGAAAACTGGACACCCCCCAGTGGCTCAAGATAATATTACCTATGGTACCTGGCAAATCAATAATATTCCCCAACCAATGGAGAGTGAGCCAAACCTTCTGGGCTGAGCTCATGATCCTCTTATGAGCTTTTGTCCCAAAATGGTATAAAGGTTGTGAGAGCCCCTAAGGAAAGGATCACAGACCCATACACCAGTTGCACCCTTGATATCAAGAAGTCTGCTAATATTTGACCACTCCCCATCTTGCTGGACCTTGTGACTGGAACCACTCGATGTGCTTAGATATTGGCGGACATCTTCCCCTTTTAAGCTGATTGGTAAGATACAGATCATACAAATTCTATTTCATCTTCTCTTTCATAATCTTAGGGATTATATCTGATAGGTTATGTATTGACGTTTATTGACTGTCTAGGGGTGCATTATTATAACCGTGTTTTAGGGAATTCAAGCAAATATTTATACAAATTTTAATTTCTTTGATCCCAGGGAGAGTTTTATTGCTCTATATAATTTCTGAAGCTCTGTTGGTTTAATAATTATTAGACATGTGCACACTGAAATATTTTGTTTCGGAATTTCGTTTTCGTCCGAAAAATTTATTTAGTTATTTATTTAGTTTTTCATTAAAAATTGCATTCGTCCGAAAATCCAAATTAAGGTCGAATCTGTCATTGAAGGCTTATGGTGTCTGTCGAATGTTCAAAGAAGATTCGACGGAGCAGCTAAACTGTACGACGCTGTATAGTTTACCTGCTCCGTCGAATCTCCTTAGAACTTTCAACAGACACCATAAGCCAAAGTACGTGTGTACTTAGTTCTAGCTATTTTACTGCTCCTCCTCTTTGGTTACAATCAGCAAATAACATTCATCATCATCATTATTTTTATTTATCTTTTCTCCCCTACGTCGAATCTTTTCTCCCCTACGTCGAATCTTTTCTCTCCTACGTCGAATCTTTTCTATCTATGTAGAATAATCTTGGACTAATAGAGTTAAGGTTAGGCACATTCGACCACAGGTTTGATGGACACAGATTGTTATTGTTATCATCATGTCGAATCTCCTATCTATATCGAACTGTTGTAGCAACGAAAACGAAAATAAAGCATTTGTTTATGTCGGATCTTTCGTTTTTCGGATTCTGCACTTTCGTTATCGTTTGTTAAAATGATAACGAAAATACCTGAAATTCGGACAAAAATGCATTCGGACAAAAACAAATGCACATGTCTAATAATTATTTCAAATTAGCAATATTGTTCTGTTGACTTTGTGAGACATACTTTGGATTCCTTCCAGCCGGAGAAATTTTAAGGACTGTTTCCCTGAGTGACAAGGGATATTGCATTCTTGAATATAAAGCGTAAATTACCGCACATATTTTTCCAACAGACCAATTTGGACTCCCCTGAGTAATTATATTAATTTTTATTTCACTGCTATTTTGACGTTTTAATAGTGTATGTGTGAAGTATCAATCACCAGAAAATCTAGTTCTGTATGAAATTGTAGGAATATACTCGTTAATTAATAAAGTCAAATTATTTACTTATTAATTTTGTTGGGAGATATTTTATACTTTGGTAAGAAAACCCCATAAATTAACAAACTCAGCAAAGGATTGTAGTATGCACTGACATTCTGAACTAAATTCATAAAATTAAAAATAAAAGGTTGGAGGCACCGAAAAATAAACACTGAGATCTTAATTAAGATTCCATACCACACTCACAACATTAGTATTCCTGTAAATTAGCACAACTTTCCCGTGTTTAGAGCAGTACCACAGCAAAATGACATTTCTAAAGGAAAAAAGTAATTAAAAACTGCTTGCAGCTGTAATTTATTGTCGGATCCTGGCAATATAGATAAAAATCATTGAAAAAAATGGCATGGGTCCCCCCTCCAGTCCATTACCAGGCCCTTTGGGTCTGGCACGAATATTAAGGGTAACCCTGAACCAAAATTAAAAAAAAAGAATTGCGTGGGGGTCCCCCCAGAATCCATACATGCAACCTTGCAGGCCGCAGGAAAAGGGGGGTGAGAGATGCCCCCCTCCTGTACCAGGCCACATGCCCTCAACTTGGGAAGGATGTTTTGGGGTCCCCCTCAAAACACCTTGTTCCCATGCTGATGGGGACAAGGGCCTCTTCCCCACAACCCTTGCCCAGTGGTTGTGGAGGTCTGAGGGCAGGAGGCTTGTCGGAATCTGGAAGCCCCCTTTAACAAGGGGACCCCCAGATCCTGGCCTCCTATGTGAATGGGTATCAGGTACATTGTACCCCTATACATTCACCAAAAAAGTGTCAAAATGGTAAAAATGACACAAGACAGTTTGGAAAAAGTCCTTTATTTCAAAAAAGTGTCCCACGATAAACATTCTCCAAAAAAAGTGTCAAAAAAGTAAAATTGACAGGAGACTGTTTGGGACAAGTCCTTTATTAAAAAATAAAAAGATTAAAAATGTTCCGCAATGTCCATTCGTCTTCGATCACAGTGCCGACGAGAAAAAAAAAAGGAAAAACTCTGCCTCCATGGGAGGCTTCCACTGACTGCAGGCTTGTCGCTTTGACAGCTGTTATATAGCTGAGGGCGAGGCCACCTGCTTGCATCACCGGGTCACCGTGTCACCTCAGCTATATAACAGCTGTCAAAACGCCCCTCAAATGCCTATGCACAAGATTCAATTGACAGCACATTGTGCTGTTCACATTACAATTGAACTGAATGAAGTGAAGCGAGTCGCGTCAGGAGATATTGAAGCTTTTCAACGCCTCCCATTTAAGTCTATGGCAATGCTTCGCAAATGCTTGGCAGGCGTTTTGGCATGGTTTTGGGGCAGTTGCGGACCATTAAAATCTGTCACTTTCCATTGTGGAGCAGTTTTAATGCTCATCAAACCCTACAAAACTGCGCATAGGGCGTTTAGGGAGCATTTTAATGCTTGTAAATTGCCCCATTCTAAAGCTCATTGATACCTATCTGATGCCCATACTAACACTTTAAAAACGCTATAGGAGCGTTTCTGGAGCATCAGTAATTTAGCAAGTGTGAACAAGCCCTAAAACAAAACCAAAGAAAATTCCCAGCTCAACTTACCAGTCAGCCTGCAGCCAACCACATTATCCTGTCTAACAGTTTGCATTAAAAACAGGGGCTTAGTTTGCACACATTTGCAAATACATGCATAAGCTGCAGAGCCATCCCAATATTATCTGCAGTCCTAAAGGCACAGGGACACACTGGACACCCAACATATAGAACAATGACAGAAAAAGTTTCCAGTGCATAACTTCACCAGTATTCCAAAAATGCAAACAAATGGCCACTGCCCCCACCCTGGCCCCCGACTTTAACTGGCCTTCGCAACATGGAGTACATGGAAGGGCAACACATGTAAAAAAAAAATTGTACAAAATGGGGGCTTAGTTTGTCCAGTGCACCCCTGCGCCTTTAAGGAGGGGTGAGCTCCCTTCAGGCTTACCTGCCTGCTGCCAATCAATTATTATGCATGTGCTTCTACAATGAAGGCTCTCAAAAATGTATATATTTAGGACTGGGGCGCTGTGAAGTGGCTCAGCAGCTTACACATGTATTTGCAAATGTGTGCAAACTAAGCCCCTGTTTTTAAGGCACACTGTTAGACAGGGTAATGTGGTTAGTTGCAGGCTGGCTGGTAAGTTGAGCTGGGAGTTTTCTTTGGTTTTGTTTTACCCTCTACTTCAGCAGCACCTGTCATCCCCCAATCACAGGCCAACCAAGCATTCAGGTAAAAACAGAAAATGTTACACCCATTCAGTTTTTTAATTAGTTTTTTAATACATATTTAATTAAATTAAGGGCCTATGTAATCTGTATGCCCAGCACAACATCACCCGTAATCCCAACTCTGTTTATGCCCATCTATTTACGTGAGAGCCCATCACATTTAACAAATGTAAAATCTTTCTTGGCCTTACCCTAAACATGGGAAACACAAAAAAAAATTACTTCATGCCTATTGGTCCACACATCCCTTTCACCATATGCCATGATATTGTTATGATCAAGACACACTATAAAATGATTAGGAGATTCCTGCATTTTAATCCCTGGAGTCAGGCCTACAACAAGATTCACAAAATTAGCCCACTTATCAATTATTTTTTTTCTCAAATTTAAACTCCCAACAAATATTATTGCATTGATGAGTACATTTTACAGGCAGACTAATCATGAAACAAACATGCCAGATCTGGAGTGAAATGATATGACCTTTATGAGAGGGCCACAAGAGCCCCCTGGATGCCCCTCTTATAGGGTATGGGTAGCAGTGGAAAAGTAGTGTGGAACCTTATGTCACCCTTATTCCATCAAGGATATCACCTCTATGTGGATAATTTATTTATCAGTGTGGCACTTTTCCGACACTTTTCTTTGCAGCAAACAGTAGTTTGGTGTACAATGGGATCAAATCATAAGAGATTTCCACAAAGACTGAAATAAACTTAATAACTGCAGCACAAAGACTGGTAACCACAAAGTTGAAAAAGGGGAAATCAGTGAGCTTGGCCAATGTGGAACTTTTGGCCCTTAAATGGTGGGATAGGTGGAATGTCTATGTTCATTCATTCATCTGCCAAGACACCTCAGTAGGAATTCAAAGAAGGTGGTTGGTCTTGTCCAAAAACATCTTTGAGTTCATGAATATACAGTTCCTTGAAAAAGTATTCATACCCCTTGACATTTTCCACATTTTGTCATGTTACAACCAAAAACATAAATGTATTTTATTGGGTTTTTTTATGATAGACCAACACAAAGTGGCACATAATTGTGAAGTGGAAGGAAAATGATAAATGGTTTTTCACATTTTTTACAAATAAATATGTGAAAAGTGTGGCGTGCATTTGTATTCAGCTCCACTGAATCAATACTTTGGAGACCCACCTTATGGTGCAATTACAGATGCAAGTCTTTTTGGGTGTGTCTCCATCAGTTTTGCACATCTAGAGAGTGAAATTGTTGCCCATTCTTATTTGCAAAATAGCTCAACCTCTGGCAGATTGGATGGAGAGCATCTGTGAACAGCAATTTTCAAGTCTTGCAACAGATTGTCAATTGGATTTAGGTCTGGACTTTGACTGGGCCATTCTAAAACATGAATATGCTTTGATCTAAACCATTCCATTGTATCTCTGGCTGTATGTTTAGGATTGTTGTCCTGCTAATGAACCTCCACCCCAGTCTTAAAGCGGAGGTTTGCTGAAAAAAAATATTAAAAGCCAGCAGCTACAAATACTGCAGCTGCTGACTTTTAATATATGGACACTTACCTGTCCTCACAGGTCCCTGCTGTATTCTGTGTCTCACAGAATACAGCGGGGGAGGACGGGGTAAGCGGCGGAAGTGGCGTAGGTCACCGCAATCACCGCGGTGATCTATTCCAGGAAGTGGGAACAAATACCTGTATTAGACAGGTATCTGCTCCCTCCTCCCCCCTTAAAGGTACCAATTGTGACACCGGAGGGGGGGAGGAATCCAAAAAGTGGAAGTTCCATTTTTGGGTGGAACTCCACTTTAAGTCTTTTGCAGGCTCTAACAAGTTTTCTTCTAAGATTGCCCAGTATTTGGCTCCATCCATATTCCCATCAAGTCTGACCAGCTTCCATGTCCCTGCTAAAGAAAAACATCTACACAACATGATGCTGTCACCACCATGTTTTACAGTGGGGATGGTGTGTTCAGGGTGATGTGCAGTGTTAGTTTTTTGCCACACATAGCATTTTAATTTTAGGCCAAAAAGTTCAATTTAGGTATCATCTTACCAGAGCACCTTCTTCCACATGTTTGCTGTGTCCCCCACATGACTTCTCGCGAACTGCAAACATAACTTCTTATGGCTCTCTTTCAACAATGGCTTTCTTCTTGCCCCTCTTCCATAAAGGTCAGATTTGTAGAGTAGATGACTAATAGTTGTCCTGTGGACAGATTCTCCCACCTGAGCTGTGGATCTCTGCAGTTCCTCCAGAGTTACCATGGGCCTCTTGGCAGCTTCTCTGATTAATGCTCTCCCCGCCTGTCAGTTTAGGTGGATGGCCATGCCTTGATAGGTTTGCAGTTGTGCCACACTCTTTCCATTTTTAGAAAGAGTATGTTGTTACTGGTAGAATGCACAGAGTCCCCCCTCTTAATGTGTGAACAGCAGGGGCAACCACATGCAAAGGTGCCTTTGAACTGAAGCCAGTGTTAAGGATTTTCCTTCCTGCTGGGAAATAAACTTGGAAACAGATATCTGCCTATTGTCTGTGACCTAAGGGAGACTACCTTAATGCCTTTAGACAACACCTGTGTATAAATGGGATCATTATACAAAATAGGCAGATATCTTTCAACAAGGTTTTTGATTTTATTAAACTCAGCGCTGTAAGGTGTGGAGAACACAGGAATATTATTAGATCTAGAAGTCTTTTTCTTTTTATATTTCTACAGATCCTTGCGAGATGTTTTCTTAGCAATGCTTAAAGAGGAAGTAAACCCTGATGGGTTTTACTTCCTATTTTTTCCCCTGCTTTCCACTACAAAGTAAAAGGATAATGGGCTAGTAATAATGGGCTCTGTGACTGGCTGGAGTTTCTCTGTGACCAGCGCTAGCAGGGTTAATTGTGCCCTGCTAGCGGCCGCAAATCACAGCTATAACAGCGGTAAAGCTCCGCTAAAACTAGAGGTGCTTTACCGCTAATGCCCGAACCCCCCAAAGGAGTCTAATTGCACTGAGAGTATGTTGTTCCGCCTCACGGCACTGCACTCTGCCTACATACATACTGAACACATTTTTGCCTGCTGCCTGAACTGACCCTGGCCTGTCAATTGACCATTTTTCTGACTACCGCCTGGACCAATCGTGTGCCTGTTTGCTGATCACGTTTTTGCCTGCCACCAGTACTAACACATCTGCATGTCCCACATACTACATTTCTGCAAGACACCAGTCCCACCCATCCTCTGAATTTCTGGACCACAGGTACTCTTTTCGTCACCTTAGTAAATGTTTATAAAGATGTACTTTTTGGAGTTTAGTTCACAAATAAGGATAATATACCTGGCATATGTGTCATGGATAGATTTTATTAGTGTGAAGGCAATTGAATACTTTATGGCTATGAGGACTCCTCTTTGTTTTTTAGGTGTTTTGGCCATAAAAACGTGTAGGAAATTTTAATGTGAGCAGCAGGAAGTAGAGTCGGCTTGAAAATGTGTTTTTTTAATGCAAAGTATCTCACACTGTAGACCAGATTTGGAACAATAGACCATTGACTTTTTAGGCACCAGCACAACAAATTTTACCAAAAATATGTAGAAGAATACATATTGGCCTAAACTGATGATTATTTTTTTTTTTACATTTTTTATTGGATATTTACTATAGCAAAAAGTAAAAAATATAGGTTTTTTTTTCAAAATTGTTTTGAAAATATAGGTTTTTTTGTTTATAGCACAAAAAATAAAAACCGCAGAGGGGATCAAATATCACCAAAAGAAAGCTCTATTTGTGGGGAAAAAAAGGACATACATTTTTTTTGTGCACTGCGTCGCATGGCCGCGCTTTTGTCAGTTAAAATAACGCAGTGCTGTATCGCAAAAAATGGCCTGGTCATTAAGGGGGTAAATCCTTCTGGCGCTAAAGTAGGGTGAGGAGCTTAAAATCTAAGGTCCCTAAACTAATCACAACTTATCTCTGGCAAGGGAAAAGACCCAGGTGTTCATATGCAGTTTTAATGAAACACAAAAAATGTGGCGTACCAGATATGAGAGATTATTATGATGCAGTCATACTGGACCAGACGAAATACTGGATTACCCCCTCGCCGTCTAAAATTTGGTGTTCAATAGAACAAGCCTATGTAAGGAAAGGAAGCCTCAGATCACTGCTTTTGGCTAGTTCCCTTCATCCAAACCCTATTAGAAACATACACCCCACAATAACAGCCACAATTCAAGCCTGGAGAAATCTCACACAAAACACTAGATGGATATAACAATAGGCATATATTGATTGACACAGGGGGTGTGGTGCCCACAGAAGCAGGGGTTGCCTGAATGCGGCAGCTGGTTACCAGGAACTTGCTGGAACAGGCAAGGCATACTGTAAGGCAGGCTTGCTGGGAAAGTTCAGGAGATGTGGACCAGTGGAGCCGACCGGATAGCTGAGTCGGGAGCCAGGCCAGGGGTCATTCACAGTAAGACAGTCCAAGATAAGTGTAACAGGAGTCAGCCGGGTCTTTGAACAGGAGACAGGTAAAGGCAGAGTCCATAAGCCAGGCCGGGATCAGATACAGGGAGCAAGCAGGAACAAGGTCAGGATACAAGCCAAAGGGTCAAACCGGGAGATCAAGAAGAGCAGGTTAAGGCACACAGGAAGTCTGATCAGCAGGATATACAAGGCACAAGAACACAGAGGGGAGCTAACGATAAACCAGCAATGCACTCTTGTCAGCAATGGGTTTAAATAGGCAGTGGTGCCACTATCAAGCTGTGCGTGTGCCGCCGCACATCCTTGTTCACCTGTTCATGGTGCTGTGTGGCCTTTTGTGTTCATTTGCGCCGGACTGCCTCTGCCTACGCTGGTTCGCGAACCCTGCACTAATGTGCCTGGGAATGTAACTAATTTCCCTGATAGTCTCCTTCGGGGTTCCCTTCACCATCTCAGTGTCTTCTATCCTAGCTAAAACCGTCATGGTCTTCATTCCTTTTATATCCACCAGACCTGGAAGCGCCTGTAGGAAATGGATGGGAGTCAAACTTCCCAATACAGTCATGTTATTCTGCTCATCCATTCAGGTTATAAATGTCACTATTTGGTTGTCCATCTCTCCATCATTTCAGGAGTATGACATGGACTCCTATCCTGGGAATATCATAATTCAGTGTAATGAAGGGTCAGTTATCGTTCTACTCTGTTGGGTTATATGGGGTTTCTGGCAGCTGTAAGTTTTGTTCTGGCTTTCATGGTGAGGACATTACCGGACAGTTTTAATGAGGCCAAGTACATCACCTTCAGCATGCTGGTTTTCTGCAGTGTCTGGATTGACACGATCACGGCCTATCTGAGCACCAGAGGGAAATACATGGTGGTTGTGGAGATATTCGTTATACTGACCTCCAGTGCTGGAATATTGTTGTGTATGTTTTCTCCAAAATTGTTCATTTTGGTTTTGAAGCCTGAGCTTAACACAAGGGAAACAATGATATGGAAGCGAATGTTGTAAATATATCACACTATAACCCAATGTATAATTCTGTAACTAGGGATGAGCCGAACACCCCCCGGTTCGGTTCGCACCAGAACCTGCGAATGGACCGAAAGTTCGCACGAACGTTAGAACCCCATTGACGTCTATGGGACTCGAACGTTCGAAATCAAAAGTGCTCATTTTAAAGGTTAATTTGCATGGTATTGTCCTAAAAAGGGTTTGGGGACCCGGGTCCTACCCCAGGGGACATGTATCAATGCAAAAAAAAACGTTTAAAAACGGCCGTTTTTTCGGGAGCAGTGATTTTAATGATGCTTAAAGTAAAAAAAAAAAAAGTGAAATATTCCTTTAAATATCGTACCTGAGGGGTGTCTATAGTATGCCTGTAAAGTGACGCGTGTTTCCCGTGTTTAGAACAGTCCCTGCACCAAATGTCATTTTTAAAGGAAAAAATCTCATTTAAAACTGCTTGCGGGTTTAATGTAATGTCGGGTCCTGGCAATATGGATGAAAATCAGTGAGACAAACGGCATGGGTACCCCCCAGTCCATTACCAGGCCCTTTGGGTCTTGTATGGATATTAAGGGGAACCCCGCACCCAAATTAAAATAAGGAAAGGTGTGGGGCCACCAGGCCCTATATACTCTGAACAGCAGTATACAGGCTGTAGGTTTGTTGTTAAGTAGAATCTCTTTGTAATTTTGAACGGGTACATTTTTAACGTGTTTAGCTCCAGCCAAAAAATCTTTTTTAAGCTTTTTGGAAAACATAGGGAAGGGTTATCACCCCTGTGACATTTGTTTTGCTGTCTTTCCTCCTCTTCAGAAGATTTCACCTCACTTTTTGTCCCAATGGATTGGAAAGCATCAGTGGAAAGGAGAAATGTTTTTCCCATATTAACTCTTACAGGAGAGAATTTCCCTTCCTAGGGGTAGATTTATTCTCACTTCCTGTTGTCTCCTTCCGTTTGCAAGTAGGAGTTGTTTGTAAGTTAGTTGTTTGAAAGTTGGGTCCTGCCCTATATACTCAGCAGAAATTTGGGCCTTAGGTGTTGCTGTGGCCACAACACTGTAAGCCCTCACAGGGCTCTGCTGTGAAATATTAGATCAAGAATTGTAATTACATGCCCCTGTTGAACAGGAGCTGAAAAATTAGGCCTTAGGCACTGGTGCTGGTGCCACAACAATGCAACCCCTCACAGACACTCTAGTTGGAATGCAGGAACGAGCCCTGCTGCAAAGTATTGCATCAAAAATTGTAATTACATGCCCCTGTTAAACAAGGGCTGAAAAATTGGGCCTTAGGCACTGGTGCTGGTGCCACAACACTGCAACCCCTCACAGACACTCTAGTTGGAATGCAGGAACGAGCCCTGCTGCAAAGTATTACATCAAAAATCGTAATTACACGCCCCTGTTAAACAGGGGCTGAAAAATTGTGCCTTAGGCACTGGTGGTGGCACCCAGAACCAAAAATGTTCTTACAAGCTATCAGCGTAATGATTGAGGAGGAAGAGGATAATTACTCAGGGATAGTCACTCAGCATCAGCATAGGCAGTCTTTGAAGGGATCTGAGATTTCAAAAAAAATTATTCGGTTACATCAGCATCAGGTGCTTGGTAGCTGGTGGTGATCCAAGACTCATTCATTTTTATGAAGGTCAGTCGATCGACCGAGTCAGTGGACAGACGCACCCTGTGATCGGTTACCACGCCTCCAGCAGCACTGAATGTGCGTTCCGAAAGAACGCTGGATGCAGGACAGGCCAGTAGCTCAATTGCATACTGTGCAAGCTCTGGCCAGTGATCCATCCTCAAGACCCAGTAACCCAGAGGATTTTCGGTGGGAAAGGTGTCCAAGTCTGATCTTGCCCCTAGGTATTCCTGCACCATGTAAAACAGACGCTGGCGATGGTTGCTGGAACCGATCATACCTTGGGGCTGCGGACCAAAAAATTGTCTGAACGCATCGGTCAGACGGCCACCTTCTCCACCGCTCCTTCTTTGACTGACCGAAGCCTCAGCAACACGTTGTCCAGAAACAGGAGTTTGTAACCTCCCAGTCTCTGGGAACGCGTTGCACAGACCTTTCTGCAAGGCCTCCCGAAGATGTTTCATCCTCTGCTCCCTCTGCGATGGCAAGATAAGGTCCGCAACCTTACCCTTGTAACGTGGATCAAGGAGGGTTGCCAGCCAGTATTGGTCCTTCTCCTTGATACCACGAATACGAGGATCCTTACGCAGGCTTTGCAGGATCAGGGAGGCCATGCAGCGTAGGTTTGCTGAGGCATTCGGTCCGGAGTCCTCTGGGTCACTAAGGACGACATGGTCCGCAGCCACCTCCTCCCAGCCACGTACAAGTCCATGTGTTTCTTGGGACTGATCCCTTAAAGACTGCTGCTGATGCTGAGTGCCAGGCTCCACCTCCATACTGACACAATCTTCCTCCTCCTCCTCCTCCTCCTCTTCCTCCTCGTCCTCTTCCTGTGTGATCGGCGGGCACGCAGGAACACTGTCTGGATAAAGGGGGCCTTGAGAGCTAAGGAAGTCCTCCTCTTCCTGCCTCTGTTCTGCCTCAAGTGCCCTGTCCACTATTCCATGCAGCGTGTGCTCCAACAGGTGGACAAGGGGGACAGTGTCACTGATGCATGCACTGTCACTGCTCACCATCCTCGTGGCCTCCTCAAATGGTGACAGGACAGTGCATGCATCCCTGATCATGGCCCACTGGCGTGGGGAAAAAAAAACAAGCTCCCCTGACCCTGTCCTGGTGCCATAGTCGCACAGGTACTCATTGATGGCCCTCTGCTGCGTGTGCAGCCACTGCAGCATGGCCAACGTTGAGTTCCACCTGGTGGGCATGTCACAGATTAGGCGGTTCTTGGGCAGGTTAAACTCCTTTTGGAGGTCCGTCAGCCGAGCACTGGCATTATATGACCGGCGGAAATGCACACAGACTTTCCTGGCCTGCCTCAGGACATCCTGTAAGCCTGGGTACCTGCCCAAGAACCGCTGCACCACCAAGTTAAGGACGTGAGCCAAACAGGGCACATGGGTCATTTGTCCCTGTCGGAGGGCAGAGAGGAGGTTGGTGCCGTTGTCGCAAACCACCATTCCTGCCTTAAGTTGGCGTGGCGTCAACCACCTCTGAACCTGCCCCTGCAGAGCTGACAGAACCTCTGCCCCAGTGTGGCTCCTGTCCCCCAAGCACACCAGCTCAAGCACCGCATGGCATCTTTTGGCCTGCGTACTTGCGTAGCCCCTTGAACGACTACGGAGCACCGCTGGTTCCGAGGAAGAGGCCATGGAGGAAGAAGAAGAGGAGGGGGTGGAGGAGAGAGGTGTGTCACAATCATTAGCATTTTGGAGGCGTGGTGGCGGAACAACCTCCAACACTACTGCACCTTGTCCTGCATCCTTCCCACCTGCCAGCAGAGTCACCCAATGCCCTGTGAAACTTAGGTAACGTCCCTGTCCATGCCTGCTGGACCATGAGTCAGCGGTAATATGCACCTTACCGCTGACCGCCCTGTCCAGCGAGGCATGGACATTGCCTTCCACATGCTGGTAGAGAGCCGGAATCGCCTTCCGTGAGAAAAAGTGGCGTTTGGGTACCTGCGACTGAGGAACCGCACATTCCACAAACTCACGGAAGGGGGCAGAGTCTACCAACTGAAAAGGCAGCAGTTGAAGTGCTAGCAATTTTGCCAAGCTAGCATTCAACCGTTGGGCATGTGGATGGCTGGGAGCAAACTTCTTTCGGCGGTGCAGCAGCTGGGGCAGGGAAATTTGCCTGGTACAATCTGACGTCGGTGTACCAAAATCAGATTGCCCACAAGTACGTGGCTGTGACACACCTAATTCTACACCTTCATTCCTCTCAGTGCAGGTCTCAGAGAGGACTGAAGGTCTAGTGGGGTTGGAAATCTCAGCTGATGAGGAGCAAGCAGAGGTCCTCTTTGTTCTTTGGTGTGGGTCTTTTAGATACGCTTGCCAACGAACTGCATGGCAGGTCAACATATGTCTGGTCAAGCATGTGGTACCCAAGCGGGAGATGTTTTGGCCACGCGAGATACGCTTGAGACATATGTTGCAAATAGCAGCGGTGCGATCTGATGCACTCGTCTCAAAAAAGGCCCACACCAAAGAACTTTTTGAATAACGCGCAGAGACTGCAGCGCCCTGCACATGTGGAGCTTTGGGGTGTGATGCAGTCAATGTGCTGCCCTTAGGCAGGCCCCTGGAGGGCATCCTGCCTCGTTGGTGATGTGCCGCCTCCTCCTCCTCCTCCTCCTCCTCTCTCCTATCAGGCACCCACGTTGAGTCAGTGACCTCATCATCCCCTCCCTCCTCATCACTGGAGCAAACCTGGCAGTATGCTGCAGCAGGGGGAGCATGACTGCCAGATTGCTGTCCTTCTTGGGCACCCCCTCTGTCCGTGCTCGTGTTACTGCCTTCATCGAGCTCAGTATCATCATCAGAGCCTTCCAAACGCTGGGCATCCTCCTGGAGCATGTACCCAACACTGTGGTCAAACAGTTCGAGGGACTCCTCAGGAGGACATGGTGGGGCTAGGGAAGGAGTCACTGATGACATTGAGCCGAGGGAAGAGGCCGCTGCTTTGCCAGACAAAGTACCCTGGGCATGGGTGAGAGAGGATGAGGAGGATGAGGACGGCTTGGTCATCCACTCGACCAAGTCTTCCGCATGTTGCGGCTCAACATGGCCAGCTGCCGAAAAAAAGGCCAAGCGTGTCCCATGGCCACGTGCTGATGAGGATGCACAGTCTCCACGACCAGCACTAGACACAGAGCCTGCTTGCCCTCTCTTATTGGCTTGTGACTGGCTGCCTCTCCTTCTTAGCCTTCCAGACATACTAATGGCCTGTAGCTGCACTAAGCTGGGATATATATATATATATATATATATATATATATATATATATATATATATATATACTGATACTGCAGCTAGCAAAATCAACTGCCTG
Source organism: Aquarana catesbeiana (assembly GCF_042186555.1). Classification (NCBI taxonomy): domain Eukaryota; kingdom Metazoa; phylum Chordata; class Amphibia; order Anura; family Ranidae; genus Aquarana; species Aquarana catesbeiana. The sequence goes on from NC_133324.1 coordinate 36,814,185, forward strand.
CCTGTAGTATGAGAACACCACCAACCTTCTACAGGTAGCTTTAGCTGAACACTGTGAGGTGGACGCACCCCACTAACTTGTAGGTTTAGCAGAACACTGTGAGCAGGACCCACTGCACTAACTGTAAATAGTCTAGCTGCCTGACTGTGGTACTAATAGGATCAAAAGAACACCAGCAATTTTCTTCAGGTAGCTGTATTTACTGTAACAAGACAAGCCTGCCTGTCAGTAAGAAGATAACAGAAACGGATCTAGCTGAACACTGTGAGCAGGACGCACCCCACTAGCTTGTAGGTTTAGCTGAACACTGTGAGGTGGACGCACCCCACTAACTTGTAGGTTTAGCTGAACACTGTGAGCAGGACGCACCCCACTAACTTGTAGGTTTAGCAGAACACTGTGAGCAGGACGCACTGCACTAACTGTAAATAGTCTAGCTGTCTGACTGTGGTACTAATAGGATCAAAAGAACATCAGTAATTTTCTTTAAAATACTGTAACAAGACAAGCCTGCCTGTCAGTAAGAAGATAACAGGAACGGATCTAGCTGAACACTGTGAGCAGGACGCACCCCACTAGCTTGTAGGTTTAGCTGAACACTGTGAGGTGGACGCACCCCACTAACTTGTAGGTTTAGCTGAACACTGTGAGCAGGACGCACCCCACTAACTTGTAGGTTTAGCAGAACACTGTGAGCAGGACGCACTGCACTAACTGTAAATAGTCTAGCTGCCTGACTGTGGTACTAATAGGATCAAAAGAACACCAGCAATTTTCTTTAAAATACTGTAACAAGACAAGCCTGCCTGTCAGTAAGAAGATAACAGGAACGGATCTAGCTGAACACTGTGAGCAGGACGCACCCCACTAGCTTGTAGGTTTAGCTGAACACTGTGAGGTGGACGCACCCCACTAACTTGTAGGTTTAGCTGAACACTGTGAGCAGGACGCACCCCACTAACTTGTAGGTTTAGCAGAACACTGTGAGCAGGACGCACTGCACTAACTGTAAATAGTCTAGCTGCCTGACTGTGGTACTAATAGGATTAAAAGAACACCAGCAATTTTCTTCAGGTAGCTGTATTTACTGTAACAAGACAAGCCTGCCTGTCAGTAAGAAGATAACAGGAACGGATCTAGCTGAACACTGTGAGCAGGACACACCCCACTAGCTTGTAGGTTTAGCTGAACACTGTGAGGTGGACGCACCCCACTAACTTGTAGGTTTAGCTGAACACTGTGAGCAGGACGCACCCCACTAACTTGTAGGTTTAGCAGAACACTGTGAGCAGGACGCACTGCACTAACTGTAAATAGTCTAGCTGCCTGACTGTGGTACTAATAGGATCAAAAGAACACCAGCAATTTTCTTCAGGTAGCTGTATTTACTGTAACAAGACAAGCCTGCCTGTCAGTAAGAAGATAACAGAAACGGATCTAGCTGAACACTGTGAGCAGGACGCACCCCACTAGCTTGTAGGTTTAGCTGAACACTGTGAGGTGGACGCACCCCACTAACTTGTAGGTTTAGCAGAACACTGTGAGCAGGACGCATTGCACTAACTGTAAATAGTCTAGCTGCCTGACTGTGGTACTAATAGGATCAAAAGAACGCCAGCAATTTTCTTCAGGTAGCTGTATTTACTGTAACAAGACAAGCCTGCCTGTCAGTAAGAAGATAACAGAAACGGATCTAGCTGAACACTGTGAGCAGGACGCACCCCACTAGCTTGTAGGTTTAGCTGAACACTGTGAGGTGGACGCACCCCCTACTAACTTGTAGGTTTAGCTGAACACTGTGAGCAGGACGCACCCCACTTACTTGTAGGTTTAGCAGAACACTGTGGGCAGGATGCACTGCACTAACTGTAAATAGTCTAGCTGCCTGACTGTGGTACTAATAGGATCAAAAGAACATCAGTAATTTTCTTTAAAATACTGTAACAAGACAAGCCTGCCTGTCAGTAAGAAGATAACAGATAGCTGAACACTGTGAGCAGGACGCACTGCACTAAATGTAAATAGTCTAGCTGCCTGACTGTGGTACTAATAGGATCAAAAGAACACCAGTAATTTTCTTCAAAATGCTGTAACAAGACAAGCCTGCCTGTCAGTAGGAATATAACAGGAACGGATCTAGCTGAACACTGTGAGCAGGACGCACTGCACTAAATGTAAATAGTCTAGAAGATAACAGGAATGGATCTAGCTAAACTGAATACAGTGTATATATATATATATATATATATATATATATATGCAACACCTGGGATGCATATATATACACAATACACTTTAAGTGCAGCTAACTGACTGACTGTTCTGCCTAATCTAGCTAACTCAAATGAAATGACACTGTCTCTCTCTCTCTCTAAGCACACCGGAACACACTGCACAGGGCCGCCGTGCAGGCGGCCTTATATAGTGTGGGGCGTGTACTAAATCCCCTGAGCCATAATTGGCCAAAGCCTCCTTGGCTTTGGCCAATTATGGCTCTCTGTTAAGGCGGCGCTGTGATTGGCCAAGCATGCGGGTCATAGTGCATGCTTGGCCAATCATCAGCAAGCAATGCACTGCGATGCCGCAGTGAATTATGGGCCGTGACGCGCCACACGAATTTGGCGCGAACGGCCCATATCGTTCGCAATTCGACGAACGATCGAACAGCCGATGTTTGAGTCGAACATGGGTTCGACTCGAACACGAAGCTCATCCCTATCTGTAACCCAAACAAAACAAGTTCAGTCATGTTACTATAATAATCTTATTTATCATTATGAATGACACTATTGTCATTGTTATGATATTATTTATGTATAATACAAACAAAGGATAAATCGGGCTAAAAGGCTGTAACAGATATGAAATCCAATTGCTACAGATATTTTGACATGCAATATTTTGTGCTCCGTTATCTTAGTATTTTTCTAATTGAATAAATAAATAGAGTTTTAATTATTGTTTTTGAGTGGTTTTAAGTCACTTTTTAAAATGTTTAAACTTTTTTCAAACTTTCCATATTTTTTAAAGTCAAAAGATTGCAGACGTTCCTCCAAATAAATTTAAGGGTATATTTTTCTAGTGAAGGGTTCTTTTAGCACAACAGCATGCAAATATATTTTATACAATTGTGTGCTTTTAACCTTGTGGCAAGAGTTACCCTTTTCTGTTTCAGCATGACTGTGTCCCTGGACACAAAGCCAGATACATAAAGATATTGCTTGACCAGCTTGGTGTTTAGGAAATAGAATGGCCTGATCACTGCCCTGACCTCAACCTTAGTAAACAACTAAACACTTGCACCAACACAGGATGGTACTGCGGGTGCATACAAATCAGATATCAGATGCCACATCCTATTATCAGCAATATGTATTTGGAATGAGGACTGACCTCAACTTTATTAAATACATTTGGGATGAATTAGAACATCAAATGCTAGCCAGACTTTCTTGTCCAAAATCAGTACCTGACTTCGCAAATGATTTTTGGCTGACTGGACAAAAATTACCACAGATACAATCAAAAATATTGTGGAATATCTTCCCAAAACAGTGAAGGATATTATAGTCAAAAAAGGCGGGTGGGCAAGGAAAGGGCAACTCAATATTAATGACCATGGTGAGATAGTAAGATGACCACAAAATGTGGTCATATAATGAATCTGTTGTTTAAAATTGTGTCAATAATTCGAATTCTAAATATTGTCTCAATAAATATTTCTGCTTATATCTCATTTTGCTACCAGAGTCTTTTCTTCTCTCTTTGACAATGTTAGATTCATAATTTTGCAATATTGAACCATATGTCAGGTGGCTGATACCTGCTTGGGTCTAGTGTCATATACAATTATTCTATGTTATTTTTCTAATGTATTTCCTATAAGCTAGCTTTTTCTATTTTTCTCAAGTGTGGAATTTATATATTCTTCTGCTGAAAAAAAACGCAGACACTTTAGAAACAGAACAATAAAAATCACTCTAATAAAATGACTTACTATACATATTCCAGATGCCAAATTTGCTCTAAACAAAGATTTTGTAATCCATTTACATTACAAATACCAAATCTATTTTTTTATTATGTACTGCTTTTGCTGGGCACTAATTAAGACAGTTGGTTATCATTATCTCTAGCCATAGAAATGTATTCACTCTTCTCCTGGGAACATTCAGTGTAATAAAGGGTATGTGTTGGGGCAAATATTGGTTTCTACTCTGTGTTGGGTTATAATTTTCTACTCATGTGGTGTCAGTGCTGGGCCATCCTTACTGCAGCACAGCACATTTTTCACATAACGGTGCATAAGTAGCACTGTGATTAAACTTGAACATAAAAGAGGTATATAAAGGATAAATAATGGCCTGTAAAAGATGCAAGGCTGAGGGGTCATCATTGGCATTTCAACATTACAAGGAATGCAATAAGAATTGTAAAAGTGCAATCATGAGAGACACATGACAAGGAGAGTACAAATAATCCCCAAAATGTTATAAAATATATTAATAGTTAGAAAGTGAGGTTGGAACATATTGCCCCCATAAAGGATAATCAGGGGAAGTTGGTTAAAAATGACAAGCAGAAGGTAACTGTATTAAATGTATTCTCCCCCACAGTTTTATAAAGAAAAAGGAGGGGTATAATAATCAAGACTGTATTGTTAGTAACACAACACAGAATGTAACCTTGTGGCCAGCAGAAGCCACTGTCCAAAAAAGACTTAAAATCTTAATGTAATTAAATTTACCAGGACCAGATGGCTTACACCCGAGAGTCCTCAAAGACTTTACAGAGTTATAGCCATGGTTGCAGGAAAAAAAATTGCATCTATGGTCAACTTAACTATGAAAAGTATGTTCACTCTCTGGGTAACATGAAGAAAAGATAGAAAGGTGTGTGTACAGGAAGGAGGATTGGTGGTCATCTTACAGTGGCTGCAAGGAACCAAAATCCCCCTTTAACAAAGACGTTCTCTTAGAGCAAAAGATATATAAATGTCATTACATAAACCTCCAAACAATGGATTGCTTATTTCTCTATTGGTTTATTTTTTCGTTCAGGAAAATGTACAGATCTCTACTACCCACTTAATGTAGAGCTGTAGCCAGGCCAGGAACATTTAATGTACACATTCTTAATAAGCAATGACTAAGCTTTAACCCTTTCCCTGCCAGAACTTTTTATTTTTTTAATTTTCCACATGTTAAAATAAAATGCACATTTAAAGCCTGAATATTACTTCAAACCTCCAACATAGTTTATATGTTCTGAAATCCTGGGACCCTATGGATTAAAAGGGTGGAAGCTGCAATCTACCATGTCAAACACTATTAGTGCAACTGTAAATTAAACCCATATTTTCAGCAAATAATGCACTCAAGTTCATTTTAATGCACACAAGTACAAATATAACAGATGGGGTTCCACAGAATAAACAGATTGCAACCTTAAAGCCTTAAAATTGCAATCTGTGAAGTGGTAAAAATGGTTTAAACGTTTTCTCTTACACCAACATAAGGCTTGTTGTTGTTTACATTGTGTGATGCTGTGATTGGTCATAGCAATTATGTATGATCAGCACAGTCCAATGGACAGTGCAGTTGCAGTACTTTTCTTGTACATGATAGGGGACATGAAAGAACAAAAATGACGCTCAAAAATAGCCTCCCATTCTGTAACATTCAATTTCCATCCACTTACGTAGAATAGTAAGACAGAGGGTGGCTAATATACACAAAAAAGTTATAATGATGATTGTGTCCTTCATAATGATGATGATGATTATTGTAAAATATGATTACATTTGTTTATTCTGGTCTACAGCATTATACAGTACATTGGGTCAGTGTGTGGTATTTTTACAATAATCTCTTCCCCAGCATTGTTTCTCTTGTGTTCAGCTCAGGTTTTAAAAGCAAAATGTACAGTTTGGGAGAAAACATACACAATAATACTCCAGCACTGGAGGTCAGTATGGCGAATATCTCAACTGCCACCATGTATTTCCCTCTCATACTCAGATAGGTTGGGATCATGGTAATCCAGACACTGCAGAACACCAGCATGCTGAAGGTGATGTACTTGGCCTCATTAAAACTGTCCGGTAATGTCCTCACCATGAAAGCCAGAACAAAACTTACAGCTGCCAGAAACCCCATATAACCCAACACAGAGTAGAACCCGGTAACTGACCCTTCATTACACTGAATGATGATCTTTCCAGGATAGGAGTCCATGTCATACTCCTGAAATGGTGGAGAGATGAACAACCACAGAATGAAATTCATAACCTGAATGGATGAGCAGAATAACATGACTGTATTGGGAAGTGTGACACCAACCCATTTTCTATAAGAACTTCCAGGTCTAGTGGCTTTAAAAGCAATAAAGACCATGATGGTCTTTGCTAGGAGACTTGTTGCAGCATACAAGTGATATCCATAGGGTGGCCAAGGAACAGGAATACAGACAAAAAACTCATTATGAGGGAGAAGAGCAGAATGAAGCTGAGGTTCCGGTTATTGGCTCTGACTATGGGAGTGCTCCGAAACCTAAAAAATAGTCCAAGTATAAAGAGAGATGTCGTAGCAAATATGACCGAAGTTATAGAAAAGAATAATACTAGAATATCCTCTTCATATGAGAAATATTCTATGAGTTTGTTGATACAAATATTTTTAGCTTCGTTAGGCCATTCATTTTCACAACACTTCTTGCATGTTTCACTGTCTGTAGAGTAAAAATAAGTGAAAATAACATTAAGTATGGTATACCAAGAATGCAACTATTTGACAGTATTGGCAATTTTTTCAGTAATTTCCTTAATTTACCCTAAAGTTTTTTGGAGTTAAGATATAATATTAAATTATAATGAATTAAAAGTCATACAAAAGGAAAAAAAATGATGGAACAATATATATGGTGAATATATCAAGAACGCTTTAGTCATGAATAAAGTGTCACGACACCCTACTGAAAAGTGCAAAAGTGTTGGAGGCTTTCTCAAGCAAACAGTAGGAGGAAGCATTTACCCATTGTTTGCTTGAGAAAGCCTCCAACACTCCCAGAAGTGTCAGAGGTAGAAGAAAAGTGCAGCAAATTTTACCACCATCAGTAATCATTCATTTTATAAATTTTAGAGGTATGTTCAGACAGTTTTTTTGCCTGTGTAATTCTTCTGCTCTGATTCATTTTATAGGCATGGTTTGGAATCTGCATTCAACTATCGGCGTTGCCTTCTATTCTGTGGGTTTATATTTCCTTTCCCTTCCATCACTTCCTGACCCACCTCCCAGTTTGCTTTCCTATATATATATATATATATATATATATATATATATATATATATATATATATATATATATATATATATATATATATATATATATATATATATACACATGCTCAGTGCAGACCCTGTTGCCTGAGCAACTTCACAGTTTTCTGAGCTACTGTTCCCTTACATTGCATGTATTCTGTATCTGACTTCCTGTGTACTGACTCCAGCTTCATGTACCATCTGTGATTGCCTGCTGCCCTCCCTGATCTCAGCTTGTTTCCTGGATTTCCTTCTGTTTCCTGTCATTGTACTCTTCACATGCTAGTGGCCTCTGCATCCTCAGCTGGTCATACCTAGAAGCTACAACCTGGTACCATCTGGTGAAGAAGCAGGCTGGGGCTTAGACTCCATGTCCTGGGGAAGCCTGAGTTGGCAATCTGACAGTAAAGTATTAACAGAGTCACTCTAAAGGACTTTAACCACTTTCCAGATCATGTACCTAGTACATGATCCGAAACTTCCAGGTCTGGGACACGCACATGCACGGCTGGCGGCCCACTCCTGCTATGATTATACACAGCGGGAGCTGATCAGTTGGTATGGTGGACTCGATGTCCAGTGGCACCCGCCGATCCTTTGGTACAGAGGCAGAACGCAATCTGCCTATGGAAACAAGGCAGATCGCTGTTCTGTCAGCACAGAAGGCATGGATCTTGTGTCTCTGCAAAGCAGGGGCACCGATCCATGTCTTCCCCTAGCACAAGCCCCTAATTTTAACCCTGTCCCAGCCAGTGTCATTAGTACAGTGACAGCGTATTTTTAGCACTGATTATGGTATTGGTGTCACTGCACCCCAAAAAGTGTCAAAAGTATCAGTTAGTGTCCGATTTGTCTCCTGCAATATTGCAGTTCCACTATAATTACTAGTCATTACTAGTAAAAAAAAGTAAAAACAAATAAATAAAAATATCCCATAGTTTGTAGATGCTATAACTTTAGTGTAAACCAATCAATATATATATCAATAAACACTTATTGGGGTATTTGTTACCAAAAATAAGTAGTAGAATACATACTGGCCTAAATTGATGAAGACATTTTTTCATCTTTTTTTCATTGGATGCGTTTTATAGCAGAAAGTAAAAAAAATATTGTTTTTTTTTCCAAATTGTTGGTATTTTTTTGTTTATAGCTAAAAAAATAAAAACCACAGAGGTGATCAAATACCACCAAAAGAAAGCTCTATTTGTGGGGAAAAAGGAACATACATTTTACTTGAGTACAGTGTCATAAGATCGCAATTGTCAGTTAAAGTAACACAGTGCCATATCGCAATAAATGACTTGGTCATAAAGGGAGTAAATCTTCTGGAGGGCAAGTGATTAAAAACTTTAATTTACTTATTCAATATCAGAGTGTATATTTAAAGAAAGCTTACCAGAATGGTTTGATATTTCTCCTTCTGAACATGGAGCACAATTATAACAACATGGGTGATATCCTTCTCGTACGGATTTTCTGAACCCTGGAAGACATTCCTTGGAGCATCTACCCCTTGGGACCTAAGATAATATAAAACAATATGAACTATTCAAGAGCAAAACCACAGATATAATAGTGTAACTAAGCCAAGCACCCAATGTTTAAAATAATGTAGCATGCATGCTTGGTAGAAACAGATGACCTTTCCAGAAGATGGCTCTTCATTAGGCTAGATACCATTGCATATGCTTTGAACCAGAAAACACAAATAAACATCTAATGCCGCGTACACACCATCGGATTTTCCAACGGGAAATGTTGGATGTGAGCTTGTTGGCGAAAAGTCTGACCGTGTGTATGCTCTATCTGACATTTGTTGTCAGACTTTTTTTCGGACAATAAATTTTGGTTAGCATGTTCTCAACTTTTCCGCCAACAAATGTGTGTTGTCGGACTTTCCAATAGTGTGTACACAAGTCCGTCGGACAAAAGTCCAAACTACAAACACGCATGCTCACCAAACACAACATTAGCAGAAGGAGCCCAAAGGGTGGCTCATGACTATTGAACTTCCTTTTTATCGGCTCGCCGTACGTCTTGTACGTCACTACGTTAGTAATTGTTAACCAACATTTGTGTGACCGTGTGTATGCAAGACAAGTTGGAGCCAACAACCTTCAAACAAAATTCCACGGTTTTATTGTCGGAAAGTCCCTGTGTGTACGGGGCATAAGAGTGATAGCAGAATCCTTTCATTGGAAAGGTTACAGTAACAAAACTATCAATACAAGCATAAACACTGCATAAAAACCTAAAGAGAAAATCTCTTACAATACAAAGAGAATAAATCAAATAGCTGTGTACCTATAGTAACCACATACTATACAATCCGGCACTGGAAGGGATAGGAGAGATAATTAAAGAGCTGAAACCCATCATAACAGAGTACAAAACCCTGAAAGGAATATTCCAACAATCCCCAGTGCTGACCTTGAGACAACCACCCAACGTCAGGCGTAAATTATTCAGCAGGAAACTTCATTCTGATTACAGAAACTCAAAAAAAAAAAAAAAAAAAGAGAACAAAACCTTGCAATAATATATGCTGAAAATTGTGCAGCCACATAAACATATTAAAAAGTGTCACACACAAAAGAAACCTTCGGTATTACAGGATCGTACAGCTTGGCCTCCAGTAATGTGATGTACTTCATACAATGCAAGTGCAAGCATGGATATTACATTGATGAGACAGGACAGAAGTTACAAACAAATAAATGATCTTTATATACACAATAAAAGAACATAAGGAAGAAGATTACTGTGAGGATTACTGTGCACCTGTGGGGCATCATTTCAGACAATCAGACCACTTTATGGAAGACATGAATGTTTTGGTTCCTAAAGGGACATTTTTAAAATACTCAGGAAAGGAAAACCTTTGAACCATCAATGATAATTCTGTATGACAAAAATATAATGGTCTGAATGTGGTTCGGTGTATTTTAAATCACTATTGCACAGTTTTATGACCATTCTCACTGATGAAACACTGCTCCTCTGTACTGCTTGGATCTTAGAAGAAGGGGGGATTCCTCCAAAAGTTTGTCCTGGAAATGTAACTGTTGTGCAAATAAAAAATTACTCAACTGTATGGTTACAAGTGAACTAATATGGCTACAATTACCTTCTCTCCCCATAAAGCACTTTTCAAGCTCTTATTGCACCCCCTTTCTATCCCTCCCCTTTTTTTGCAGCTCACTGTATTCCTCTCTTTTCTCCAATTTCTCTGCACTGTGATTTATGAGGCTGGTGTCACTGTTCCTGGATGGGTTTTCTGTCGGCTACCCTATTTTCTTTCCTTTGAAATACTCAATATCATCCTTGGTGATTTTAACATCCCTAATTATGTTTACATCCCAGCTACCTCCCAACTCCTCAACTTAACCTCTTCTTTTGGCCTAGTACAATAGACACGCACTTCTGCACTCCATGCCACTGTCCAAACATCCATTTTCCACTCTCTGGCCATAACCTTATCAGTTTCTCACTCTCTGTATCTTTAACTCCTATCGCTCCTACCAGAAAATGTGTAGACATTTTCACCAAATTAGCCCTTCTAATCCACTCTGCAACAGACTACCTTCATGACCAAATCTCACCCCTTTACTGCCTTGACCTTGCCACTCCTATCTACACCAGCTCACTATCACCATCCCTGGAAACACTGCCCCACTGCTCAACACACCAATAATTAAGCCCTAACAGATACAAACTTGGGAAACAGAGGATACCAGAAATCTCAGAACACATTGTTGCTCTTGAGCAACTATGGCATAGAGCTGATTTCACCCAATATAATCTGTCCTCCAAAATACAGTTCCTGCCTTTATGCTGCCAAACAGACCAGTTCCATCACTCTCATCAACACCTCTCAACTGGCCCTCTACTCTTAAAGCTATATAAAACCACAAACCAAAAATGAAATATATTGTAGTCTACTATTTATTAGATGCAGTGGCTGGATTCTAAGACACTTGAATTCTGGCATGACAAAGAAGCATTTTCTGTACTTTCAAAAAGAAAGAAAGAAAACGATTGCAGCCACCACATCTAAGGACTGGCAAGCTGCATTATATTACATTTTTGTTCTTGGGTTTAGAAATAGTCTAATGATCCCTACTATGATATTACTTAGTAAAAGATCACCATGCAATTTAAAAATGACTCTCTCTCAATTTAAAGAAGCCCCAAACCAAGATAATACCACCACACAGCTTCACAGAGGGAGACAGGTTTTGGTAGTAATATGCCTTACTTTTTCCAGAAATGTTCTATTATACTGATGTTTATTGCATTAATTCACAGAATAGAGCCCTATAGCCATTGTGGCCATTTGAAAACTTTAAACACAATTGTTCCTTTCATATTCAGTTTATCACCAAGGCCTTTAGATATACCTTTGTGGCTCTTTTTGTCTTTGTGCATCTTTACAATTCTTCATCCAACATTCTCTCAAACTTATTTTGATCATGGCTTGAGTCACATGAACAGACTCTTCTTTAGTAGAAGAGACTCTACTAGACATTGATTGGTCTTTTTAATTGGACGGGACACCATTAAGCCACACCTCAAGCCTCCCATCGATTGAGATAAGGGAGTCTAATTACTATATTTTCTGGCTGTCACTAATGCCCTATACACACGATAGGATTTTCCGATGGAAAATGTGTGATAGGACCTTGTTGTCGGAAATTCCGACTGTGTGTAGACTCCATCACACATTTTCCATAGGAATTTCCGACACACAAAGTTTGAGAGCAGGCTATAAAATTTTCCAACAACAAAATCCGTTGTCGGAAATTCCGATCGTGTGTACACAAATCTGACGCACAAAGTACCACGCATGCTCAGAATAAATTAAGAGATGAAAGTTATTGGCTACTGCCCGTTTATAGTCCTAACGTACATGTTTTACGTCACCAAGTTCAGAACGATCAGATTTTCTGACAACTTTGTGTGACCGTGTATATGCAAGACAAGTTTGAGCCAACATCTATCGGAAAAAATCCATGAATTTTGTTGTCGGAATGTCCGATCAATGTCTGACCGTGTGTACGGGGCATTAGAGGTTCAGACATACTGATTTTTTTTCTAGGAAGGACTTTGATTGTTTCAAGTAGTTGTCCACCAGTATATATGACAATGTAAAATGTTGTGTGTGCTATTTTGTTACTAGATTTTCTTTTATTTTGATTGTATTTTAGGAACCGCTCATGCAGAAATCCAGGCAGCTCCAAGGGGGTTATAACTAATTCAGAAGGCCTGGAAACAATCTGGCCATGAATAATACTGATGGACATTCTGGTCTGACGCCTTATCTTCTTCTGTGCATAGGAGTCGGGGTCCTTCTTTGAGTGTCTATGTCCATGTCTGTGTGATGAGGAGGGGGTTAGCTAGTAGTAGTCAGTCACATTCAACTACACTTGTTCTGTAATGTAAAAGACATTTTGTAGTTTATCTACCTTTTCAGTTATAATGAGTGATGGGATCAGCATTTATATCCACGCAGCTAGCACTGACACATTAATTTTATTACCATGGAATGAGCCAGGGCAGATGTTGGCTGTCCAAGAATAGGATGGGTGAAAGGGGTTAGGTTTTGTCAGGAGATGATCTTTAGGCTTGAAACTAGAATGTTTATTGTTCTGAATCAGCTTCACCAGTGTAGCTCACCTTGTCACCTTTCCATGATATTAGCTCTGGTTCTAGTGCAAGTTGCTGATCCTCTGATAGGGACCCATCAAAGTGGCCCACGTGCATCCAATAGGTGCCCTTTGTTTGTATTACCCAATTTACTATTTCCAGTGGGCTGGGCAGTTCTCCTTTATTATTAAAAAACATTACTTGGCCATTCGGACCCTTGTACTGTACTTCTTTTACATAGCAGGACAGCTTGAAAAGAATTATAGAAATGATTATAGGTAACAAGTATATAGAACATTAATTTTTATTGAATTTTCTATTATTTAAACAAAATATAACAAAATATTAACAGCAGAAATAAGTTTTTATCACCAGTCACGTTCAAGATATATAGCAAACACAGGATAATAAAGAAAAAATTGTTGGCGAGAAATATAAATACATAAGATTCACACATCAGTTGAGTATAAGTAGAAGTGCCATAATACATTTTAATATCAAAGTATCAAGGTACGGTTGGAGTATGGCAGTGTGTGTGATCTAGGAGCCTCTAATACCACCTCTCTTTCCAATGTATAGCCATTGTGTCCAGGGCTGCCAAAGGAGAGCTGCCTGAGCATATCAACCTGCCCTGGAGGTCATCATAAGTTTGAAGGAATAATGAGTTTGGACAAGGTCTATGGTTTTTAAAATGCGTGGGGGCGAGAGGACTACCAATGTTTAGCTACATTAAGTCCTGCTGCCAGGAGGGGCGTGGCGGCAGCTCCTGGTCCTGATGGCTCTCATGGGGTTCTATCTCCTCCATTTCTACTCCCACCCTCACCAAACCACACCGATGGGCAAGGGGAAGCCCAAGGAAAAACCTAAAGCCACCAATTACCTACACAGGTAGACTTAGGGCGATTTCTCGCCTGAGGATCTGCGGCCTACATGAATCAAGAGAAATCCAAGATGGCGCCAGCGCCTCCATCCCCGACCCACTCTGAGCCAGCAGACACCATGCAGGTACTTTCCAGGGGCCATTCTGCCTCCCTTGCAGACTTTTAGCCATCCATGCACAGCCTCTCATAAGCAGACGCGATCTCTGCATGCATACATACGCTCCCTGCCTACAAAAAAGGACTTTATGTCTCCCGCATTGAGAAGCGGTATAGGCAGGAGATATCTGAACTCAAAAAAGACCTGGGGGTTCGCATGGAAGATATCAAGAACACTACTGATGGCGTTTGCAATACTTTACAGTCTCATGAGGAGACCCTGAACTCCCACACTGTTTTGCTGCAGCAGCTCATGTATCAGCTGGACGACATTGAGAACCATAACAGTTGTAACAATATTAGAATCTGTGGCATTCCTGAAATGGTGGAGCATAAGGACCTGGCATGGGCAGTCGCCGCCTTTTTTAACCAGCTACTTTAGCAGCCTAAAGATGTTCCTTTTGAATTGGACAGAGTTCACAGGACCCCAGGCCCAAGGAATCCTGATTCTTCCTTTGTCCACTATTCAGGGTGCACTTCTATAAGGTTAAAGAGGAAATCATGTGAGCCGCCAGCACCCAAGATTCCATCCGGCTGAACGATACCCCTGTCATGCTACTTCCAGATCTCTCACACCAAACCCTAGCCATGAGACGCTCTCTCAAACCACATCTTCATCTCTCAAACTACATCTCTCCTCCAGGAAAAACACATCAAATACCAATGGAGGTTCCCATTCCAGCTGCGGGTCCACCATGAAGGCAAAACAGCTCTGTTTCGCACCTTGGGAAACTTGCCCTGGATTTTATCTGTTATTTCCAGAAGTCCAGAGGACTCCTACCGCAATGTGTCTGGCCTGTGTGATTACCTCACCTCCTACTACTGCTCGAATCTTATTCCCCGCAGTGTCTTCCAGATTCCCCTATACCTAGCCTATGACATTATGGAGGACTATCTGTCTTATCGTATGTTACTATGCCTCATAGTTCCTGTTGAGTTATATGTACTCTACATTGTTTGTTCTCCCTTGTTTAGCATACATTTCTACCCCCGTGGCCCCCCGGGGACCAGGAGGCACTCCGTGTGCTTACCACAACTACCCCCCTTTGGACTGAGAGTGCATGAATATGCATTGTACTTTTTCTAGACAGTCGTACATGTTAGAAATGTTATTTTACCTATTTAATGGTTTATTGCTGCCACCTAGTGGCTTGTTATTCTTAGTTCAATGGTGGTTTCCTGTTTCCTTCTTCTACTGTTCTTATTCTTATTTCTCTCCTGATCTGGAGATTGATCTCACCCACCCTTCTCACTCTCACCTCCTCATCCTTTTCTATTCTGCTCTCTCTGCCTCCCCCATACCCCACCTTACATCTCTCCTGTTCCTTCGTATTGAGAAAACCTTGTTGCAAATCCAGCCTGGTGTTGGTTGTTTTGTGGAAAATTAATGTCACCCTCTCTTTTCACTATTACCATGATGTCCCATGATCATATAGTATTATCATCCTTTAACTGAAGGGGTTTTAATACTCCTGAGAAAAGAAGCCAGATATTATACCACTTCTACAAAGCCAGAACTCACTATTTTTACAGTAGCTAACATATATGGACCTAACCAAGACCAGGGGAGCTTCCTGTCCATGGTTCTGAACAAATTACTCTCCTTTTGTGGTCCCTATTTCATTCTAGGTGCAGTCTTCAATGTGACCCTTTCCCCGGCCATAGACATTTCGTCGGGTAAGTCCGCCATCCCCCACTCCACACTCATACACATCAAGTCACTCATGCATTCCATTCAACTGGTGGATGTCTGGCGAGTGCAGCACCCATTTGAGAGAGACTACAGCTGTTATTCAGTAGCTCACAACTCCTATAGTCGTATTGACTACTTCCTTGTTTCCCAATCCTTGTTAGATGTGCCACTTCGGGCTTCCATTGGTAATATACTGTGGTCTGGCCATGCCCCCATACACTTAAGCCTAGCACACACCCCTGAGTCTCATAAGACATTTTCTTGGTGCTTGAATGACAATTTACTGAAAGATACCCCCTGTGTAGCAGCGATTGAACGGATGATCCATGATTTTATTCAGGATCACCAGTCTGACTAAAACAGTCCCCTCATTAAATAGGAAGCATTAAAATGCGTGCTTCTGGGGACATTCATATAACATGGCTCCCCCTTAAAGAAGGCCAGATCTGCTAATATAGCTTGGCTTCTGTCCTCTATAGCTACACTCAAACTCTCCCATAAACAGGACCCAGATCCAATAACATATGTTGACCTCTCTAACGATTGGGAATTGCTCCATTTACTAGATTCCCACTCCCTCATAGCTAGAGATAGGGGACGTAACCATCATTACACTTTAGCCAACAAATGTGGGCAGCACCTAGTGAGGGTCTTCCACCCGCGCTCACCACGCCATCCCATCCAACACATCTGCACCGCCAATCAGCAAAAAATTAGCAACACTTAAGGTATATCCGGTGCCTTTCGACACTACTACTCTCAGCTGTATAACTTGTCCTCGTGGCCTAAAACCCATACAGGGGACCCACATCTTTTTAGCATGGAGCCAAGGAGTCAGCTGATCTGGATAACCCTTTATCAGATGGGGAGTTCCTAGGCCCCATTAAAGGCCTAAAATCTGGAAAGTGCCCAGACAGGTTTTCCCCTAGGTTCTACAAATCATTTGCCCAGTCCCTCGCCCCGTTGTTCTCAGCAGCATTCAATCCCATAGATGACTCCCACCTACCATCTAAAGACCTTTTAACCGCTAACATCTTTGTTCTCCCCAAACCATGCAAGGATCCCTCTCAGTGTAGCAGTTATCAGCCGATTTTGCTCCTCAATTTAGACGTTAAACTTTTCGCAAAAGTTTTAGCAAACAGCTTATCACCCTCTTACCCTCAGTCATTCATAAGGCCCAGGTGGGTTTTGTCCCTGGATGAGAGGCCAGGGACAACACCACTAAAACCATTCACCTCATCTCTTACATTCACAACTTAAAGGCATACCTTCTATCCTTTGACCCGGAGAAGGCATTTGACTGGGTCAGTTGGTAGTTCTTGCGTCTCTCCATGGACCAGATAGGCCTGGACAACACCTTTGTTTCCAAGGCTATGTCACTATACTCCCAGCCCTCTGCGTCTGTATTGGTTAATGGTTCCTCATCCACAATGTAATACCTCTAACGGTACCCGCCAGGGATGCCCCCTGCCCACGTTACTCTTTGTTCTGGTAATAGAACACCTTGCCAGGGCCATTAGACAAAACGGCTCCATTGTGGGAATTCAGACACCTTCCTCCGACCATAAACTTTCACTTTATCGAGATGATCTCCTGCTCTACATCCAGCAACCACACACATCTCTACCCTCCCTGATGCATGAATTCCACAGGTTCGGGGAATTTAGTAACTTCAAATTAAACATGTCATAAGATGGAAGCCCTTAATATATCTTTACCGACCACTACCCTTGCCCGAGTACGGGCTAACTTTTCATTCTAATGGGGCTCCAGAGGCATCTCATATTTAGGGATAATGATTCCCGCCAACTTATCGCATCTCTATACCCTTAATTATCTCCCCTTACTGACCCGTCTTAGGAAAGAATTGGATACATGGAATTCCTCCTCACCACCTTGGTTTGGTTGCATCAATACACTTAAAATAAACATCCTCCCTAAGTTACTTTATTTATTTCAGATGGTACCTATAACTGTCCCCAAACATTTTTTTAGTTCTCTGTGCTCTATGTCAATATGTTTCATTTGGCATCAAGGCTTATCCCGAATCTGACACACGTACCCCAAAACCCAAGGGAGGGTGGGCCTCCCAGACTTTGAACTATATCATAGGGTGGCTCTGTTTTCTAGAATATTGGAATGCTTCCCTCACCCCTTCCCTAAAGAATCCACCATAATAGAACAAGATCTCTCCACCTTCGACCTACGGGCCCTACTATGGGGATACGGGCAGAAGTTGAATATACTTTCCTCCTCCTCCCTATTGACCACTGCTGCCTTTTATTTATGGTACACTTCTGTCCACAGACCCTTCACCCCTCAGGTCATTGTTTGACCACCCAGCAATGCCTCAGGGCATGGGGTCGAATATGGTAGGCCCATACACACATTCTACCTGGCCTGTAGCAGGCTCATTCATAAATTCCACCTTGGGTACCTCTGTTGTCCCAAGTGACCATTGTTACTGGCTTATGGCCCTTCACATATCCTCCTTCCGCTCTGATCTATTCCCCTCCTCCCAATTACATAGAACCTTGACAGGTTATGAACAGCTGTGCTCTCTCTCAGAAATACCCAGACACTTGCTTTCTACTATCTACAAATTACAGCACTAACTGCTGCATGATCAACCCCCCGCTTACACCGGGATGTTGTCCACAGACTTGGTAAAGGAGCTTTTGTTAGTCGACTGGCAAAAGTCATTCCACTTCACACACAAGTCTTCTATATCCTGCTATACCCAGGGAAAAAAAACTTTAAACTTCTCTCCAGATGGTACAGGGACCCCCAATCTCTACATAAAATATTTCCATCGGTCCCCCCTTCATGTTGGAGGTGCGGATTCCCATCGGCCTCCCTCTGTCTTTGTGGGTCTCCATAGTCAATGACATCATGCGTATGGAAGAGATGCTAGCCTTGGACAATGACACCTATGAAAAATTTAAGGTCCTATGGCTCATTTGGATTGACTTTTCTACCTCGGACTCTGAAAAATATGCTGGCTTCCCCCGGACAACGAGGAAAGGCTTCCTGATTCCACCACACAGGTATACTTCACCAAGGTTTGCTCAATTCCCCTCTGATTCTCTCTCCTCTTGCTCCACGTCTGAAACCCCCCCCCCCCTTTTTTAGTGGTAGCTCACCTAGGCTTGTTTATCTGTGCAGAATATTTGTTGTTTACATTGTGTTTCGACATGCATTGGATGCGTGAATTACATTGTACAATTTTCTGTAATGAACATTTGGTCATTGTCTATGTTTTTCTATTTTGTTACACATAATAAAAACATATTTGACTCTAAGATCTGCTGCCAGGAGGATATGTGCAGCAACATGTCTGATGAGGCGAGATAAGTTATCAAGTTCCAGATTAAATAAAGCTAATCCTGGTGCGGGAGCAATAGTTCTGTTGGAGAGTTTGGATAATATTTGGCAGAATAGTTGCCAAAAGTGTTGCAGAATTGTACAACTCCAGAATATATGAAAAATATCTCCAACGGCACCGCACCCCCTCCAACATTAAGGAGAGGTTGTATGTCTGAATTTTGAATTTAGAGATCCTATCAGGAGTTAAATACCAACATAGCAAGATCTTTTAAC